>NC_031769.1:16116568-16426998 GCF_001522545.3 Parus major | reverse complement strand
AATTTTTTTTTTCCTTTCCCCATGTGAGTTTCTGGATAAGAAACGCGTGCGGAGTAGTCGGGAGAGAAGCGTGGCCCGCGTGGTGCCCGCGGTGGGGCAGCCGGGCGCTCCGGGAGCAGGGCAGAGCGCTGCCCGCCCGCCCCCCGCGGGAATGCGGCGTGCCCGGGGGCTCGGCAGGACACGGTGCAGCCGTACCGTGCCCACCGTACACTCGCACCCCGACACTCCTTGTCGGCTAGTGCTAAGTGCTAGCGAGTTTTCTTGTTGTCTGAAGCGCCTTCCTTATCTTGCTATCAAGTTACGGTATAGCCTTAAATTCAATCCCTGACAAAGCTCATTGATACGGCAGCTAAATTAATTTTGAGTTGCCGCTTTTCTGTTGTTAGAAGTTCTGAGAAACGCGGAGTGAGTTAGGTCACACCATATTGATTTTTTATGGCTTTATAAAGTTTTACTGTGTTAAAATAGGAAAATTAAGTGATGCTTTAGCTTTGAAAACCAAGTCATTTGCTAATATATTGATCTAGTGTTTAGTCATTGAAAAATGATGCTCATCATTTGCAGTGCCTCTCTTCTGGGAGCCATAAAATTAGCTGGATATAATTCAGTTTATGCATTGCTAATGTCAGTTCATTACTTCTGGTGGCACAAAGTCCAAATACAATTTGATAATGAGCCATTCCCCCTTCCATTATTAATCTTGTTTCGTGATTCTGATGCCCCTGCATAAATATTGTCTGTTGGACCACAATTGCTACAAAAATCTTTAGCTATCATTTGTTTTCAAAACATCAGAGCTCTTAAAATTGATGACAGTAATTAAATTTAGCATTTTGTTTCCTTGTTCTTTTCATATCCTCTTTCTTTAACTAAAGATTGGCTTTAAAAAAGGTTTGGGTTCTGTACTGGTATCATGTGTAAACTCTGAAGGATTGCAATCTAGTGGGTAGCCCCTATGCATGAGAATAGATTGGGCTTACAGGCCTTGCTGATTCTTTAACCTGTTGCTTAAAAAGATCCCCTTGTCCGATGGAGTTACCTTAGAACTGTAAACCTCAGTGTGACTTTGACTGTTGTGGGGCATGGCAGGGAATGGATGGAAACCAAGGTGGAACCTAGCACTGAAGGACATCCCTTGCATCTGTGCCATCTGAGAGCATTCAGAGAGTGAAGAGCTGGAGCCTCCCTTGAGCAGGGCTGGCCAGTTCAGTCTGCAGCAAGTCAAAATGTTAAGATCAGCTGAATAATAATCTGCAGATGAAATGTCAGTGTGGACACCCAATATGCATTTATCAATTGAAGGAGATCAGGTACTGATACCGCACAGTACTGCCTCTCTGCTGCGTGTAGAAGTTTTACAAAGGTCAAGGAGTCCAGAGGCATCAAATGTCTCTGAAAGATGTCTTGCTTTGTTGGGAAAGTTGTCACTGGATAACAGTCACCAAAGAAAAAAAGTGTTTTTAGAAACAGAAGAAGTGTATTTAGAAACCCAGCCTTTCAGGGAGTAAACATTAAAAAGTGGCCTCAAAATCAGATCAGTTTCTTCCATGAAGAGCCCTAAGATTCATGCATGTATTTTGAATTGTGACCAGGAGGTATATTGTCTGATACTTCCCTAAATTGATCACTACTCCTTGCCTCCAAATGCTTTACGTAACTATTTATTCCTACATTTACATTAATTTAGGTTTTGGTTGCTGGCTTCGAAGTTTGCTTAGCAGTGTCATTGCATGATGCTTGCCTTGTTTGTGTATCATCAGACAATGTCCAAGTTGCCTGACAGCTTTCAAGTGATGAGATGTGGCTGGCTTGCAGTTTTCCTGGCTGTACTATAGAGCTGATACTCATTTTGTCAGTTGTCAAGCTAAAACTCTTTATTTCCAGCGTTTAAATAGATAGAATTAATTTACCTTAGCATGTCTGCATCTGTAGCAGTGTAACTGGGTTCCTGTTGTAGGCAATGCAAACTTAGCCAGTAGAATCAGTAGTGTCTGGAGACTAAGCTGTCTTATGCTAAGATAAATGCTAACCAGGTGAGGTGAATCATTTTTTTATTGCTTTGACTGAAATGGAATTATAGCGTCTAACTTAGGTTCCAGTCGGTGTATTCTACACATCTGCTTAGGTGAAGCCTACCTAAATTGATGTCTTGTTCCTTTCTTACTCATATAAGCACAAAACAGCAAAAGACATGGACTGACTGTTAGAGAAGGTTGTTGATTTTTATTCTTCATCTACAATAGCTGGGACCAAAGAGATCTTTTTTCCCTCTGGAAGGTTTCTTGCAGACAGGAAGGACAATTGAAAGCAATGGGGAATATATGGAGTAGAAAGTAGTGAGCAAATTGATATGCAGTTGAAGAGGGTAATTTGTCTAGACATATGGAGAGTACAAAAATTATGTAATTATGCAAATTTGTTGTTGTTTTAGAGTGAAATTATAATGCTAAGTACATTCAGCTTTTGACAAATGAAGTAAAAGAAAACCAGCTTGCAAACCTCCAAACACTTGTCTTTAACTAATGGCCAAACTAGATAATCTGTTCACACCGAGCTTAGATTGAGTATAGTTCCCATTCAGATGTAGGTTGCATCACCATCGAAATCAGAGGCCACATATTCTCCCAGAATTGAATGGGGGAGATATTTGAATTTCCAGAGCAAAACATACTCTTTAAATGATGGCTAAGATAATATACTGCATAAATGAGTCATTATAACTCTAGCTGAGAATCTGAGCTGCAGTCCATGCTTTTAGTTGAATAATCAAATTTTTTTGACATTTATCCAGAAATTGCTAGGTGCTAGAACAATGAAGGGCATATTGTAGCCTCATGCTTTTTGGCTTGTTTTGAGAATTCCATGTGGCAGCCTTTAACTTTCTTATTAAGTACTTGTCAGTGTGGCATAACTCAAGAAATAAGAAGAAATGCAGTTTGGGATTTGATTGTGCCATTGCATTAAGTATTTGAAGGCCCCACTGTGCCTTGTGATCAGTGCCAAATAGAAGAACTTCCAAATTAGATATTGAATAAAGCAATAAAGGGTGTGAAATAGTGGGGTGAGATGGAGTTTTTTATTTGATATAACAAGCTGTCTATTTTTGTTTGCTTTGTTTTTGTTAGGTTGATTACTTTTTCTGGCGTCCATTAGGCAAGAGGTTTAAGTTTCACAATCTGAAGGAATGCATTGTGTCACCTTCAGAGAGGTAACAGACCTGATTTGCCATGTGTGCCGGTGTTCTTGGCACCCGACATCTGCCAGTCGTGACATACAGGAAGATGTCTGGCACATTCCAGGGTAGGATGTGTGCAGGAGCTGTCTGCTGAAGTGGTGTTTGTGATGTGAAGGAGAGGGTGGTGTGGACAAACAAAACAGAAGACAACCTCAGTAGGGGTGTTTCAAACTGAACTGATGGGATCCTGGTTCCAGTTTTCAAGGCCAGAAAGTTGTGGTAGCCAGGAGACAAGATGCTGATGGGAGCCTAAGGGCTGCATTCATTGTAGTTAAATGTGAATCGATGTCTGCTTTGTGAGTCCTGTGTGGAGGAAGATGAATGACATGAGGCAGGGGTTCTCATTTTATTAGCTCTTTATGGAGGAAATGGGTATGTTTTCATCCAAGTGAGGTGAAGGTCCAGTCAGAAACTATTGTGGGGGAAGGTTTATAAGAAAGTTGCACGATTAAGTGGTATGAAACAGTGATGAAAATATTGGATTAACCCATAATATTCTATGTGAAATTCAGGCTCCATTGTTTTTTCAAGCCAGCTGGCAGGAGCAAAACCAATTGCTTATTCCCACATGACTGTGTTGTCTCTAATGCTCTGTGGCCTTGACTAAAAAGCTCTCTGTGGGGCAATTGCTTTGTGTCTGAAGCTTTGGGTGTGATAAATGTACTTTACTGAGTTACCTTGGCACTCAGAGGAGATTATCAGAGTGTATCAGAGGACATATACTGTGTTCTTCAGCCGGCTTCCGCTTCCCTCTCTAAACTGACTAGATACTGAAAATGATGGAGTGCTGGCAGTGGTCTGCCAGCATAGCAGCTGAACAGGGCCTCTCTCTAATATTTGGCCTGAAGTCTCCTATATAGGGTGCATATGATTGATGTGAAACAAAAAGTCACATAGGAATGGCTCATAAGAATTCTCACCCAGTTTGTTCTTAAAACTGGCACCAAATACCCCTCTCAGATAAAAAAAAAACCCACCAACCAACCAGCCAACCAACCTACCAACCAACTGAAAAAACCCAAAACCTTGGTTTTTTGGAACTCCAAGTCTACTTTCTCCTTGCCTTGAATATCCTGAATTATCCTAAGTTCTCTCAAACTTACAGGACAATGTACTCTGATTTAAACTGTGTTTCATGAGCTCATCAAGAACGATATGAAACACGATGAAGAGGGGCTCAATCCCCTTTTGCCTAGGTCAGTCTATCACAGGAATTAATTTATTCACCATTCAAGCCATAAGGTTTCGTAATTTATAACCTGTAACTCTTAATTTATACACCTTCAAGCAAATCCAAAAAAATGAAACCTAGCTGTGGGGTTAGAAATTGCTTATCCCTTCTCCTCTGTCACAGTGCAAGTGTTCCCTGTAACACACCAAGCAGCAGGAAGGCCTCAGCAGTCCAGCTCCTGCTAGATTTGCTTCTAAAGCTTTTTGGATTTTATACCTTCCAGCTTGGAGATTTGGCCTATACCATTTTTTGTAAGTGAGCAGATTCTGGGGAAAAAAGGGGGAAGATGACAAGGAGACAGAGATTTGCTGGTGATAATGGTGCGTAATGCTCATAATGGCTCTTGAGCTCTTTCAGGCCATCTGTCTGCCTACTTGATGCTCTTGCTTTGATTTACCGGTGCTGTGCCCAGCATCTATCAGGCCTCACCAGCCAAAATCTGAGCAGAAGCTGAGTGAATTGTCACACTGAACACACCAAAAGTATTTTTAAAAGTTCTTTCTTTCCTAGCGATTCAAGGCTACATTCCCAGCTTAGAGGTTTGGATCAAGTTATAAATTGTGGTGGCTTTTAAGTAAATTTTTAATGGTGAAGGATATGATAAATTATCCAGTTGGTTGGGCATCCAGACATATTCCAGGAGCAGTCCAATTTATTGCTGAAATATGAGGTTAAATCATCAGCTTTCACAACTTCACTGAGATGTAATAAAACATTATCCATCATCCAGAGAGAACACTTGAAATCATTCTATTTAATATATTTTTAATAATTGAAGTGGAAACTAAACAATTTATCTCTAGTGACTTGTTCTTAAACTTGGCAAAAGTGAGGAAACATGGTATTCAGTGTAATTTATTAAATTTCATATTTTGAAGGTGTAAATCAAAAGAAAGAACTAAAGTGAATAATTTTTTTCTGGAATAGCACTCTTAAATTATTGAACTAAGTACAATAGATACTGGATGCATATTGTTTAAGTATGTGGTGACTTTTCTTAAGACTAGATGTGCAACTGGTATGATTTTCTAAAGAAAGCAAAAGCACATGACAATTTCTCTAGCACTTTTTCTCTGGTAGCCAAATAGCACCTGCAGGATCATGTTTCCTTAGCCCTTTAACAGTTCTCATTGTACCAGTCTCTGCAGACAAATAAGCAATTGATACTGGGAGTCAATGAATTTCAGCTTCATTCTGTCAATGTATAGGGAGTTAATGAGGCCTGGGAGGCTGTCTGAAGCACCAGCTTGGAACCTTGCTGCTTAGAGTGCTCTGCTTCATTTAAA
The DNA here is from genome assembly GCF_001522545.3 of Parus major. Lineage (NCBI taxonomy): Eukaryota > Metazoa > Chordata > Aves > Passeriformes > Paridae > Parus > Parus major. Next base: position 16,421,246 of record NC_031769.1, on the reverse strand, counting down.
ACTTCCCTGTAGCAGGGTGGGCCTTTACTTATTTGGATATTCAAGGTATCAGAGTTCCCTGCTTGGCTCTGGCACAGTCTAAATATGTGAAGCTATTCTTTGAGTTCCCTTGCCAGAAGTGTTCATCTTCGAAAGGGAGGAATTAAATCTTCCTTTCTTCAGTGCTGCCTCTCTCCTACTGCCCAGGTCAGAAGCTCCTGTGTTTTCTTGTAATGTGAGACATAGCAGGCTCTAGATTTTGATGGAAAATTACATATTGTGTAGAAAATAGCCTGTATGTAGACAGGCTTCAATATGATTTGGATGCCTTAGTTCTTATGAAGGCAACCATTGATACCTTTTAACTTTTTTCCCTCTTACAAAAATAAAAAATCCACTAGTTACAGGTTTATTATCCAGTAAGATCTTAAACAAATAGTTAGCATCAATTAAAAAAACTAAAGCTTAGATAAATTTTGAAATTCTGCCATTATTGAAACCATCAAAGCAAAGGTTTGAGATTATGAATCCTCATCCCTTTATCATCCCAAGTTTAGTTATTGTTTCGTGTAGTCCCCTATTTACAAGAGTGCAGAAGCTAATTACAAAGCATTTATATATGAAGTGATTAAAAAAACCCCAACAGAATAACTGTATTTGAGCACTGCTTTAAAGACAAATAAAAACGAAGTTGTGACTCATTTGTGTTCTTTTTTGGGGAAAGAAAAGGGTTTGCATGAATGTTGTGAAATTCCCAAGGCATGGATAAAGACTAGGCATAAGGTGATGCCTTAGGGAGAGACTACAGTCAGTGTCCTAACTGAGCTGAGTCTTTGTAAATCCTGTGGGACGGAAAAAAGAAGCAAATTTTGAATCTGGAATGGAAAATTGAGGATATACTTACTGCAGTTGTATGTCTCTGGATCTTGATCTTTACTCTGACCTTAACCTGGAATAGTACTGTGGGAGATTTCATTGTGTCAGGTAAAACTGGATCATTTTGTTCCCACTGTTTGGAATCGAGGAGCTGGGCCAGTACTGGCTGTAGTACCAAGTACACAACAGTCTGCTGCAGATTTCCTGGTGAATTGTATCTGTCATGGACCAGGGTGTTGGTGTAACCTGGTCAGTGATGGATACAATTCAATCATTGTAAAAGGTGTTTCCTTTGCAGTATGTAAACCAGTTGTTAAAGGATGTACATTGGTAAGCACATTTTCCACGACTGAGTGCTTGACTGTCAGAAGACCGCAGCATTGTGAAAAGATCTGTCACTTTGACCTTCTTGGCTGTTTGAGATCTATGTCATAATTCAAATCCTAAGAGTAGGCTTGTAAAAATGATAGTTCCCTGTAAGAGTTTCAATGAACCTACCGCTACTATTTAAGATGTTTTGTGTGCGTTTCTTTCCACTTCTTGCCTGATTCTTGGTAATGGACCTAAATTCTTTGGGATTTTATGAACTTCACTCTCATTCCTCTGTCCCTCCAAAGATCCTGGCATGACAATATATATTCATTGAAGTGCATGAGCAAGCTTCCACTGGCTTCACTCAAACCTGAATTTGGTTCAAATTATCATTTGAATTTCCCTTCATTTGATACCGTGTTGACTGCACATACCTTCATTTGATATTGTGCAGTCAACATGATATCAAATGAAGGGAAATTCAAGTGCAGCAGTTCTTATTCATTATGCTATCTGTGCATGCACACTATATGCAAAAACATTTCTAGTGTTTTAGGATGGAATGTGTATTTCTCTTCCCATTTCTAGGAAGCTAATTGCTATTAACCATTTGTTGTGTGAACATTGACATCTCTTTTTCCTAGGAGCCATCATTTGAGATGCTTCCGTTGACTGGGAAAACAATAATATTTGATAGCTTTCCTGATCCTTCAGATACCTGGGAAATAATTGAGACTATTGGCAAAGGAACTTATGGAAAAGTTTTCAAGGTGTTAAATAAGAAAAATGGCAGCAAAGCAGCAGTCAAAATTTTGGATCCTGTTCATGTAAGTTATTTAAATTACTTTGTTAATTGTGAGTTTATTAGTATTTTTTTTCTCTTAATCTTTGTAGATAATTGGTCTTAGGAGTGATAGTGAAATAAACTATTTCAGCCTGCTTCATATCAGTCTAGCTATTAATGCACTAGCATTGACATGATATGATAATGCTAGCACTTATTATAAGTGCTCTTGGAAGTGGTTGCTTATGGTAAAAGTCAGAAGTATACTTAAACTTTGTTATTTTTACTTTGTTATCCCTTTTGTCTTGTTTTCAGAAGCAGAGCTGATTATTTTCCTTTTCAGTATGAGGAGCCCTAGCTTATTCTATTTTTACTGTTGTTCCCTTTCCTTTTTTTAAGTGTTTGACATACTGGCCAGTAAGGAAGTTACGTACTTCTAAGTACTTAAGCTGTACCTTCAAGCATCTGAGTACATGCTTGTAGCTGAGTTATGTGCTATGAGTGATACTTGAAAAATAAAATAGCATACTGTATTGTTATTGTTCATTCTGTGTTTTCAGAATGTGCCAGTATATGTAGGCCTCACAGAGGAATCCATCTTTTCAAATGGAAAATGCAAAGGGATTAGCTCTACACAAAGCACCAGGCAACTGGGAGGTGGAATTATGAAGTTGTAGAGCATGGTTTTGTTCTCAAAAACTGACATTTGTTAGGTGGTAGATTAATGCTCAAAGACTAAGGAAGAACACTAGTCTGATTTATAAAGGCACACCCCACTGACTTCAGTGGGGCTGCTTGTAGCTTGGGACTTTTCTTGAGAACCAAAGATGGGAAAGCAGCTGTTCCTATTTCAGAGGCCCTTTTAGGTTCATTTTCTGCACTCCCAGGATAGGTTTGTGAGTTGTGCACTTCCATGGCATGACCTCTGGGCAGGAATGGCGAGCATGTCATGCTGTGTGGACGCTCCAGCTCTGGAGCTGCACAGCCACACAGGGCTCTTCTACCTCTGCACATCACAGACTATGATCCCATAGACACAGAAGTCTATGAAATATGTTGGGGAAAATGTAGTGTCTTTGATTATCTTTGCTGTGTTTCTTGCTGATCTGCTTTTTATGTCAGTATGCTTTCAAAGCAACAAAAGGGTGCTCATCTCAATTCAATACCACAACCTCTTCCAAAGTAAACATAACTTGCCAAGTGATAAGCATCTTGATGAGTTCAAATGTATTGGATACTATTTTTGACTCTCTTGCTTTCTGTAAACAAGGCTCTTGTGCTTACAATAAAGAGGCATGACTTCCTTGCCATTGGTGTTCATCTAAATGCCTGCTTGGCAGGAAATGCTTTTGCTTTCCTATGCTTCAGAAGTGCTCAGGAGTGATTCTTAAGTGGCAGCTGGCTATGGCTGGAATTCCTGAAGGAATCAGTGAAACTTTCACTCTTCGGTACACTTTGGAGGTTGCAGAAAAAGATTAAACAATGATGATAGGAAGACAAAGAAATTAGTAAATCTGATGCTAGAGGAAAGAGAAGTAGATTAAGTAGGAAAAAGGAATAGAATGTAAAGGAGATGGAAGAAATAGAATGGATAAAGATGCAATTTAAGAAAATGAAGACGGGCAAATGTATAACTGATGAAAACAGTTTTTAATAAAAAAATGGCAGTAGCGTAGTCAACATCACTCTTTCAAGGCTTGACTCTTAACTAAATGTTTTACACTTTTTACTTTAAGAACACTGTTCTTCTTTGCCCTCTCCTATTTACAGGATGTCTGGAGTAGCTGCTGTACCTCCATGTTACTGTTAAAGTGACAATCCTGTATTGGAAATAAAGTGAAAGCAATAAATGGGTTCTTTTTATTTAAACTGAAAGTATTACTAATGGCTGCAGAGGGAGCCATTGCAAAGAGGAAAAAGATACTTTATGTATTTTCTTCTTTACATTTTACAATATTTTTCCTTTGGAAATTGTTTCAGAATTGTGCCTCTTGAGAGGTAGACTGGAAACAAAGCAGAAGAAATGTGGTTTGGTTTAACTGATATTTTGAAATTAAACTGGGAACCTACATTATCGTGGGTGATACAAGATTGAAATAAACATTTAATGTTTAATCCTTTAGAGTACAGATTCTTTTGGGTGAATAACAGCTCAGCTTTTTGAAACTGAAACAGAAAAGCAAAGGTGTAGAAATGAGAATATATGAAGATGGAACTGAGAAGGCTTAGTCTTGTCCTCAGGACTATAAGTAAGCATCATTATATTTTAGTACTCTTAGCAAAATTATCCTGTATATAGGATGAGAATTTTCGGTCTGCCATTTCTAATGCAGCTCTTTTATTAAGGTAAATATGCTAAATTCAGCCAAATATTTCAAATATTTTTCCTCATAAAATATTGAGGAATATTTTTCTTTTTAGTAGGCACAGAATGAATATTCTACTCATTTAATTTCTCCATATTATTGTAAAAATCTCATAAAATCTGAGCACCCCTCTGGAGACAGAAACCACTATTAATTCACAGTAGGACAGTGGGCTAATTCTCTTCCAATTTCCCCAAGGCAGTCAAAGCTATTGTATGCTTGGTTTTTAATTTCTTGGCTTTTGACTGAATTTTTTTTATCTTTTTTTTTTCTTTTTGCCAGAGGTGTATTCTGTCTTCATCCCTCCTTCCACTCTTCCTCTTTTCATTCTCTGCCACCTTCCATACTTTGGTTCTTTCTTCCGTCCTTGTATTTTTTTTCTGTATTGTCTGTTGTGCTTATGGGAAAATTACCTTAAAACAGCTTCCTCCTTTTTTAGAAAGAGGAAAATTCCTACTGTTTTTCAGTTGTTCCAATAACAAGATCTCTAAAATCCTTCCTTGTGAGAAGACTTATCCTAGTAATCTTAATATGGAAGTTTAATGGCCTGATTCATGAAGATACTGGTGACAGAGGAAGTTCTTGGAGACCAGTCAAGCTGGTCTCAAGACAAAAGGCTTGTGTGAGAAACTTGAATAGGATATTGGAGAGACCTGCATATGAAACAAGTGAGCAAAGTGCTCTAGGGGCAGGAGTGTTGAACAGAATGAGAAGGAGCATCATTCATTGGGAATACAAAACAACCCCTTTTTCTGCCACGGTCACTTCTATTTGGCTTTGCTGAGACAGGTTTTTGGCACTGAATAGATGCTTTTCACTGATAAGAAATTCATTCATATGGATAGTGCAGTTCATAAGGGAGCCTTCTTCTCGAACAGATTTTCACTTCTTTTTGTGTAGCTGTAAATAGTAAATAGTACTTAAAAATGTTTTAAATCTGAAATGAGTATGTTAACTTTTTTTTTTTTGAGATCTAAACAATGAGAGGAAAATGGCTGCAGATATTTTGCCTTTATCTGTTGTCAGGAGGGATTGAATATTTTGTCAGCATGACTCAAATGCAGTGTAATCATCATCCCTCAATGAGCAATTCCAGTGCAAAGGTGGGAAAGGTTTACCTGAGTCATCCAATGCCTGCTAAAGCCTGCCAGTGCCTGCATCCTCTTTGGTCTGAAGGGATTTGCACAGCTCCCAGTGCATCTGTTGGCAAAACTGGTCCTTGTATCTCACCTCCAAAAGGATTTCCCTCACTGTCTAAGAAAGGCAAGGTCTGTAATGAGAGTGTGACAAAAAGCCACAATTATTATGGTTCAGTAGCAGAACCCAGAGAGACCATGGATGTCACCAGCTTCTATGGCAGTAGAGAATGAGAATTTCTAGGTACTTCTAGAAGGTGGGATGGCAGATGAATAAGATGTGGCTGCAGTCATACTTGTTCATGCACAGAGAGATAGAGAGGTAGTTCCAACTGCACCATTTCTAGCTGGGGTTACCATTAAGACTAAAGCAGTAATGGATAATTTCCCAAGGCATCTGCACACCTCCCCATTTCTGGATTGCACTGGCTTTGCCTTGACATCACAGAGTAGTTCAGGTTGGAAGGGACCAGTGGTGGGGTCATATGATTTAACCTCCCTGCTCAAGCAGGGTCTTTCTAGAGCACATGGCACAGGATTATATCCAGAGAGTTCTTGAATCTCTCCGGAGAGGAACACTTCACCTCTCTGGGCAACACTGTTCCAGTGCTCTGTCACCCATGCAGTAAAGAATTTCTTCCTTCTATTCAGATGGAACTTCCTGTGCATCAGTTTCTGCCTGTTGCCTCTCATCCTGTTGCTTGGAACCACTGAGAAGTGCCTGAATCCATCTTCTTGACACCTTCCCTTCAGACACCTGTAGATATTGTTGAGGTCCTCTCTCAGTTTTCTCTTCTTGAAATTGAACAGGCCCAGCTTCCTCAGCCTTTCCTCATAAGAGAGATGTTCCAATCCCTTAATCATCTCTGTAGCTCTCCTCTGGACCCATTCCATTAGCTCCATGTCTTTCTTGTCCTGAGAGGCCCAGAACTGAACACAGCACTCCAGATGTGCCTCACCAGGGCTGAGTGGAGGGGCAGGATCACCTTCCTCAAGCTGTTGGTGATGCTCTTCCTAATGCATGCCCAGGATCCCTTTGGTCTTCTTGGACCCCAGGGCACACTGATGGCTCATGGACTGCTTGTTGTCCTCCAGGACCCTTACACCTTCCCCTGTGTCCTGAGGGCTGCTCTGTCATATCCCATGTGTTCATTAGTTAAAATTGATAAAGTCAAAATAAAATTTAAAAAAATGACTGTTTTGTATTCACTAAACAGAAGCAAGCTCTTCAGTTCTCTAAATGGTATATTCATGTTCTATTTGTTTTTTTTCTTTGTATCATTTCAAACTACATTTGAATTGACAGAAAATACTTTGTGGGTTTGGTTTTTTTAATGGCTATTATTATTTTATTATTTATTTTTTAACTTCTATGTATTTCTCGTTTGTGACACTAGGACATTGATGAAGAAATTGAAGCTGAGTACAACATTTTGAAAGCTCTCTCTGATCATCCCAATGTAGTCAAATTTTACGGCATGTACTATAAGAAGGATGTGAAAAATGGAGACCAGCTTTGGCTAGTTCTTGAGGTAAATAATACAGAAAAATAGGAAGTTTATTCCACTTGGTATTCCATTGTTTTGTATAAACTCAATGAACAAGATGCAAGTAATTTGGTTTGTTTTTTTAAGAGTGGTTGCATGCAAAGTGATAAATGCTGTTGTTTACTCTTTTTCCTGTTCTGATTAAATTGTTCAGCAATTATTTTATCTTGGTATTACACTGCTAGTCCTGTGCATTCAGAATTAGGATATAAATTCCAATAACTCGTAGGATTTGCTACCTAAAGTCTTTCTTTGGTGGAAGGCTTGCCATGGGAATCTTCTTGTAGTAGCATTTCTTTAAATATCACTAACATATGACATAGCAGTTAAAGAACACAGTATTGTGATTTTTTTTCCCAAATGAAATTATAGAAATTATATAACTGAATTCCTTTTTTTCTGGGGGAGATAAATGTACAAATAGATAAATAAGCCAATAAAAGCAGCTACTGCCTAAAGGCTGTTGACAGCAGCAGGATTTCCTCAAATTAAGTTCAGAGCAAGGTGTGTTTGTCTTTAGTTTTGAGAAATCTGTGGGCAAAGAGCTTGATCATTACAGTTTCTGTAGATTCACAGCCTGTTCTGTACAAACTTACTCTTGTATCCAGAGGAAAATGAAGAATATCTCTGACAGGAAATAGTGTGCTTTTCCTCAGAATCAAGACTTTTGCTGTCATTTGATCAGGGTTGATAAAGATTGAGATTGAAGAATTGGTTTTATTTTATGACTTGCCAGCTAAGTAAATACAAATCTCCTACCAAATATCTCACTGATAAAATGGCATCAAATTCTAGAAACAAGCTATCAGTAATGCATATTCCATTCCAAAGTCTTGTTCCATTGGAGGATGTTTTTAAGAATGGTTTGCATGGCAAATCATGACAAATTACTAGGTTAGACTGACATCAAAAGGTGTCAGGGCTTTGTGACGTGATCATCTTGGAAAATCTGGCTTCTGTTGGGTCTGCTGAGTGTTGGAAACTCCCATCTGTGAAACTTCTGCCCTGTAAAGGATGGATGCCAAACAGCCAGAATGAAACAGACTGGGGGGAAAACAGCCAAGTGTTTGTATTTTAACTTTTGTATTTCACAAGGAACGATATTCTTTATGTCAAAAACACGAGCCTACATGTGGAGTATGTTTTCTATTTTTTGTGCCAAGCTGTACATGTGCAAGTATGGAGTGTGTGTTTTGGATGCTTTCTGTCACTGCACATGTAGATTGTGAATGAAATGGATGTCAGCTGGTATGTGTAGATATGCATGAGTACAAAAATAATTTTCAGTATTGACTTTGGTGAAGCTTTCCTGTTAATAATAGTGTATGGGAAAGAAAACTGTCATAAAACAGATTTCTCTGTCCCAGTGGCACCTTCTTATCAGCTTGTGTACAGCTTTACAGGGCTGTTGCAGTTTGCTTTTCACAGCAGCTATTAAGCTGTCCTGCAGTTTATAAGAATGAATATCTTTTCATCATCTCCATTTTGTGTTCTTTGATGGGATCCATGGGCAGGATGATTCAGAGAGAAAGTTTCTCAAATTCCACTATGAATGGGTCGTGATAGATGGTAAAACTCAGCATTTAGTAATGCATTTAGAATCACCACTGCAGGTTACCAACTAAGTTATTCACTGGAGTGTTTGAATACATACATATATGTAGATGTTTGGGTTTGGGGTTTTTTCCTAGAGGAAAAAATCTACAGCTTTTTAAGATGTGTCCCATGCAATGTATTTTTAAGAAAACGATCTATGGGAATGAAAGTGAAACAAGAAAACATCCATACAGAATGACAGAACTCTGGACTGTCGGTTCAGAAATGCCTTTCTCTTTGTAGGCTGCCATTCAGATAAGCTGAACATCTCCTCCTTGGATGTTGTTCTACCCATGTTTATAATACAGAGCATTGCAGGAGGGAGGATTCTGCCAGGTGCATTAAGCTTTGCCATGTGTGTCCAGAGACACAGGCAGGAGAAACTGTCCTAGTGAGTCTGTGTTGGAAAGAAATCCCCTACTTGGAACGAATCAGCTTAGTGGTTTGATGTCAGCAGACAGCAGCAGGATGACACAGCTGAGGCAGAGTGTGCTGTAGGCCATTTCTTTCTGCTTTGGATGTTAGTTCAGAAGGGAGAATATTTGAGATAGTTGAAAATTATCTGATGGAAGACAAGCAGAGAGGAATCGCATTGGGCCCCTACAGGTGAGCATGTAGGTGTGGGACAGGTGGGGAGAACAAATGGCACAGGCCTTGCCTGGTGAGAAGAGCAACCTGGGCAAGAAAGAGTGAAGGCTGAAAAGCCACTGCAAGGTAAATGGTAGGTATTACACAGCTTTTACTTGCTGCTGTAAACAAGAATCATAATGCAACATATTTCTATGGTTCACTTCCTACAGAAATCAGGTAGAACTTTAAGAAGCATCTCAGTCCATTTCCAAAAGCTGCAGAGTTATGCATACCCTGTTAGAGATGAATTTGGGTTTGTGAATTGCATAAGTGTATTTGATAGTCATAAATATTTTTTAATAGGAAAAAGAGGGAACATGCATTATTTTTACAGTAAAAAAACACTTAATTTAATGGGTTAAACTATTTAATAGGTTAAAAATTATTTTTGTAGGAGAAAAAAATTGGAGGGAATGGATTTTGGAATTGGAATGGATTATGACTTTCCACTCAAATACATTTTTATAGTATCAAAGCATATTGTAGTAACCTCTCATTTCTGCAGAGATAGAGGGAGTTGCCAAGAACAGTTACAGAAATACATCCCTTTCACTGTATTGAATGTCAAGAAGACTGACAAAATATGCTTTTTAGGTGTTTTTGTTTTCCCCCGAGGTGTGTACGTGAACATTTCAAGAACATTTGCAGTGTCTTGCTGAGTTAGGCCAATGGTCCATGTAGCTCAACTTTCTGTGTACTGTGGTAGCACTAGAAGATGCTATTTCGGAAGAGAATGTTGCCCAGTATTTGCAGTCCATTTCCCTCATGCTTTCCAGCAACCATGATTGCTGTATTACAGATATCCCAGACTGTTCTGTTTAGTATCCATTTATGGACACCCAAAACCTGATGATGGTACAGACCTGCTCTACAGTCTCCCCTTACAAGCATACATGTTGAATTTTTGCATCACTATTATGTGCTGATTTCTATTTGTACAATATTACACATAGTAGAATATAATGTTTTCAACATTGCAGAAATGTTTCTAAATCTAATTATACTTCAGTGTGAAGAAATTTAGACTCCTGCTCATTTGAGAAGGAGGAATATGTTAGAGTTGCCAGTGGATTTCAGGCTCTATTTTCTAATCAGCTCTGTTGTTAAAAAGTACTCACAGAGTAGTTGATGCAATTTGTACAGATGCTGGTTATGCACAGTCCAGACTGAATGAACCTGATTCATCTTTGTTCTCATGTAGAACCTTTTCATGATAGAGTGTAATCTTCACCAGAGAAATCATGTGGGAGTGTAGAGTAGCTTGTGCTTGGAATCTACTTCTCTGAAGAGGAGTCATTTTAGTCTTTCCCTCAACCTTTTAACACTGGAAAAATCATTAAATAAATTGATAATTTGTGGTAATTCTGGATTTTTGCAGGCGAAGTGTTATACTTTGAGTTTCATCTTCTAAATGTTTTTTGTGATGTTAATTTAACCTGCTAACAAGACACTCATTACTCAAAAGAATTAGAGAAATATTGTCATGATGGATTATTGTGGTTCTGTTGGTAGCTGATTTAAAATTTGCCTGAAATGATTCAGAGTTTTTACTTACCTTTGATCACTTGAAGTTAACATTAAGAGGACAAAAAGTGGAATGTACAAATGTTTAAATTCTCTTTTTAAGTCCTTGGGATGCTTTTATTTGTGATAAGTTTTGGGTTTTTTTCAGAAAGAAGAAAAAAAAATCTTAAGTCCAGTAAGCAAAAGCTCTCAGGGGTTTAAATTAAACTAGAATAGAAAACAAGGTGAAAACCATGGTTAATCAGAGTACAGATATTTTATCAGTTGTAAAAGTAGCACCATATGGAAAAAAGGAATAAAATTCCAGTATATCAAACTGTCAGGCTGCTATACCAGGGTTGTGTCGGTCCATTACTACTAGTTTTCTTCCAGTGGCTTGCCAAAATGTTGGTAGCAGGGTAAGAGCTGAGAGAGAGCCAGTCAGCAGACTGCTGCTGGGTTATGGGTGCAGAGTGGCCCACCAGTGCAGTTCCTGCCCAGTCACCAATCACAAGGGCAGTTGCCTCTGGTGAGGTATTTAAATTAAATTAAATGTAACTAGCTGAGATACCTGATAGAACTCCTTTCTGGTTTTATGGAGATCCTTACCATTCTTGAGTTGGCTAGAGAGCCCAGCACAATGTGTAGAGTATCAATTATTCACTCCTTTCCTGTCAGAAAAGTGATGCTTCATAGCAGAGAGCTTTCTTCAAAGGTTTAAGCCAACAGAACAAATGGCTTTGGAAAAGAACTGAATGGATAACAGAAGTCACTTGTGATCCCAGTCAGCAGTAAGCATTTGTCAGCACTGTAGCACGGGAGAGTTATTCAGGAGGATTTGAAGGAGGATGATGCTATGGTTTTCTGGTTTGTTTTAGCTGCTCCTTCAAAGCAGAACGGAAAACATGTTATGCCTACAGATACCCAGGAATGGATGCCAGCTCTGTGAGCTGATCAAGGATAGAAGTAGATCTCTTGTTGCATAAGAAATGGTATTAGAACTGCCGTGGGCTTTGGCAGTGAAAGCATCCAGCTCATGTTTGATGTGTTTGAGAAAGGGCAGCCAGTGTGAGGGTTCAAGAGAATAATGGCATGGTTGGAGATGGCTGTTAGGGATAAGCAAAAACTAAAGCCAAGAGAAGAAGGTGTTGCAATGTAAAATTAAGAGTTCTGGACAATACATATATGCTGCTGCATCTGGCCTGGAGTGAGTCTGCTGTGCTGTTGCACTGTTTTATCTGCTCTTTGGAGAGAGAAATTTATCAAATCAGATGCTTCCAGGTGGTTGCAAATCTAACTGTGGTCACAAAGAGAGCTTTAGAGTTCATGAAATATTTATAAACTTTCCTCACAGATTCATAAATGAACAGTGAGAGCACAATTTACATGTTTGTCAGGGAAAAATGAGTATAATTAATGCCCAAATTTTGTGTGGTTAATAGCCTTGGATCCTTCACTGACCTACTATATGTGAAAGAGTTTCTGCTCATGTTGCCTTTTAAACATTGCATGTAATTCTAATAGATGGGGAAACTCACAGAAATGCATCCTTCTTGCGTAAACAACAACAAAAATCCTCTGCTTTATTATATAATGTCCTATCTATGGAGTATGTTTATGTAAAGAAATAAGTCTTAGCAAGTCCAGCTGCTGAGAGGATAGGAATTTTTTTTTTTTCCCCTACTTTGGAGCTGAGATGTTAATAGTGCAATTTTATTGCACTATTAGTTGCACTAATAGTGCAACTTTCATTGCATTGTGATTTCTACGAAAGAGGGGCAACAACTGTCCAAAGAGCTGGTTATTGGTATTTTTATTTTAAAGAAAGGAAGGCTAAAATATTTCACTGCTGTTGCATACCTGAAATTGAGTGAGGCTTCAGCTATTTGAGAGCTGGAAGTCTGGGTGATGTAAAATATAAAGAAAGACAAGAAACTGTAAAAAAACAAATACAACCCTGCTCCCCACCCTCCCTAAAAACCCCAATGAACCAAAAAAAAAACCCAAACCCAAACCAACCATGTCAGATTCTTTGACTTTTACAATCGTCTAAATTTTTGCAGTAGATGACAATGTTCATATACTCATTTAATTTTGACACATTAATTATTATTTTCTAAGCTATATAGGGAGACTAATAACTTTTGTGTGCTAGGTAAATAGATCAATATTTTTTTCCTTGACCAAGCTTGTGATGCTTTCACCTCATTCCCATATCCCAGTGTAAAAGGGCAAGGAGTCCTGTAATGTGTATGGGGTGGTGGCTTGTGAAGGGTCTTGTTGTGTTGGCCATGTGGGGCTGGCAGCACACTCTCCCTGCCAGAACCATATCCATCCCCTGAGCCTTTTCCAGGCACAGGCTACCTCCTCGGGGGCTGTTTATGCCCAAGCAGACTGGGCACAAAAAAGCAAAGCTCAGAGCAGGATGAGTAGTTCTGCCCTTCTCTCTTGCTGAGATTTCCAGCGCTGTGTAAGAGTCCTGATGGCTGGCACTAAAACATTTTCTCTCCATTAGCTTGATCTTTTTCTTCTCTCAGCTAATGGTCCTGTCACTCTGCACGGCACCTCTCTGTGCATGGAAGAGAGGAGTGGCTGTCAGTGTTGTAAAGCAACTAATCCTTGTTCTAGACATGCCAAGATATTTGGCTGAAAATATCTCTAGCTTCAGGTCCTGCAGGCCCGCAAGGAAAGCACAGTGCCTGGGAAGTCACAGATCATGCAGAAATTCAGCAAACAAATTCATGTCATTGAGGCTGTTGGGACTTCAGTTGCTGAATTCCACTTGACTGAAGATTTTTTCTTTAAAAAGTCATACAATTATAATGAATGAAGGAGCATTTAGGCAACACTCAGACACGTGGTGTGGGTCTTGGGGTTCCCCTGTGCAGGGTCAGGAGCTGGTCTCAGTGATCCTTGTGGGTCCTTTCCAACTCAGTATTCTATGATTCTGTAAGGAATGGGTAGAAGTATGGAAACTGGAGTTGTTTTATTGCTGTGACAGTTCTAGCAAGAGTGGGAAAATCCAAATTCAGTCACGTGATTCTTTCCATGATGCCTCTCTGAGTAACGAGCACTGGCTGGAGTGAGCCCCACAGGAATTTGTGGGAGCGCCTTGAAGCAAGACCCAACAGTCTCACTTTGGCTGTTAAAAAGATGAGCCTACTTGAGATAAACTAGAGCCTTCACTGTATCAATTACTTCTCTTTTGCATGAAATAGAGAACCCTGTGGTATGGACAGTTTAATAATTTATTTAGGATTTTCCTTTGGCATGTTTACAGTATGCATTTGTTAGACACAGGAGTTACTGTATGCAGATGTGTTTCCATCTACAAGAATAAAGGCAAGTTTATGGAGTTCAAAAAATGCTTTGAATGGAAGTTGTGTTGTTTAATGGAATCTATAATAAGAGTTATAATAAGAAAGCAGATACACAGCTTTTTCTAGTATGTGATATTTGCTGTAAAACAGTAATGTTTCAGGAAATTAGCATAGTGGAAAATAACAAGTCCATTTAGGTTTCATAAAAGGCTGAGTGAGGGGCAGGAAGCTGTCATTTGCCTAAATATTATTAGCTATTTTCAAATGGCATATATAGCAGAAACATTAAACAATTGAAAATTGCTTTTTCATATTTCTTAACACAGGTCATTCTTCAGAAATGTCTTTGGTTATAATTGCTCCATTCAGACCAACACTGAATGTTTTGATCCATTACATGTCTGAATTGGGCTTGATTTATCCATTTCTAATGTATTCCTCTTTGCTCCCCAATTATAGCAATTTTTCATTCTGGAATCATATCCTATTTTTTCAAGACCAAAGAAGTGCGGCTACAAGTATCATTTGATGCTTCAAAGTTTTACTAAATACTAATAATTTCTCTGTATATGAATATTTCATATTACATTGTGGTTTGCACAGTTGGCATCTTTTAAACAACTGGTTGTGGCCTACCTTGCTGGAGAATACTCACATGCAAAACCTGCTTCTTAGTAACCTCTAACATTTTTTGCCACCATGAAGTAAAGAATAAGCCCAGAAAACAGTTTTACCATGCCACTATTTAATTCAGTAGCATATGAATAATATCCCTCTGACATTCTAATATTTAACATCACTTTGCTTTCTGTGCATTTTATTTTCAATCACAATTTTACCAAAGATGTAAGATAACTTAAAAACAAAACAAAACACCAAAACCCACAATTGTGTAGTTTTTTATTAGATCCAAGATAACCAGACCTCCTTTAGCTGTAATGGGGAGCAGCCTCATTCATGGAAAGAATGCTTGGACTAAGACTTGTTTGCTCTTTGCTGGAGGGCTTGCTCTCTGACACCTGAGGGTTAAGCACTTGAATTCAAGTGTGATAGTACAATTTTGCTGTTTTTGCACTCAGTTTACATGCTGGGTCTCTTTATAAAGGGAGTGACTGAAGGCACTCCAGTGGTAGGGAGAGGGGTCTCCTCCTCATTCTTTGCTGGGCAGAGGTGGCTGAGAGGTGCTGACTAAAGGAGAAAAGTGCTATAGCAAGGAACAGGGAGCCGGGAGGTGCAGAAGCAAGACAGGTGTCAGTGGTGCTGAAAGATTTCCTGGGCTCCAGAAATGATGCCACCATTCGTTGTAATTCAGACAGCTGCTGACTTTGCTGAAATCAAACCCTGGAAGCAGGAAACCTCCTTAGACACACACAGTGAGCAGGGAAAGACTGGTTTACAAAACACTTTAATTTGAATTCTGTCCAGTCTAGTCTCTCTGAGTTAATCATTCCATATCAAAATGAGAAAAAAATGAGAAGAAAAATATGGCTTTTGAGTTTAGCATCGTTTTGTTCTTATAAAATTATCTTTAAGAAAGTCCTTCAGAATGTTCTTGCTTAGTAGGGTCCTGTGACTGTTACAGAGTCCTGTAGCTCCTTTCGTGTCCCACACACTCCCATGAGGAGACAAATTGCCTTAGGGATGAGTGGGTTTCAGCTTCACTCCTTTTGTAAAAATGGCCTTTAGACAAGCTCCATTGTTTGGATCTGTGCTTCCCCAGCCATGATTTCAAACTCAATAGGGAAGATTTCTATTGTAGTAATTTAAATTACAGTGAATTAGACTTAATTACTGTCTTTGTGTAGAAACACACACATAAAATGGATTATGAGTAGTGTGGACATGGCAGTACTTGGAACTACTGTCTGAACCCTGAATAATATAGAAATGATGCTATAGAAAAGGGAGGTGCTTTGAAATGTTTCTTAGCTGGTGAAGAGTGAACAAAAGTAATGCAGTTCTGAGCAGGAAATAAAAGCTGTCAAGTACCTGCTGCTACCACAGGCTGCCCTATTTGCTTAGAGGTTTCTGTGTGTTTTCTAGAGTCTCAGCTAAGGTTTGCAGCAGTCAGTAGATATACTCCTGTCATTATGGATCCCAAAGTTAGTCCCTGTTTTTTCTCCCTAGCCAAGGGAATGGTTTTTCCCTCTAAATGTTATTTTTACCACTTCTCCTTGTGTATAATAAAATGATGAATTGCACTAAGAATGCTCTATCAAAATCTTCTTTCTTGGTAAGCTGCCTCTTGTATTTACTCAGAAAGTCCTGGCTCTTTACTGACCAATGCCTCTCAGTTTTGTGGTTAGGTTAGCTCTTATTTTGCAAAATTACCCTTTCATTTATTTGACTATTAAAAAAATTACAGTTGTACTTGCTATGATGTTGCCAGGCCATGAAGCTATAGTTGAAGCTCCTTTAGAATTTCTTTTTAAATATGTTTCGCTCCCAGTTGCTTTACAGAAAATTATTGAAATAATAACTTGGTACCACTTTAGCTGTATAATCTTTTGAGAAGATATGGGCAGGTGATATGTTGATTTCTTCATTAGCAACTTGATGGGGATATAAATATATTATAATATAAAGATTGTGAAATATGGGATGGTGCAATGTAAAGTTTGCATTGGGATGATCAAGAAGGAGAATTGAATGGGGCTCAATTAAACCTCTGTCCATTAAACCTTTGTCACAGCACCGTCATCTTCTTGCTTTTTTTCACAATATTACAGATGTTTTAGAACAGAAAAATCCTCCTTTTGGGGATTAGGTTTGGGTTTTTTTTCTTGTTTATGTAAAGCCTGCTTGGCTTCATTCAATTATGCTGAGTTTGAAGTGAGAAATTTAGGCAATAATTGCATAGTTTCAGCTTTTCCATTTTGGCCATGATGTGAAGATATCTTTGATCTGACTGAGAAATATAAGACTTTGTGAAGACCAGCATTGCATAAGATGAAAGAGGCAAACTTTTCCTCTGGCTGGCTGTCTTGCCAGTGCATGTGCATGGCAAAGAAAATGAGAAGTTGAAAACCAAACTGAAAGGAAAGAAATCAGAAGCAACAAACACCCATGAGGCTGTGACTAACACAGCCCTGTAGGTGCTAGATGATATAAGATAGCAAAATCATAAATATCACATGGTTTTTGATCACTGAAGCAAAATAATTCAGGAAAGATGCCTGTTTCAGTGATACATTTTGTTCACGCTAAATTGAAAGCAATCAACTTTATCTAAAAGCATAGAGAAACCATTGCTGTGGTTTCTTTTGGTTATGGGTCGACTTGTCCAGCTGTTAGGAAAAATAGGAGCTACAGTGCACATCTTTCTTCCATTTCAGATGAAATTAAAACTGTGCTGCACAGACAGGAGCTGTGTACTGAACCACTTGGCCCATTAAAGAAACGGATTTAATTCCCTTTAAGTTTTCACAAGAGCCTTCATAGTATGAGTGGTAGGTGTTAAGTGCTGCCAGTGGAATGTGCTCTTTGGCAGTAATAATTATGAAAATGTGTCACACTGTAGGCAGAGAATAAGAGTTATCTGGTCACAGCTGAACTGTGAGATGGACAACCCATGGAGTTCTTGTTTGGAGAGAGAAGGCAAAGAAAGTGACTCAGGAAATGGCTGTAACAGGTAGATTCTGTTCTGTTCTGTTCTAATACAGATCTCTTTTGAAAAGAGATGGAATGAAATTTGAGTGAAAAAGGCCCCCAAAGAGTTGCTTTCACTCATGTAAGAAAAGAAAGGATGGTCTTAGGGAGAGTATGCTTTAGCTGGCTTCAGGAACTGGTGGGTACCTGTATTTAGGAAAAATAATGTAAAAATACAGGAAAGTACCAGAGTAGCTGGCAGTTCTTTGAACACATTAAAAACAAATTAGCTGGTGCAGAGAAAAATAGAAGCACAGTAAGAGACTAGTAAGAGTGCAATTTTCAGAATGCCTTCAAATAGGAGAAACAAAAATGATCAGCTAAAGCATTTAAGGAAAAGTTCAGAGGGTCTAATATGGAGCATGGTAAAGACAAGGATACTAGAGAAATGAGATGCAGGAATACTTATTATTCTTTACAAAGTGAGGAAAAATAATGTCCTAGGGAAATAAAGACAAATCTTGATACACACAACGGTTCCAGAATAAATTAACAGAAACCACTGTAGAACATGCAGAACCTAGTAACATTATAAATGGTCAACTTGGACTGGACGAGAACAAATTATATTAATACAATGTCATCTTTTAGCAGGATAACTGGTTTAACAGGATAATGTGTCTTTTGTGAGGATTTTATATGGTCCCGTGTGACTTTGTGAGGAAAATGCGGAAATACAGAAATTTCATAAAAACAATAAAGTAAATTACCTCTTTTTCAAAGAACTGGGCTTAGTTCACTTTTACTCTGGGAGATTCTCAAGTGGGCATCTGCTTTTGGTCTGTTTCTGTTCGGTAATAACTTGACTGATGAAAAAAAGTCCACATAAAAAGTTGAAGTAGATACCTAGTTTAATTACGATCACATTGGGGAATAGCATCAGATTCACAGTTGTGAATAGCAGAGAAATTTTCGTGAATCACAGAAGAGACATTCATGCAAAGTACTGCTATCCTTAGGAAGAAAAAATGGGACATACCTGACCAGGCTGTGGTTCTGCAGAAGGAGATTCTCTGTAAAGTGCAGATGATTATATTCTGTTCAGCTTTTCTCAGCTAAGACAAGACTTCCAAAGGAATTCAGTTTGGGGCAAGCATCAATGGCAAATTGAAGGCAGTCCAAGTTGAGAAAATGTGGAGAATTTCAAAAGGTTACAACAATTAATGTTGTACAGCCCAAAAAAAAAAAAAAAGTTATGTCATGACAGTAGTCTTACAGAGATGGAAATAGAAAATAATATTTTATTTTCAGATACTGCTGAAAGGAAGGGCAAAAGTAATGTCAGCAAAAGTAATGTAGTTTTGTTGGAAGCAAAAAGGATCCAGGCTGGATAGCAGGAAAATTGCTCTATCAAGCTAGAGAAACACAGAACCAGGCTGCTTAGAAAGACTGGAATCTTCCTCAGTGGGTGGTTTTTAGTTAGACATAGCTGTCATATTTGAAAGTACCAGGTCTCTACACAGTGCACATGTGGTTGACTAAGTGATTTCTTGAGATTCCTTTTACTGTTCTGCTTCTGTCATTTTATGATTACAAAACAGCAACAAGAATCTTCTGTTCTTACAGCAGTCTTGAAAGGAAGGTGCAGTCAGCTCAGAGACTGGGAGTGCTGCTTAGGAGAGCAGGTCAGATTATTGGTCTATTCTAAGAACAGGGAAAAAATAGAGATTAGTGCCTGTAATGCCTTTAGCATTCGTATGTGTGATAACATTAAAGCAAGGTTGGAGTTTTTCATGACTATAATTCATGCATTACATGAATTGTGCATATTTGATGTGGTGCCCAGTCATTTATGTCTGAGCAGCCTGTAAAGATAGGGAAGGAAGTAATTGTAGTTGTCCCACTGTTTGCATCCAAGCTACTGAAGTGAGATGAAAGCACCTTGGCAACCGCAGGATGCAAGCAAACAGTACCTGACAGCTTCGTACAGACACACAAGTCAGGAGCAGTTGCATGATTAAAGGCTCTAATGGCCCTAGCAAAAGTGCAGCTGATAGTTTTCTTGGAAGGGGAGCTTCAATGAATCTTCAATGGGCATCAGAATCCAGAAGAGCTGAAGAGGAGAAATGTCTAACTGGGTCAGGTGAAGAGTGACTAAGACCTAAAAAGAACATCTGCATGACTGTGATGTGATGGCAATTTTAAGTGACATTTCATGTGTTAGGATCATGCTTTTCTCTAATTTTTTTGCTGAAGATAGCTTAGCATACTAATAGCTCAATTACAGTAGCACATGGTTGTGGCAGATGGGTGGGTGGAGAACTGCATGTCATCCCACTATGAGTCTTTGCCTTTTTGAGTGCCAGAAAATCATAAGGGAGGAGCCCTTTTCTACCACTGTAGAAGATTCCTAAGCACCCCTCTTGATACAGCTATGCATGGCCATGAGACAGCTCTTTAAGGCAGACTTTTATATAAATCAAGATTTCTATTAAGTTTTTCTTTCCACTGGTTTTGGTATGCAAGATTTCCTTCGTTCTTTCCCAGTCTTTCTGCTGTCTGACAATCCAGACTAGGAACTGAATATTGTAAAATTCATATATTCTGAATCATATAAAAGTACAGCATGGAGGAGACTTCTGGAAGTTATTTGGTCCAGCCCCTTGCTTAAAGACTATTATCCAAAATGTTACAAATATGTCTTTTCAATTCAATATTTGAATATCTCCAAGGATGGATGTAACACAAACTCGCTGTGTAATCTCTTCCAGTGCTTAACAGAGTGGGAAAATTTTTCATTTATGTCCAGTAGGAATCATCTGTCTTGTAGTGGCAAGTTTTTGCTTCTCATCATTTGCTGTATGACACTACTAAGATTCTGTCTCTGTCTTCTCTACCCCATTTTAGGTAGCCTCAAGGCTTCAGTTCACCCTCCTTTTAGTTGCTAGTAGATAATATTTGCATTCTATCAATGCAGTCACTGAAAAACTGCTGCTAAGGAAAATACCTCTAAATCACAAGGGGACAATAAAAGAAGTGAATAATATTAATTTGATGAAAATTGCCCATGTGCAAAGTTCTGACATTTCTAAATTACTTCCTTGTGGGACAGTCATGAATATCTTCCCTTCCTGAGTCTCACCAGCTGGACATTCCAAGAGTCTGTCCCTTTAGGCTGAGAATATTCAAAGCTAAGTGGGGGATTCCAATTGATACTACCACAAGAAATGCTTCTGTTTGTGCAAGAGAATGTGTGTAAATTTATGGGGGTTTCTAGCATGGGAGAGAAAAATTGACTTACGATCCTCTCCTCCCAGAAGAGGTCATGTCTGACAGGTGAGAGGTCATTTGGTTTGGTGAGTTGCTTTGACCTTCAGGGCAGGGAGCAGTGCTGGGGCAGAGCTGAGGCAGACACGTAGCTCCTGCTGTACAGCTGTCCCAGGTTCCCTGTGCATTTACTGTTCTCTGCTCTAGTGCCCGTCATCAAGGCGTTCTGAGCAGGTTGTGCCAAGTGCTGTAGAGCAAATGACACAGACTGATCATTGGTCCTGTGAGCTCACAATGTTTGCAACAAAGTAATAGCTACCAGCGCCTCGCTTCTCTAGATGCTTCACTGAAAACTAGAAAGATCTTTTTAAAAAATTTTCTCTGTTGCCTTCATGATTTCTTGTCATCCAAGCATTTCAGTTGGCTTAACTTGAGCTGAGCAGCTTTGTTAAGAGGCTACACAGTGTTTTTACTTTGGACAGCATGCTACTGAGAAGCAGCAGATATAATTATAAGCTGCAATATTTAACAACACCCCAGGAAACTTTCTGTCTAACAGTACTGCTAAATAATGTTTATCCCATAATCTCTCATTAGAGGATTGTATAAATCAAGGTTATGCAATTTTTATATTTTTTTAACATTTTAGTGTTTTTTATTCCTATAAGTTTCTATGGACTAGATCTTGATCAACATCCCAGGGATAATTTATTTCCTTTCTACTCAAATTCCCAAGCAAGCATGGTCCAGCACTGTATTGGGCAGGAGTATTGTAACTTGCTGTGGCTTCTTGTTTTGAGATGGAGGAGAAGAGCCTGACTTGTTAGGAGAGGGACTTTTTGAGATATGTGTGATACCTCTGGATTTGGGTACACATGCAGCTTGATAACCTGAGTCAGGAGAAGGAATCACCATTTCAACTTCAGTTACGTGTAGGTTTTAGGGACACGCGGCAGCTTCGCCTCCAAAAAATGCACAGTAGAGACAGGAAATTAGAGCAGATACAGCATTTTACCCATGGTGGTAAAAATAGAACAAGGTTAATACTAACCTGTGTCATCATTGTCGTCATCGTTCCCCTCCCACCCACACAGCGTCGAGCGCACACATGCAGTGTCTGCCATAATCTCCTTTTCTAATTGTGGTTGTATTCCAATAATCTCTTTTCCTCCTTATAGCTGCTTGCATTCTAATACCCAGCCTTTTTCTCCCTCTTCCTTCTATGCTGGTGGTCTCAGAAAAATATTTATTGTCCGATGTTAGTAAAAGTATGGCTCTTTGACAGTGTGTGGAAGAACCTGTGTCTGTAACATCCTCAGCCGAACCCTGTCTAAGCAGCCACCCTGCCTTGGGAGTGGGTGTAGTGATTCAATTGTGGTAGAGCTGACTTCTGGGTGATTTCAAGACCTGTTTAGATGACTTTTACACACCCAAGTTAAGTTTTTGTTTGGTCTAAAATAATCACAGTTTTTGTATCTCCCATTACCTGATTTTCTAAGTAAGTTTTATCTTACAATGCAGATATTTATCTCATAATAAGGATTTATACCTTATGAGAGAAGTAGAAAAAATTGTTAGGGCAACATGTTAAAGAAAGTGAAAATTGACATTACTGAACCAAGCATTCAAAGTATTGGCTTTACTGGCTAAACATTAAAGAGGGTGATTTCTGAGATGTAGTTTCTCCCTTCATTCTACCTACAGAAAGAATATATTCATTTCTTTTCTGGTTTTCTTTACATTGAACAGGTATACAGCTCTGTAAGGAAAAAAAGATCCATCTGTAAGAAGCAAAATAAAATATGAGATAATGAAGAGAAATAGTTTGAAGAATATCATATGTGTAATGTATTTCATAATTGGTTTGTTATTTGTCAGAGAGTTTCAGTGCCCTGAATTTAAGAGCATTAAATTAACCAGAGTCGTCATAATCCATTTGGTTTTATTAAATATGTCGGTGATGTGCCAAAGTTAAAATGGTAGAAACCCTGAAAAGAAAAGGTCATTGCAAAAAAATAACTTGAAAACATCAGTGTGGAAGGCAGACCAGCACGGCTGATGACAGTAAATGAAATCCTGCTTGGGAATCTGATCCTTATCCACCAAAGCATTTAATCCCATCATTTAAGCATGAGAGTTCTTCCCCCTCTAAGCATGCATACTGTCCCACTTAGGTAAGGGAGAGGTTAAGTGAGTTCCAAGACTGTTGCCATAGAGCTCAGCCCCTGTCAGACCAGAGCCCTTGCTGACCTGATGGGGGACACGTCTTGCAACAAGAGTTATGTAGTGAATGGCATTTCTGTAGGCATTCATGTGGTGCAAGTTCAGTGCAGCCTAGGAGTTTCAAAGGTAGTCAGAGAATTATTGTTATGTTTGGGTACAAAGGGATACCAATACTTGAAAATACTCTTTACTGTAAGGTGCAAGTCTTTTTTTAATTGCAGCACAGAAAAAAGAATGTAGGGGTTTAGAACAGGTGAAAAATATACATATACAGAAGAATCTGATGTCTAGAATTCCACAGTTGAAAGGTTTTACTGGTAAATTATGCCCTTTATTTGAATTTACTTCAAATGTAGCGCAAAGGAATTCCTATCTTTTGCTGTATTGTTAAAATATCTTACATGGATATTTAGTTTCATGTGAAAAGATACTTGATGATGATACTGTATAAGAATTAAGATTTATTTTAGTGTTTTATTGGAAGCAGCTACTCCTTTACAAGAGACAAATGGCTCTTCAATCAATGAGTATTGTCAGGTGTATTATGGATAGTTTAAGGGCTTAAGTTCCAATTTAATCTTTGCAGAAAAATGGTGAATTATAAAAATGAACATATGAAGTCTAAACTAATCTGCTGGTAATGTGTGCTCACAATCCTTTTTAGAGAGCAAAGCCAAGTCTCTTTTTCCCACATATATGAGACAGGAGTCTGGCTGGGCTCGCTCTGGTGAGTGGGAGAGGATTGTCCAGGGCAGGCTGTGGCTCTGCATCTGGAACAAGGAGCTGACAGGGCTGATGCAACAAGGGCTATAATTATTCTTACACCCACAGCACACCTTGTTTCAGTGGGAGACTTTTCATATCCCACGATGCCCATGCCTTGTGTATCACAACTCCCTGTGCTAGGAATGAGGTGCTCTTTGGCAAAAAAGGCAGCTTTACCCATGGTAGATTTCATGTTGGGGAAATTCCTCTCCTGCCTGTCTTCTGATGCCTCAATTCGATTTTTTTAACTCTACATAGCTTTTATACCTGAGAATTGATGTTGTAATAATCTGCATTGGTGGTGTGTTCCACATGATGAATATAAGAAGCAATTAGTATGCCCCACAAAACATGCCTTCACAGCTAATTTATTGCACTGTAATCTACTTCTGTTTCAGTGAAAAGCAATCATGGGTATAGGAAAACAAAGAGATACACTACTATAGTTGTGTTTGGACAAGAATTAAATGCAGAAAGTGGTGAAAAATAATTGGCAAAAAATGCTGTGCGTGTTATTTGTATAAATAGTAGACTTGAGGACAAATTTGTGGTTTGTCAGTTGAGTAGAATCTCATTTGGCTACAGATACAAAAAAATACTGAAAATGAAAACCAGGTGACTGCTCCAACACTCCTTAATTCCTTTTTATTTTCCCCTTTTGTTTTGTAGCTGTGCAATGGTGGATCTGTGACAGATCTTGTGAAAGGATTTCTGAAGAGAGGTGAAAGGATGAATGAACTTATAATTGCTTACATTTTACGTGAAGCTCTGATGGTAAGATAAGCTTTCAATGAAACGACAGCCAATATTCAGCTCATACTTTTTTCTTTAAACGAATGAAGATCATGTCCCCACTAACACAGCTCACTCTCTTGGATTATAGCAGTGTTTAATGAAATCAAGGGAATGTGTAATTAGGATGGTTCTTCTTAAGCAAGCAAGGTAAATAGCAGCTAATCTGTGGATTTCACTATTAAGAAAATGAAAATTCGTTTCTGACCATTGATCAATTTTCTCAGTCAATACAATTCAGCATCAAAATTGCTTTTCTTTTAAGAAATAGCAGAAATATCATCAAAATACTGTTCAGTGTCCTATGTCTGGAAGCAAATATTTTTATAGTAAAATAATCCATATATCTAGCAAATTCAAACAAGAATTTGGTACAAGAATTTGGTACAAGAATTTGGTTTTGCTCTTTAGGATCAAGTGTCTTTATTTATGATTTCCTTATAACTGAAATTTTATTTTCTCTGGTGGAATTTAGGTCTTAGTAGTTTTCTTTGAGTTTATACTCTTAAGTATTATATGTAGGTTTATAGTGATATTTTTCTGCTTTCATCTTAGAGTTTCTATTTGTCATAAAGTGGGGCAATTAAAGAATATTTATAGCTTGTCATGTGGCAAGTGGTTTTGCAGTAAGAATGATATCCCTATGGTTTTGGATTAAAAAAAATCGTGTACTTTTCATACATTCAAATGCAATAGGGAGGACAGAGTTGTTGCTAAAAGTTCATGTTTATGTCTCGTCTTCCAGGGACTTCAGCACTTGCATGAAAACAAAACTATCCACCGTGATATTAAGGGAAATAATATCCTTTTGACCACTGAAGGAGGAGTCAAGCTTGTGGATTTTGGTATGTTACGTTTATTTGTGTATACAATGTCTTACACCTGAAGTATGAATATACTCTATAGAATAAATACACCACAAAATACTTACTCTGCTCTTTTTTTGTTAAATTTTTGGATTCTTCTTTACAAATCATTTGGATAACCAAAGTTATTTTTTTTAGCTTGATAGAAATTTTGGTAATTTTGGTAATGCTGTTTCAATAGCATGGCTAAACCCCAGAAATTATAATGCCTCCAATGCTTGGAGGCACAAAGTAAGTGAAATGGCAAAGTATCACATCTTGTGAGTAAATAGGATTCAAAATAAGATTGGTGTTTAGTTCCTCCAGGAACTGTACACTGGTTCAATGAAATTAGGAGCTGATAGGAAAAATTTTCATGTTTTACATGAGAGCATTTAAAGCTTACTAGATATTGTGAAGAATGGGAGAGCTCCACCTCAGTTGTTTATACTTCCTTTATTTGATTTAAAGCAAAAGAGGTACTTGAAGGCAGTAGAGGGGGGAATATGATATAGGTAATCCCCACTTTCTAAAGTCTGGGAAGACAGATCTTGGCAAATCTAAGTCTAAGAATTGGCATTAAAAGGGTCAGTTAAAGCCTGTTAGGCCTAAAAGCATTCTTGAATGAATCTTTGCTGTCACCACCAAAAGGGAAGAGGAGAGTCATGGGTAAGTGGATGCAACCTGTTATTTATCAGCCATACCACAGTCATTTGCCTAAAAGGTTATTGACTCTTGTTTCATATGAGGGGGTATAAAAATTTGCGGTTATTGTTGTTATGAGCTATTATCTTCAGGTAGAACACTGCCTTCTTATGTTAAATTTATTGGTCACTATGTCACAGAACAGCAGACAACTGTAAATATATTTAATTCAGCGGATGGAAAATCTTTGTTTTTCCTTTGCCCTCCTGTTTTGTTAATGATACTGGTTCAATTGATACATAACAATTGTTTAAACTAGTAATGGGATTTTAACACTCTTTAGTATAGTATCTTTTGGGCAGAAAATTGTATTTATGGAACTCTTATGACTTCACACACAAATTCCCCACAACTGTTAGATTTAGTAATTCTTCTAAAATGTCATATATATCTTTTATATCCCTCAGATAAAATCTTCTTTTGAAAAATCTTTGTATTTCCTAAATTGTCTGCAATATACTTACTAGTACTTTCTGATAGTCTGGAAGTTTATTGTAAGGTGAAAAACGGTATTTTTGCCCACAGGCTTTTAATTTGTTGTGGGAAAAAAATTTAAGGTGCTGAAGGCAATTAGAGGACCAATGCCTCCAAAAATTAAACCACTTACGCAGATACCAAAACTTACAAGCTGTAGGTAGGGATGAGGACCTGAATTCTTTATTCTCCAATTACTGCAATATACTGATAAGGCTGTAATTGAAAAATAATCTTAAATTCTTGTGGGAAAATTGTGATGCCAAAATTCAGGTTAGAGCATGCAGGGGAAACAAAAATACATTCACACACATTTATGTGGGCTCTAAAGGGGACTGTGATAGCTGCAGTCCATCCTCTCAAAGGAATATATAAATGGCACTTTAACTTAGGAGTAGATTGATACTTTCCCTGGCTTTCCCCCACCTCCCCAAGAAGAAAAACAGTCCAAATCAAATAATGAGTGGTTTCAGATGGAATAAATTATAGTCTTGATAAAATCATCATGGAAGATGTACCATTCACCATTCAGTCTGCTGCTTAAGGTATTCAGCTGGGATTTGTGGGATTTGTGTCTTCTACTTAAGGGGATTTAATCCCACATTAATCAGATTCCAAGATCATTTTTTAGGCAGGAATGTGAGTTGATGAAAATCTCTCATGTTGGCATTGCTACAGACTGTTGTACATAAACATTTATTGAGTCAGGGACTTAAACTCAGCCATCTTTTATTATACAAGCCTCTAAAATTTACAGCCTTCAGAGTAAGATAGACATGGAGGTACAGAGTCCTTTTCACCCAGTAAATACTCAGATGAAGCAAAATTTTTGGTTTAGGCTGAACCAGTTATTACATGGGGCCAAACAAAGACAAAAAAACCCCAACCCAAATAATCACATCACCCTTTCTAGCATGGACAAGGGGGAATGGCTTCAAATTGAAAAAGAGTAAGTTTAGATTAGATATTAGAAAAAAAGATCTTTGCAGTGAGGTTGGTGAGGCACTTTCCCAGAGAAGTTGTGGATGCCACAGCCCTGGAAGTGTTCAGGGGCAGGTTAGATGGGCCTCTGAGAAACATGGTCTAGTGAGCAATGCTGCTGCCCATGGCAGATGAGTTTGAACTGGATGATCTTTAAGGTCCTCTGCAACCCAGGCCATTCTGTGATTCTGTTACATCCCACAACAATGCTTCTGGAGCTCAATTACTTATCAAGGAGCTTCCAGATAAAGTTTTAGTTTTAACTGTCCTAGGCACAAAAATTTTGAAATGCTGTTACCAGGGATGCATCCTCTGGCCTTGCATCCATCCAGTATGATAATTTAGATCAGCAGAGATAAACAAAATAATTTTTATTTTCTACAGCTAATGAGTAGCAGCCAAGAGGAATCTGCTGTGAGAATGTCCACTGATAACAGGTTCAGTCTATAAAGTCATTTAACTTCTAAATACATTAATAGTTCATATTTTCTTTGTAAGTGAAGGTGGCTGGCTGAAGGCATTTTCACTACCTGAACATTTGTGGGAATTAGCTGCTAAGCTGTTCTGATAGAAAAGCTTTGGGGTAGGATGCTCTGCCTGAGAATTGCAGCAATTAGGCTCCAAGCAAGGAATATCCTCTACCACATCATATAGTTGCATTTTATTCAGCTGCTTTGTTTTTAGTATAAGATAGAGATTTGATAGAAAAATATACATTTACATTAAATTCCCTGTAGCACTTTAGAGTGACTGCTATGTAATCTGTTATATAAAAAGAACAGAAGGCAAGTAAGTTGTGAATTAAATTCCTTTTTGATAAATATTCCTAATTATATTCACAGTTTCTTATTACTGTTCTGTGAAGAAAATCTTTTACATCTGTTTCAGAAGTCTGGTTGCACACAGCACATTGATGTTTAAAAGACTGATTTCAAATGAAATTTATCCTTTAAAGGTGCAGGAAATTAATGTAATGAAATTTAAAGAAATTAATTTAATGCCAGGATACCTTTTGAAAGTCATGTGACAAATTTATCTGCAACCTTTGCTGCCTAAATACCTATCATTGTCTGATTTTTTTTCATCCATTAAAAAAACTGGCCTGAAGTCACTGGAATGCATAGCACACCTCATCTATAGTAGAAATTCATATATTCATCTGCCTCTTAAAATGTGCAACCAATTTCATGGGATACTGAGGTTGTAACATCCGATTCTACTGAAAAATACTTGCTTCTTTGAATAGTCCCTCTCAATTCAGTTTCTTTTCTTGAAATCAGGATGCTGCACAGGGCCTTTCATCTATTAATGTCAATCTAAGGCACAGTTCTATAATGTGCTGTTTCAAAGTGGGAGAAAAGAAATTCAGCTACTTTATTATTGTTGTTGTTATTACTTTAACTTTGGTTTGAAAAAGTCTGAGTGGCGTTTCATTTTGAAAGATTTAAAATTATATCTGAAATCTCCTGCCATTTCTGCTGCTTCTGGGAGCTCAAAAGCCAGAGATTTTCATGCTTATATTTTTTTTTATCAAAGAGAATCCTAAAGGACACAACTCCCTATCAGCAAACTAGACAAGTTGCTGATGCCTCAGAAACCATGGAGGAAAGAACCATTTTTCCACTAAAAGCTCTGAAACATCTATGGTCAAGTGGCAAAGTGATTCTTTTAGCTAAAAAGAGGAGACTGTAATGCTGATGGAAAATTTCTCTTTAGTTGTATTTTTGGGGGTTGACCTTTAGGCTGACAGTCTTTACCAAGAATACAGGTACCTACTTCTTCAGGACTACTGAAACCTTCACTCCCAGACTAGAAATATCTCAGGATGAACAGCTGTTGCCTTGGAAATGTCCAGAAAAAAAATATAAATTATATTCCCCCACTTAAGAAATGTATATTTTTCCAGCAGCACTATTTCTTTCTGAAGGCCATGCCTATCTATGCATCTAACATACTTTCATACCACATGTAATCAGACTTTTGCTGTTACTATGAGGAAAGGTCACTGGGAAAAAAAAATCAGACATCTGGATGCATATTAGAAACATTCAAGTACCCATAAGGAAAAGAAAATGTGGGCAGACTTATGAAATCTTTAGAATTCAAGCCTACTTCTAGCTACAAGAGATCTCATGATTCCTCATAGTTTTCCCAGTAATGTAATTGTGGGGAAGGGGATATTGAAAAGGGTTGGCACTGCCATTTTAAGTTTTTTCTCAGGTGTTTTGCTAATAGTACTTAAAACTCTGAATCAGTAGAGGCTCTGGATAAGAAATACATAGGAAAGATCTATGGTTTTTAATATGTAAAGCAGGTTCCAGTGGAAAACATGGAAAAAAGGTAATGCAATCTCACTGCTGCTGGCAGATGGTGGAAAAATACAAGCTGTGTTGCTGCAGTTAATAGAGTAATGTCTTCAAGCGTTCTTTTAGCACTGTGGATAAATAGGTTGCATAATTAAAACATGTATTGTAATATTAATGGAATATATAGTGAATTTTTGTGCTTTAAACATGCCTAGTTTGCATTTTTCTGCTTTTCTGTCAGTGTTTGATGTAAAAGTTGTGTGTGAATATTATCTTGGCATTCCAAATGCAGTTTCAGATATCCCACTTTGCATATAGCTAGCACAGTTTTATGGTGGACAGTAGCCAGGGTCAGCTAGAGATTTAACCTGAGTAGAACTC
Organism: Parus major; assembly: GCF_001522545.3. Lineage (NCBI taxonomy): Eukaryota > Metazoa > Chordata > Aves > Passeriformes > Paridae > Parus > Parus major. The sequence goes on along the minus strand of NC_031769.1, from coordinate 16,390,870 downwards.
ATTGTGAAAAAAATGGATTGGGGAAGGGAATATGTATTACTTTATTTAGACATAATGATATTGCGTTGTTTAATACTTGAACTATTGCTTCTATGTACTTTGGAAACTGCAGGTAGACAGAGGTCAGCTTTTGTGTTTGGAATGTAATTGGGTTATTAATTTGATATGGAGAGAATCATCATTCTTCCTTTGAAACTATTTGAGTCTTTCAAAGTTAAGAAGAAAAGAACTCTTAATTGAGGAATGCTCTAAGGCATTCCTAGATGGCATTATTATTATTCAAAATTGCAATTTGGTGAAACTAGTCAATGGCAAGACACTGTTTTGCTGGTATATTTTTAAAGTCATTCTACGTTTACTTTTAAATGTATACATAATTTCATTTGGGCAATACTAAATGCAAGTATTAATTTCATATTTCAATTGAGTCATTAAAATAAATTTATTGGAATTTTTTTCCCCAGAAAATGTAATTCTGCCAACATTCTGTCTTGTGTCTCAGTAGTGGTGTACTACTCTTCCGTAGAAATTCATGGATTGTTAATCCACAAGCTTTACTACTACTAGTGATCAATAGCAATCGATCAACATTAGTTAGCATACACAGGTGTTTCTGTTAAGTATTGTTCCATGATGTTTATGCCTATTCTGATACAGAAATGCAGGCCAAAATGTTTAAAATTCTGTGAATGTGCTAAACAGGTTGAGTTTTTGAAGTGTATCTGAGCCAGCTATATAGCCAGCTGCTACAATGACAAAGCAAGAGAAGTAAAACCAGTTACACTGTACAGCACGGCCAAAACAATGGGGACAGTCTCCATGGAATAATGAGTCCGTAGTACAACTGCTTCTTGATAATTCCTTCTCTTTAATTGTTCACCCCTCCTGGTTTTCTGATGCCTGAGGGAGCTTTCTGCTGGTCTTGTGGGGCAAAAAGCATCTGAAATCTCTGGTCTGAGGCTGGGCAGGGAACCACAGCGCTGGGGGTCATCCTTTAACCGTGACACTTCACCGGCTCTCGTGTTGTCTTGCTGCGGCACAGTGCTTTGGCCATTCCTAACATGACCTAAATGACCACAGATAGCCTTCTCAGATGCAGTTTGTTGGCTGATCACAGCTCAGCCTGGCAAGTGTCCGGGCCATGTGGCATTGCAGAGGCCAAGAAGGCTCCCAAGGACTGTGTTCAGGCTGCACGTGGCACAGGTCAGGCTGCAACAGAGGGAGTCTAGAGCCACCTTGTGCTCAGAGAATAGGTTGAGATGTCAGTTGTGAGTGATCCAAGTTTGAGTGTTGGGGCATTTCAGTCTCTGTCCCTTTTAGTACATATCATCACTCCCAGCTTTGCATGTCCTGCTGACATTGAAGAGGAGCTCAGCATGACCTTGAGTAGTGTTCCAAACTTTTGTATATTACTTATTCTGTAGTAGTCAGAATATCCTAGTGTGTATCCTTTTGTACTTGCCCTGCATTAGCTATAAATGCTGTCTGAATCATTCTGCAAAAATGAAACAATTAATTAAAATAATTTAATTTGAAAGTATTCAAAAATAAAATCATTTTCTTTCTGCCCTTAGCTTACTTTAAGCAATGAGTCATAGCAGGACTTGTATTTGTCTTAGTCATTCTAGCATGCATCCATAATAAAGCTGTCTGCTTCACTGGTTCAGATCAAACCCAGGCTGTTATTGTGTTGTCATTTCTGCATACCATATAGCATGACATTCACATGTTGCTGCTAAGATGCATCCACCAGGAGACATGGCAGAAGCCAGTAAAAGACTTTGAAGAAAGCTTTCTTCGTGAGCAGCTTGTCAAACTGCTTTGAACCCAATCAAAGTAATAATTCCAAATTTTTCAACCCAGAGTTAGCAGGGATAAGATGGATTGCATTGACTTGAGCTGTGCAGCTTTTTCATTGTTGAATGTTTAATTCTTTGTTGAAGGCTTAGTCCTGAAAATTTTTTGGGGGGGGGCATGTTTGAATGAAAACCTTTGTGCTGTCCAGTAACAAAAAGCAGAAATCATGTGGCCAAACGCTATATCCAGGATAAGCTGTTCACTTGGTCTTTCAAATATTTTCTTCTGTTAATTCACATAAGGATGTCACTGGTGGCTTAAGCATTAAAGAAGCTTGATGCTGAAAGCTGCTGTCAGATGCCAGAGACACATGAAGTGAGAAAATAGCCCTTTCTGGCCAGCAAAGACTTCCACATGGTTTTGTCATGGGTCACAGAACAGTCATCTCTTGAGATTATTAGAAACTCTCTGGTCTCATTTGTGTATACTAAACCCCATTCATTTTATACCTGAAAATTGAACCAAATGACTTAGTTATACTGGCGTATTCCAGTCCTGAGGTATTTTAAATATTCTGTTCCATCAGCATAGGTGTTGCCAGCATTATCATAACAGATTATCATAGCAGGAAAAGCATGTCATAGAACAATGAGAAAAATCTCCAGAGTTTTGCCAGTCATACAGGAGGAAAACCCATCTTTTTTGGGTGTCAAAGCAGCAGTCAGTTTGAAATCTAAGGTATAAGAAAGGCAGCATCTGAGATGGAGGAATTTCCTCACTGTCGTACTGCACCAGATTGTGTGTGGCTGTACGAGCCCCTGAGGCTCTAGAGAAGAGTAGTTCTCCTATCCAAGTACATCTGGCCAATTGTGCAACAGGACAACAAATGTTCCTGTGCATCCCTTTCAGGAAACCAGCTGAAGCCCCGAAGCGTGAGATTTGATTAGAATCGTTGGTGGTGTGATGCACTGAACTGGCAGGAGCATGTGGAGGGGAGTCTGTGGTCACCTGCTCTGCTGGAGGCCCAGTCTGTAAAATTAAAGATCTCAGATTTATTAAAGAAAGAAGTTGTATTAAACCCTTTTGTTTAAAAAAAAAATATATACCTCACAAATGTAGTGAACGTTGCACCTTTTTTGGGGGGTACTGTTTATTATTTTATTATTGGTATGTACATTTTAATGATTCTGTATCAGATTTAGGATTTTAATTTTTTTCTTGTATGCTTAGAAATATCTTTTCTTTGTCTTGAAGCCTCGTGGTGAGTTTACCATGAAAGCTACTGGACTTTGATTTCGTTAACATCCATTTATATTTATTTCTAGTATTTATATTTATACTTATATTTATATTTAATACACCCTGTATTTGATAGTACACATTAACTTTTTACCCCCTTTTACTCCACGTCTCTTGGTTTTGTGGTAAATGCCGTGGATTTTTTATCTTCCAGGCAGTTTATACATGTGGTCTTCTTGGATACTAAGCTTTTGATCCTTCTGGGCCTTTTGGTTATTTTTTGGATATGTCTATTGCAGTTAAAAATTTGCACCTACAGTGTGTGTTTTCCTGAGGGTTTGGGAAATGTTAGTTTTCAACAGTAAAACACTATGTACATTAATATAATACAGGAAGATGGAGAATGTGGACAAAGGACATGGAAAAGGTGCAGGCATTGAATCTCTTCTTTGCCACTTTGTCTTAACTTGTAATCCCAGATCCCTGACACCAGTGGGGGAAGTCTGGAGCAAGGCTTCCAGTTCTAATGCTCCTTCAGTAAAGGGGGATCATTTTAGAGAACATTTAAAAGAATTGAATGCACACAAGTCATGGGGTGCACTGTCGGGATGCAGCCAAGAGTGCTGAGGGAACTGGCTGAAATCATTGCAAGATCACTGCCAGTAACCTTTGAAATGTCCTGGAGATTGGAGGAGATTCCTGAAGCAATGAAGAAAATTATTTTCATTCCAGTCTTCAAGGAGATTTTAGAGAACTACAGTCTGGTCAGACCCACATATGATCTCCATCACAAAAGGTGATGGAGCCAATAATCCTGGAAATAATTTCTAAACATATGACAGACAAGAAGGAAGGAGATAGCATGGATTTATGAAATATATGTAATATAATCCATATGAATATATGGATTATGAAAAGCAAGTCATGCTTCCTCATAACGTAACACCTTTCAATATTAAATGCTGCTGAAAATTCTAATGTTTTTGACTCATCATTTAATCTTGTTTCCTATTTATTTCCATCTCATAGGTCAGAACTGATTTTTAGTTCTAGACTTAATTTGAGCCCTTATCACTGAGCAGAAGTTCTCAAGCATGCTTTTCTCACAACAGCTCATGCAAAAAATCTGTATATCCTCTGTGATCTTTTAATTTTAAAGTTTACTTTTGGGGTCAGTTTATAATCCATGAGAAATTTTGAATATTCACATTGTTTCAAAAAGGTTCTGGAACATCTCTTGTAAAGTCATCAAACCAATCTTTTGTGTCCTTATGGTCTGTTAGTAACATTTTCTATTTAATGTCTTTATGCTTTCTATTCTATATGATAAGTAATTAAACGTGGGAGAAGCTCTATGATCTCCTTTTACAGAGGACGCTACTATATGTGGCTGCATGTAGTTATATATCTACTGTATTGTGATGTTTGCCATTTGGACTACCAGAATTGCCTTGGTTTAATACTGTTCTTTCCCTGTGGTCTTTTGTCATTTTGTAGTATGAAGGAATTGCATTATTGAGGTTTTCCTTAGTGTTTGGTATGCATTTCAGACCTGTCTGAAATAACCTATCTGGATGTGTGTCACTATACCAGTGCAACCTGAAATAAGCAAATAAGGAAATCAGTGTCAAGGGCATCAGCAATTACAGAGGAATTGAGTTGTAACTCCACCTCTGTTGTGAGGGAAGCAGCTACTTCCCTGTCTGCATCCTGACAGGAACAGTGGCTTCTCAAAGTGAAGCTTAAGGTGCTGAAGGAAAACCTGGGACCATGAGGACCTGTTGCCTCCAGATCTACTAAAAAAGGTGGAATTGAGTGATTTATAAAGGCTTCACACCTTGGGCAAAGAGATGAGGAAGGAGAGGCCACTTTTTGCATCATTCAACATGGAGCAAGAATGGCAAAACATACCTGCCAGAGAGCTTAAGGGGAATGCAGTATGAAACAATAGTTCTGATTTACATCTGTTTCCCTAGGAGATTAAAAAAAGATTGGGAAATAATTCAAAGCATTTTGGCCTGTTTAGATCTGCAGTGTTAATGGTGTGAGCCATTTTTGGTTCAGACCCTACCTTGAGGAATGATGGAGTTACATGTTCTTAATCTACAGAAGGTCACAATGAGGATGCTTTGGTAGTGAAGTGTACATTGAAGGCACAAATAAAGATAGGAGAAAGGAAAGGAGTGTAAACCTTTAGGGGTAAAGTCAAGGTTGTTATGTATCAATCCAGTTTCCCTGCTGTGTGTCAGATGTGAGATTAATACAATTTACTCACCATTCCCTCCCTAGCCTCAACCACTAAAATGGGCATACTTCTGTCACAGGACATCATCATGAAGGGATGTTGTACAGCCTCCCAGTTCAGATCAGAATGTTGTCTGCTAGCTTGGGCACTGTGAGACAAGTCTTTCCTAATTATAGGGGAGTAATTTCTGCCGCATTTTTTCTTTTATTGAGTGCCAAGGTCATGATGAAGTAGATGGCTTTATTTGCAAGATTATTTCAATTTGCCTGTTTTCACAATGAAAACCTTGAATAATACTCATAGTGTGTCCTGATTTTCAGGTTTTTATTACTAAAATGGTGCCTGAAAAAATAAGAAGAAATGCAGCTATATGTACAATATTTTCTTTTTTGTTGAGCTTTGGTACTCTTAATGCACATATTTATAAAGTGCTTAACTTTCATAAGAAAATATTATTAATATGTAATAAAACACCAATTTAGGACATATACTAGATTTTCTTAGGGTAATATTTGGCTCATTTTGCAACGAAGCAGTAGTAAATAGGGAGGGGAGGAGCAAGATGGTTTTGTTTGAAAATATGTAAGTTTAAAGAAGTGGCCAAATATATGCTTGACTGGTTACTGAAATGCTGGAAGAAATGTTACTAAGTGTGGAATTACATCATCTTTCCTCTATACACAGAAAAAGCCCAAGGAAATATCATTTGTCATAAGACCTACACTGCATAATCTAAAATGCCACTCTAATGCTGAGAGCAAAAGGATTAAGAAAAACAACCAAACAAAAAGTACACAAAACCCCCAAGAGCCTAAAAAAAGTGGTGAACAATTCAAATTAAATCAGTTTTTTACTAAAATTAAAGAAGGGTGAGGAGGGAAAAAATCTTCAGTTCATTTAATAATTAAAGTCTGAAGAGGGAGAAAACTCAGTAGTGCATAGACAGAGAAGATTGAACACATTAATGTACCGTTTATATTTTGATCCTTATCTCTACAGAAAGTTATGATTAAGTATAAATTCTGATACTGGAATCATAAAAATATAGTAAGTGCCCTTCTTTTCCTGCAGATCTGAATCTCATTTTCTTGTCCAAGACTTCAAAAAAAGAGCTTTGCACAGGGGACTCCCACAAGACAGGAAGTGAGAATAGCCTCAGCTCCCTCCAAAATCAAGGATCTCACATAATAATGTCTGTTGGCATCCCTGCACTGCTTTCAGAGCTGAGGTGATGTGTGCTTACTAAGTGACATGTTTTTCTGGGAGCTCAGAACAGCCACAGACTCTGTGAGCCGGAAGCTGGACCTCAGACAACTCCTTGAGATGGCAAAAACAAAGCTCCTGCTTAGCTGAGTCGAAGTAGGATTGATGGACTTTGTGCTAAGACTCACATTGTCCTGCTTTCCATGATGTTTAACACTGTGTATTGGACTTTATGCAGACATAAAGAGAGAAAAAGATTGAGCTTTCTCAATCTCTGGTTGTGACCAGAGGAAGACAGCCACAGTGGTTGCATTTATCTGAAAGGACCAGGTGGGGTATTCCTTGCAGCCTTTATTTTCAGATGTTGCATACATTTCTGTGAGAGCCAAATGCAGATATTTAGTGAATCAGAGCTGAACACGTAGCTTAGAGTGAAAAACCAGATCAAACTCTCCATGGTTTCTTACCTACACTGAAAAAAAACCCCAAAACAATCAAACCCTACCGAGACAGAGGTTTAGTTAATATTCCCATTGGATAGTTAATGTGAATTGCTTTTGTTATGAACTGTCTGCAGGCTTTTCAGGAAGAGAAGGTTAAGTTTCAAACTATAAAATATAGAGTTGAAACTGGACAGTGATGCTCACTGGAGCTTCATGTGTTTCAGAACAATGAAATGGAACTCACAGAGTGAAATGGAGTTTTTTTACATTTTAAAGAAAAAGCAGATGCATGTATAAAGGCAAAATTAGCTCCAGTGTCAGTCAGACTGAGGCTGGAGCATGTATATGTAGAACACAGGACCTTTCTGGCCATCCATGGCATCAGTTCTTCAGAATATGCCTCTGGTGGACCTCAGTGTTGGCTATTACTCAAATCCATAATAGTTTAGGACTTTGTAGCTGAAGGGCTGGTTTTTTCCATGTGTGGACTTCACCATTACTTTTGACTCATAAATCCATAATAGTTTAGGGCATTCTGGCTGAGGGGCTGGTTTTTTCCATGTGTTGTACTGTCCCAAATGCACACACTAGAGCTATTTCCAACTGGGACACTCTTGTTTTTTAAGGAAGGAAATTGGTGGCAGGTTCTTCAGAATTGTGCTGTAGCCCATTGAATTTCTAATATTTCGGTGTGTTTAACTCAAAACTGCAAGGAATCTTTTAATTTCAGTGTTCACTTTCCAACTCTTGGCCTGAAATAGTTAATTCTGTAAACTGGAGCTCATATTGCAAAGCTGATTTACAGGATTGTTGCTTTGAGAATGTGCTTTGAGCATGGAGAGACTCCTGTTTTTGTAAGATTTTTGAGGTTTCACTGTTTTGTTGTTTCTTTTTTATGGCAGAGCAGTTAAGAGATGAGAATAGGTATCTTTTATAGTGTTAACATGAAATACATATATATGTGCATGCATACATATATATGTGTGTATATCTATATATATATATATATATAATGAAAACAAGGGTTAGTGTCAGTACTGAGCATTAGAAGCCGTGGAAGGTACAGTACTTTTCCACCCTCCCTGGGGTGTTTTACTGCTTTCTTGAAACAGAATATAGAGAACCTTTAATTAACCAGTCAAAATATATGGAGCCAGATTACTAATCAAATGCTCATTTGGGACAAGGTCCCGGTCCTGCTGAAGCCTCTGGAAACAAGGATGTGGAGAACCTTTCAGGACTGGGCCTCTCTTTCCAGAGAACTGGAAAGATGTATTTGAGTTTCACCTGTGCAGGAAGTTGTAGTGTGACAAGATGAGGATGTCACCCTTCAGCAGGGCTGTCTTGGATGGAAACAGCCACTGCTCTGATGACAGCTTCCCCTCGTTCTTCCAGGTGTGTCTGCTCAGCTGACCAGCACTCGTCTCCGTCGGAACACCTCCGTGGGCACCCCGTTCTGGATGGCTCCAGAGGTCAGGTTTCAAATATTTTGTCACTTGTACTCAAGCTGCTGTATTCTGCATTTCTGCTCTTTGTCTTTCTTCCTGGTCCTCCCACCAAATGAAACAGCAGTGTCCTTTAAAAAAGTGTTTATACCTTTCTGTCTTACATGTTTGCAAGAATTAAGTTAAAATGAGGTTTATTTTTGAAATTACAAGATTAGAGACAGGGAACAATACACTGAAATGTTTACTCAAGTGTTGGAGAGTAAAGAGTACTACTATTGATACTTACCAGCCTTTTGAGCTCTGAAACTATAGATATCTCCCCATGGATAGAAGGAGCCCAGGTTGGTACTGTGACACATATAGCTTCTATTTTTTGACTTCTACACCTGGAATGTTTTTAATACTATATATCCATACTTGCTGCAGCAAGGAATGGAAAGGGTTATTATGAATGAAGAAGAAGCACTATGACTCTGTGGAGGTTTTCCCAGACTGAAATTGAAGCATTTAAATATACTTTTTAAGCTGAGACAGGAAAAATAATTCCTTATAAATAATCTTATCTACTTAGAGTATATGTATGCACACAAACACATGCAAGTACATCTGTTTATAGCACATGCAACTACTCTGTTTATACATCTTTATTTTTATCAACACACTCAGTTCATACACATAGGTCTAGCCATATACCTAATGGCATAGAAGTTGGTTTAGATTGCAGCTAATGGAATGAAAAATTCTAGATTCATCCAGCATTATGGATGAGCTGAAATGTATATGAAGGTAAATACTTGGCTGTGATCTAATGAGCTTTTTTCAGATCCACTTGATCTGGAAATTGGCTGCTTTGGTTGAATAAGGACCCAGTAAGAGATAGTGAATTCAGCTTCTGCTTTCCTGGTTGTTTCAGTTCATAGAGAGAGCAGTATAGTTACAATAATTAATTAGAAGGAATATTCCACATAAAGACTTGTAGAGTTGCTGAATTTCCTTCTGCTTCCTCTGTTGCAGGATGCAGTTTATCACCTTCAGCTGAAAAAGCCATGGATTTTTATCCTACAAATCAGAGAACGTTTGGCCAGAGAATGTGGTGTTCATGAGCACCTGATTTCTCTACTTTAAACATTGGGGGTTTTTTGGTAATTGGGTGGATGCTGTTTATTTCACTGAATATTCTGTAAGAGATTCCTCCAACTGTGGGTGTGCTCTTAAATGTGGACATTTAACCATCCCAGTCTTTTACTCCAACAGGTGATTGCCTGTGAGCAGCAGCTAGATAGCTCCTATGATGCTAGATGTGATGCATGGTCACTGGGTATTACTGCAATAGAGTTGGGAGATGGAGATCCACCCCTTGCTGATTTGCACCCCATGAGAGCTCTCTTCAAAATACCAAGGTAATATCTTGATGTGTTTCTTTGTTTACGGGTTAGACTGAACTTTTTCCTTAACTATTGCTTTCTTCAAACTTAGACCATGTAAGTTTGTGGAATTTATTTATATTATTTATACTAGGAGGTAGGTTAAAAATGCTTAGCCCAGTTGTATTTTCTGCAGGCTCTGCTTTAACCATGTGTGCACATTGAGACATTCAGAGCTGACTGTAGCTACATTTGAGAAAAAGTCTCAGGGTCTTCTCCTGAGTGAGCTGCTGCCACATTAGAGCAGGACTTACTTGAGTCTCGTGTATTCTGTTACAAAGAATGACATGATAGGAATACAGAGTCTGAATATGCCACTGTGGTGAACAGGTCCCATATTTGTTTTCAGGAGTTATCTTCTATCCTTTGAAGCAAAGGTTGTTCCCCCACTCACATACATTTAGGCTTCAGCTTTTTGTTAGCTTGTGCTGCTTCTGGAAGTTCCAGTGTTGCTGTCCTTGGGCAGTGCAAATAGCAACTTCCTTTGTGTTTTTTGCTTTGAAGCTGAAAAATATAAGTACCCAAAGTTCCACTTCTGGCATTTCAAAGAACATCAATCTCCAAGTCTGTAGGTAATGATCATACAGTAATAGTTTGTGGATTTTTCCCTTGGAGCAGGAGCAGTACTACAACAGCTGAGCCCATATAGTATATGTAAGTGCTTAGAGTCCTTTTCAGCCTAAATGCCCAAATTAGTTTAAATTACCTTTAGGTTTAAGAAATCATGGCTGACTTGGCACTGAAACAGAGTATGAATGCTCTTCCTACCCTTGCTTGCTGTAGGAAAAGCAGTTACAAACTATTGTGGTCAGTCACTGCAGCGAGGACTTAAAAAAAAACTTCTGGCTTATACTCTTACAAGTACTGGGGACCTTTCTGCCCTGAAGCAAATATAAGTTCAATACACTTTCATTACATTAATTGGTATAATTCCAATACCCTTTCATCCCATCAAGTAAAACCTGAGAGTGATAAAGTAAATGTTAAGCAGCACTTAAAGAAAAGCAGTTATGGTTGATTGAAAAGCAAGTCACCATGTATATTGGTTGGTCATTCCTTTTGTCTTCACGACCATACTCAGTGAAAATGGCATCTCTGAATGGAAGAAGAATGTCAAGACCATTTAAACTAAATTAACACTTAGAGTAAACAGCTCTGACAATAGAAAAGAAAGCAGTATCTCTATTTACAATAAATCTGTATTTAGACCTTCACTTCTATCAGATTATCTTCTGATGAATGAGGAATAATTAACAAAGAAACAGTTTCTTCAGACACTTTGTTCAGCAAGTTGATTAATTCAGTCCTCCTGAGAAAACTTAAAATAGAATTTTTTTTAAAAAATTCTCCTAAGAAAGTATATTGTTTTGGGCTTGAAAAAAGGAACATGCCATTACAAGTGAATAGTGATTAATGGGTCCTTAGTTTAATTTCCTTTTATTGATTTGATTGAAAAAATCACAGTGATTCTTAGCTACACTTGGTAAATCATCTCAATGCTATTTTTCCTTATTAGTTATGTAAAGCAGGAGAACTGATGAGGCATTGCATCATCTACCCATGCTCCTTTTACCAGTGGAAATCACTATCTTTTTTCGGTGGCCTTCTAAAGCTCATTACTCAGCCTGCCTTCACACATTGTTTTTGTCAAGTGAGGAGCTTATTAACTTATCATAACACTGACCTTTGCAGGAATCCTCCTCCAACACTGCAGCAGCCTGAGCTGTGGTCACCTGAGTTCAATGACTTCATTAACAAGTGAGTAACAACTGAGACCACTCTGGTTAAATATGGAACCATGTGTAAATGTCATGTGCAAAATATCTTTTGTGGTAATCTGTTGTAACTAGTACTCTTCCTTAAAGGGCTAGTTTGTAAATCCAGTTTGACTTCCAAGTGAGGCTTTGTCTTTAAAACATGAAACAGCATTTCAACACCCTTGATGTTTCTTAATTTAAAGAATATTTAGTTTTAAAATATAATAATTTAACTTCTTGAACTCCTCAGTTCTGTGAAGTCATATCAGTTTTCAGTGCACAGCTGTTTTGATTAAGATGGATGTATATAAATATGGTGGCATGAATGAACTCCTGACAAGCATTTCAAAACTTAACTGTGAACCCTCAATGATCATATGTTTTTTTCTGCCAGCACAGGTGCTTGACTAAAGATTATGAGAAGCGTCCGACAGTATCTACTCTTTTGCAGCATGATTTTATTAAGCAAATTGAAGGAAAAGAAAACGTGCTACAAAGGCAACTCATGGAATTTATTGATGTTCATCAACAAATGGGAGTCACTGAAAAGGCAAGGTAAAAGTAGCTACAAAAGTAGACCAGTTGGGTCAATTTTGATACTTCCACTGTTTCAGGATGACTGGCACTCAGAGAAGGATTCAGCTCTTATAAAAAAAATAGAATGCTTAATATTTGGGGTCCCCTGTAGTGCCAATGAAAGGAGAGAGGCATCATGATTCACATGCAGGATGAAACAGTCTTCAGAAGTGACTCCCCTTTCTTCTGTGACTCAAGATACAGTCTTAGACCCCAGCTTTTAGAAAGCTGGGTAGGTGAAATTGATGTTCAGCATTTTCTTACATTTGCATGGTCAGCTAATGTTTAGTTTGAGTAAATGTGCTAAAAACAGGTAGTCAGATTCCTGCTGGAATTGGCTGGTTTTGACTCTGAAATAAGTGATAGTCTTAGCAGACCGTGTTTTGCAATCTTCAAATCTTATGTCTTCTTGAATAGATTCTTTCTTCCACTAGTATCTAAGTGATATCAATCCTGAACAAATCACTCAACACCTGATGGATTTTGTTTAAAATACTTGAAAATGTCTTGGCTCAGTTTTACAATCAAAAAAGCTCCATACAGTACACTCATGTATCAGATGTGAAATGTTGTAGATGAGTATTGAAGTACTACTGGTATGACTGCACCTGTTTCAAGGAAGAGCATGATGCTTTTTCTTTTGTTTCTTTTAATGGAACATGAAATTTAAAAGACATTTTGGCATTATCATCTACGTGAAAAATGCTTGTTCAAATCTGCCATATTTCCTTTCACACATTTATAGTAACAATATATACAGCGGTCTTCAGTTCTACTTCTGGAGAATTTTCTATTTACTCTATGCTGTGAAGATAACGGTAAAAAATTGTTTCTAAAGAATTATGTTATTGAAGTTTTTTCAACTTTAACTGGATATGGGAGGAGCAGTGTTTTCTCTTTTCTGACATCTCGGTATTAAACTATGCATTTGGCTTAAATTTAAGCTTCAGCCTGGATTTATATGCTCTATATATTGCAGACTTGACATTTGCTTAATCCAGAAAGATTCTTGAATTCAAATAAGCTTATTGGATGTCAGTGCTGAGCACTAAACCAGCAACATAATCCAGACTTTTAATATCATTTATTTATAAAACACAGGGAAATGATATGCAGTAAAATAAGTCCAAAACACTAGGTTATATGAATTGAAATCTTATTAACATTTGTGATATTAGTCTTTTTGAAGCCTAAATAATTCTGAAAAAAATCAAGCTTCCAGTCAATTGGGTATTGTGACTTTTTTACTCATTTTAGAGAACTCACTTTTGTTTTCATAGCCTTTTTTTCCCCAATTCTTTATTTTTTTCATGTAAATGCAGCATAAAGCAAACTACATGAACTTTTTTTGCTTTCTGCACAATACAAACATAAAGAAAGTGGCCCAATTTGCATGTGCATAGAGCAGTCAAGTGGCACAAGAGCAGGATGATTTACTGGTATTTTCTCTGTCCTGTTTAGACTGTGTTTTATAAGGTGATGGCTCTTCATGAGAACTAGAATTTAAGGAAATATATTACTGTGTGATGAAGTTACCTATGCTTTTTATAGTTGATCACATGTAACTTGTATGTCAAATTTCTCAAAGGAAAACATAATTTTCTCTTTCAAATTAATAATATTAATAATCTGAATCTGCACAAAAAATGTACTTATTTAATTCAGAGTGTAATTTAAATGGCATGGTTAAACTGAGCATAGCCCATATTTCAGTTTAGCAGTTTAAAATACTAATAAATAGTATTTCCAACCTCAATGATTCTGTGATTGTGTAATTTTGTGAAATATGCTGTAAGACTGACTACAGAACAGCATTTGTGGTTTTTTTTCTGCTGTGAATGATAAGAGATTATACAAAGATCTTTAAATTCAGTAGTCATGCTTTTTAAAAAGTCTTTTATTACTAATCATATGTATCTTCTGACCTTTAATCTGCACAAAGCAAATGGCGTTAAAGCGGTGTCTGTACAGAATTACCATGTAGATCTGATTTAGTGTCACGACAGAAGCTGTATAGTGACAAGTCCCTGGAAGAGCTGCTCTTTTCTTGCTCATGCTGTTCTGGCACTGTTTTTACACTGATGTGTTAGGATCCTGCTGTGAAATTTCTGAACCTTCACCAGTTGCTGGCAACTTTCCTTGTGAAACTTCTACCTGATTTCGAGCTCACACTCTCTCAGTCACTAATTTGAAGGCATAACTCTCCTTCTTCTTGACAGTGGGAGGCAGGTAGTTTAAGGGATAAAGATCTTTTCCTTCCACTGAGGGAAGAAATTGTGCTGTATTTGAAATTGTATTGTGTTGTATAAGTGGGCATTGGCATATAAAATCATTAAGTTTGGTAATGTTGAGTTAAAGGTGAAAGTTAGAAATCTGGTTATTTACTCTGTATGTGTTTACTCTCCTCATCAAATTTAACTTCATTAATTGCAGTTTTGTATTGCAGAAGAAAAGAAAAAATTAATAGCTGAGGTTTAGCCACTAGGTTTTATTGTGTGCACTATGTCTGTTTTCATTCAAAATTAAGTCACCTTCTTAGCCTATTGGGCTGAGGTGTGATTTAGTTCTGACTGATTTCTGTAGAAGTAGTCTGTTGTGCTTGTGATCTTACCTTGCTGTTTGCTGTACATGCAGTTGATACAGTTGAAAAAGAAAATCTCATCACATTATGTCACATTCTCAGGGTTTTTTGCAGAGGGCCTTGCACTCACATCTGATCTTTGTGCTCAGAAAGGATGTGTAATCTCTAGGCACAGAGTGGAGCCACCCTGAAGTCTCTCCCATTGGCACCATTGTTCCTGAGGTATTTAATAACACTGGGGAGTCACCGAGTCATGAGTGCCCTCAGAACCTTCCCAGAGTTGTTATTCCAGTGAAGAGGAACCAGGGTTTAGCTTCTGCACTGTACTGCATCCTCTCAAGGGCTGGAAACAAGAGAAACAACAAGAGGAAGAGAGCCCATCAACCATCTGACTAACCAGAAACATCTCAATTAACACTGATAAAACTTTAAATGGTGATGTGCCACAGCCTGGCTCCAGATTTAATCGAGGTGGCAGAAGATAATAGTGGTTTTCCAGTAGCCTTTGTATAGTGTTCCAGCACTAGAATATCTTGTGCTACTCAAGACTCAAAAAAGCATGAATACTAGCAATGAGCTTCTTTAAAAATTCCACTTTTTTACTTTGAGCAAATGCAGTACATTTTTCTCTAAAATCATCATTTTTTATGCTAAAAATATCTATTTGCAACTTAACCTTTCCTAGATCAGGACTCAGGCTGAAATGACAATGGGAATAGCAGGAAAAAATGTCCATTGATGCATTAATATTTTCCCATAGCATCCTGACTGTAACATCTTTAAAATCTGCTGCTGGGAATTGTATATGAGCTATATATCAAATATGCTGTATGGGATAAATTCACATTAGAGAAGAGGTGAAGCAGGCAAAGTTGCATACTAAGTGTAATTAATTTTGGTGGGATTTTTGTGAGAGTCACTTTCAGGACAGGGACCCTGAGCTTGACAAAGGTTTTCAGTATAGCTGTTGAAATTTATAATTAGTGATGAAAGTAGTTATTAAAAACGAGCACTGCAGCATATACCCCAAAACAGTTCTAAAAATACACTTCTTGCTAGGCCAAAAGTGGGAAAAAATGCCTGCATTGTAAAGAATTTTACTCTGCAACAGAAATAGCTGTCTTTGAAACAACCTTCAGAACTGTCGCATCTACACCTGACAGTCAGGCTTGTAAGACTTTTATCTTGAATTGTTTGACTGTCTTCTTCTTGACTGCTTTTACAATAATCTCTGTAGAAATACGCAATGATTAGTACATTGTGTATTTCCTGGGAATTGTGAGTCATTCCAGAATGAGCTGTACATATGAGGGATATTCAGTGCACCTCGATTTCAGCAAATTACTCTGGTCCTCAGATTAAGAGTCATCTTTACATACTCTCTGAGTATTTACGGGAAAGAGACCTATTCTACTGCAAAATGATGCAAAATTCCGGGTGAGCTGAATTCTTTTCTTGGGAGTTTGTCCTCCTGTATTTGCCATATAGGGTTGGCACTGAAATGAGTAACAGAATACTAAACAGTTGCTCTATTTAACTGTTTGGAAAGGCCAGAGAGATAATTTCCTAGAAGTTCATGTGCAACAAGCACAAATTGGTTGTCAATTTATTGACCCCTATTAAAAAGAGGCAGTACCATAAAGTTTCTTTTTGTGACTTCCCCTGATTGCACAGACTTGTGTCACCCATTTTCTGGGCATTCACTCTGTCCCAGTCTCTCTGACTCATCCTGCCAGTGGAAAGCAGCTGACAGCAATCCTTCAACTCTGCAGGGCAGGCTGTAGGAGAGGGTGGGGGATCACCATGCTGACTTGACAAAGACAGTGTGAGGAGCAAGCAGTACAAGATAATACACAGACAGTCCAGTACTGCATTGGCCAAGGTCTCCAGATGACATCTGGATGGGAGTAGTGGCTTAAATGGGAGGTTTTAGAATTCCAGTTCAATCTTTGATCCCTTCAGGCCAGTTCTTTCTTTCCTGGAACTCAGTGTGGGCTTTGTTTTCCCAAGAAGTGCATGTCTCTGCATTGAGGACTCACCTATGTAGGATGGCCATGCTGCAAACTTCTCTCAGGCTGTAAAAGCAGTAGGAAGTTCTGGGAACAAAGGCCTTAGAATAAGCAGATCTCCAGTCTCATAGCTAATATACGTCTCTGTATCTGAATAATGTTCTTCTGTATAAGTCAATGGACAACAGCAATGCCTGAATGAAGAGTATTAACTTCTGAAGTAGTACTTTACTGTTGTGCCAGTCCACCTGCTCAGCAACTCCTTTCTCCTGAAGGTGGGACACTTCAGCAGGCATTTCTTACCCATGGAGCTTCTCCTTTATCGTCTTGATATGGCTGTGAGCACAGTGTGTGGGCCTGACTCATGAGGAACTAATCCCAAAGAGTCCTTTTAGGGATCTCCTATTTGCTCAGTTAAGAGCACATACTTCCCCCTGAAATTTGTCAGGGATATGGCTGTTTCTTGAGGCTGTTGTGAAGGAATAATAATCTGCTTTGCTTACAGGTCATGGAAAAGCAGTACAAGCTTTGTCAAACAGATTGTGCAGAGCTGGGCATGGCCACTTCTGAATCAAAAGCCCCATAGCTCTGCAGGGCAGCAGTGTGCTCTCAGGAACATTGCATAAGCTGCAGCACAGTTCCCCGAGACTGCAGCCTGTAGTCTCAGTGCTGTCAATCACTTAAATACAGAGGGGAACACAGGTTTGTCTGCAAAGCATTGTGCAGATGCTGCTGCAGGCTTATCACTGAAGTCTTACACTTTATAAAGTCAGGTACAGATTTCTAATAGATAGCAGACTGTCGTTTTATTTAAGCAGATTTCACAAGATCAATCTGTGAAGAAAAAATTCTGATTTTAAGTGTGAATTAATATTGCTTTTTGCAGCCTCCAGATAAATGGAATCATCAGCAATGACAGATCCAGTAGAGGTTTCTCTGTGTTGTTTCTTTGTCATTTTACTGCTTTTTGTAACTGCTGGGACATGTACAGCTGTTCCCACCTTCACCTTACAAAAACTTCATTATTTTTAGTTTCTTCTTTGCTCTCGTACTAAGGACAGCCCTTTTCCTGTCACTTCTTAGTCTGTAGATGATTCTCCAACCAGTTTAGGCAGAGAGTTCAGCAGGGCATCATGAGTCACACTTTCCTTTTCATGGTATTTTTGGAACTATCAGAAATCTTTTAAATACATTCTGACAATTTGAAGAAGAAAAGCTGCGGTTGCCTCATTTTGATTTAACTGAATCTTGAAAGATAAGTGTAGGGAGGGGAGCATTGGCGTGAAAGAGAATGCACAGAAACAATGCTGCCTTGGCTCATTTTCTTGTCCTTACTGCATTGATGTTTCTGGCCTTTAGCTGCCTGAATTGCTTGTCGGGCATGCTTGTAAAATCCAATGCCTATTTTTGAGCAGAGCAGAGATACATGGTTATTTCAGTTCACAATGTCTATGTGCATGATCTTAATGAAACTTCAGCATTGATGTCAACAGCACTGATGTGTGTTTTTTTTAAGTGGTTGGAGTGAAGCAGTATAACTGCCCTTGAGGGGTCTGTGCCCTTTGACAGCAAAGTGGAAAAACATTGTGTTCTGCAAATCTACTACTCGTATGTGCTCTGGAGAATGAAGAATATAATCTGGTCCAACAAGCGCTAGTGTTCTCATAATGTCAGCTGAAGAGGATTACAGGAGGATCGATTTTATGTAATTAAACTTCCCTGGCATACACAGAGATCTGTTTCCTTAAAAGAAAAAAAAATAAAATAAAATAAAATAGGAAAAGAGTCCACAACTGGAGCATTCTCCTCCC
Organism: Parus major; assembly: GCF_001522545.3. NCBI lineage: Eukaryota > Metazoa > Chordata > Aves > Passeriformes > Paridae > Parus > Parus major. Next base: position 16,372,337 of record NC_031769.1, on the reverse strand, counting down.
TTCCTGCAAGGCAATTTTTAGTTTCTTACATTAAATGAGAAATGGTAATTGAAACTAACCCTGGGAATACAATTCTCTCACTGATATGCAGTAACATTTAAGGATCTAACATATTAAAAAAAATGTGTTCAATACATAACAGTTCCACCAGAAATGGAAAGCAAAGCTTTCAACAGATGCATTGTTTTGGGTCTGTCTTCAGCAATGGAAAAAATGGAATAGTAGAGCTTGACATAGTCCAGCAATTTCCAGATCTTTCCCTTGTGTACATATTGATAGCTCTCTCTCAAAGTCACCCTGATATTAAATGCACCCCCTGGACACAAAATTACCTTCATACAGGTACAAAGGAGAAATTGTTTCAACTGTCCAAATTTAAATTTTTTTAAATGAAACTTTTAAAAAGAGGTATAAATAGGAGTGTGAATTATAGAGGGGATGGATTTCTATTGAGAGGGTAGGATATTGTCTGCACCTCTGACTTTGGATTCAGTAATGTCCTTTAACTGCTAAATGCAAATCAAACAGCAGCAGATTATGCAAGACTGGGGAGTTAATTTAAATATTAATATTACCACATCCTCTTTCATACAACCTGGGGGTACATGCTACCAAAAATTGTCTCATACTGTTATTGTAAGGACAGTACTGTCAGGGCAGCTTTCATGGTAAAACTGGATTCCAAAGGAAAGGGAAGAATAGGTTAAATCTAGGATAATGTAGATCCTGTCAATCCTTTGGTTCATTGTGCCTGCTGGTCACTTAGCCTCCTCCCTGGATACTGTGCTGCAGTTTTGGCACAGAAATGTGAAACTGTGGTAGGACTTGCAAGGAAGTCTTCCATGTTTGTGTCTTGATAGTAAAGTTGCAGAATGGGTGTGAAGCTATGGGTGTGAAGCTCCTGCCTTTGCATTGCTGACAATAAAAAAACTCTAGTGATAGCTGGCACCTGTGTAAAGAAGGAAGAAACTGGCACCAGGATGAGGACAGGCCATTCTGTCATCCTTAGGGAATTATTGTTAGAGACAGGAGAAATTGAAAGAAGTGATAGATGAAGTGCTCTCCTGTCTGGATTTCCAGATTGTGATTGCGCTTATAGTTTGGGAGAGCTTTTTCATTTTCCCATTTCTTCCAGTCCCTTTTCAGTCCTGGCATTTAGTTATTGCACCAAGTTAGTGCCTGCTTGAGTTTCTGCAGACACATCCCTCATCAGTGCACAGCCAGCATGACCTGAAGCAGCACTGATGAACTAGGTGACGCTCATGGAACAGGTTATTAACTAAATATGCAGTAAATGGGTGAGTGTTCAGCTTTCCCCATCAGTGTGACGTTCACTCACTCTAACTTCCCATCTTGGTGTGACTACATTCTTCTGACATCTGTTCACTGTATATCAAAATTCTTGCCTGTGTAGAAAACACCTGTCTGCTTTTACCTATGCCATATATCCAAATACAAAATTACATAAAGAATGTCCCTGATGTTGTCTGAGATCAAGGTAAAAAGTGAGTGCTTCACACAACATTTTCCTGGCTGTTTACCAAGGCTCCTTGTGTTTGAGAGGTGCCTTCCCACCAGTGGCATCAAGGGGAGTGAGGTCCTGTCAGGAGATCAAATGTGCCTTATTGCACATCTGAGCTTGATTCAGTTTGTGAACTCTGCTGTTACTTATCCAGTTTCCCTTGCCCTTATTTTCCCTCATCTCATAAAACAAGTAAAACTAATATGAATTAAACCTTGCATTCTCTGCTGTGTTTGCTCTGTTTAGCAATGCCCTTACTCTTGGATAAAGAATGATCCAAGTCTCGAGATTTTCTTGCTAATTAAAATAAGGCTGCAGAAAGTTTGGTTTATGGTTTGATTGAAGGAGAAAAGAAATCTAACTTTAAGACAAATTTAAAGTTGAAGTTTAACCCTGATAAGAAAGATATTTGAAATTTTGTTTCTTTTTTCCCTAGTGAGTCCAAGAAAATTTGGGCCAGATGTATTTTACTTACCCCAGCACTTGGTAGCACTTTGCTCTATAGTGTGGTCATCTCAGCCAGACTTTAGAGCACTGTGATTACTAAGCTAGAAATGTTTCCATCCTGAGTGCTTTGTCTGCATTATCTTTGCCATACTCTCTCATCACACACCCCTGGTTTTGTCTTATACATAACTTTTAACAGGATCTTTTTGCATGTTGGTGCCAGAGTTTCACTGTTACATCCTTTATAAATACGGTCTATTTTTTTAACTTGTATTGCCAAGCTCCAGTCTTGCAGCTGATGTAGGGGTGTGATGAAAGCAGGGATCTATAGAGTGACAAAGTTCTTCATGATAGCAGTTCTGGGATTAAATCATAGCCTAACTGTCAGGTACAGGTGTGCTGTACCAAGAAGTTGACTCCTGTCCTGCTATTCAGACATTTGTGTGTTTAAATTCAGAACAATGGAAAGCTGGAATTTTTTTGCCTTCAAAATGGTTGCAGATGCAAGATCTGCTCTGTGTTTCCTTGTGTCAGGAGATTGTATCTCTTTCTTTTCTAGATTTGAACGTATTCACACAAAGAAAGGGAACTACAGTAAGTCACTAGTTTCAAACCAAGAAGAGGTAGATGATTTAGCAACCTTGGAGGTACTGGATGAGGTAAGAACCTCTTTTTTCGTATTTTCCTGAAGAGGAGTAATCATATATTAAATCACAATGGTGTGCTGTTGATTTTCAAATTCAACTGCATTGTCAGGCTTCAGTTGTGTAAGTGTACAATGACATTTCACCACTTTATGCCAAATACTTTAAACAATATTTGTTACGTCAGAAAGGTTCCAACTCAAAGCTAAAACAATCCCTGGAGTTATAGACCAAACAGTTTGTACCACCATTGGCTAAACAGGATTTATATCACTGGATTTTATTACAGCTAAGTATCCAGTTTGCAATGCTGTGCTAACCTAAAATTGGTCTACCTCCAAGACCCTCCATTCCTGTTGCTTGAACACTGAGAGTTGTCTTAAACTAGCTCACCATACTCTCCCAGTCTTATTTTGGTGTGGAAATGAATGAGGGTCAATTTATGTCAGCTGAGCCTCTCATCTGTCAATGCCTGCTGGTGAACCTTTGACCAAATTACTGATACAAATACCACTGGTTCATCAAAGTTCAAAATTAGTCCACTAGGTGCAGGGAAACATGGCACAAAGGAGGGAGGGAGGAAGTCTGCTGTGTTTATGCTTTAAGCTTCAAAACCAGAAAGAAGAATCAGGCTGCAGCGCATTATCTGCAGGTCTTGGAGGCCATCAGTGGTTGTAAACAAACTGTCATTCTTCATCTGCTGGGCTGTGCATAGACTATAATTCACATTCTCTTATCTGTAAAACTTCTCTGGTGTATTGTATCTTTGTCAGTCCAGAATACTCATTGTGGCACTTGAGCTGGTAAGCTGCACAAAGCTGACAGCTCACAGAACATCTTCCATCTTCCCAAGAGCTTTGTTATAGTAGCTTGATGGTTAGTTAATTGCAATTGAGCTAATCTAAACTTCACCTACTTCAGGTTTAAGCATTTTATTAGTATTGGGAAGAGTAAGACTGTTGCGGGGTTTTTTTTATCTTTCACCATGAAATATAGAAACAATCCAAGCTAAAGAGATTTTATTGCACAAAAAAACCAGACAAACTGGAATATATCCCATCTCCTTAAAGGTGGAGCATTCTCATGGAAGTCCTCAGGAAGCCCCTGTCTAAACCCATCATTTGACTTTGTGGTGTTACTAAATCAACACCAGTTTAAAACCACTTTCACATATGAATGGCAGCTTCTCAGAACTATATTCTTTCTTCCACTCAAATTTTTCTTCCAGTTTAGGTAGCCCCATCATCAGAGCAAGACAAGAGATCTTCTATTGGTGCAAGAAATAATTTCAAGAAAGGCAGAAATTCCCTAAAATAATTCTGTAATGTGAATTGGTTATGGCCAAAACAAAAGAGAGCATTCAAATCCACTTTATCAAAGCAATGGAAAACCAAGATTTTCTCTTTATGTCTTCTCGTGGAGGAAGTATAACCTCTACAGCTGTTGAGAATTCAGCTTTTAAGTGTTTTAAACAGTACACATTGTACAACACTGTAACTAGATAGATGAGAAAAGAAAGCAACTCCTGTAGTCCTCTGCTGCCAGTTGGTCTGTTCCAGTCGATACGGAGCCTAAATATTTTCACATGTACCTCAGATTAATCTCAAGGCTGGTTTGAATTTCTTCATTCAGCTCTGTGGCCTGTTTTGATTGGAAACCTAAGCAGGCACTTTATCTACCCAGCTGTGTATGCAGAAGAAGCTGAGGGAAATTACATCAAGAAATTTGAATGCCACTAATGGGCCCTTCTTTTTTCTTGGTTCAGGGGGAACTGGCTCTGCAACAGCAAAGAACAATCACAGCAGAGACTGCTTGTTAATAGGGAAGGATGCCTCATTGTTTACATTATTTGGAACCAAACAGTTGAACATCTGTGTTGTAACATAACAGAGAAATGTTAGAGCAGCTCATATCAGTAATGGCAGTTATGGACTCAGTCAAATAATTCTTGATAAGTTACATGAAACTTTAGTAGTAGAAATGTAGACAAGGCTGTCTCATGGAAACCTCTGATGAACTGAATGAAAGCAGTACTTATTAACTCCTTTTTCTAGAGCCACTTGAGGCTCTAGAAAAGTAAGTATATATTGTTCAAAGTGAGTTTGGACACAAAAAATTAGAAATGCCAGTGTGTTTGAAAATATTGCTTACTTTTGATCATGATCCATTGTACTCCTGACTATGAATACGTTCCCTCCCCGTCCTCCCTCATTGAAACTATAAAAATATTTTATACGTTTTCCTAATATTTTTTTTTCCTCCATGTGATTCATTGTTCCTTTTCCTTCTCCATCAGAATACAGTAACAGAACAGTTGCAGAAGGGTTATGCCAAGGACCAGATCTACACTTATGTTGGGGATATTCTCATCGCTGTCAATCCATTTCGGAACATAGATATTTATTCTTCACAGGTATGAAAATTATATTAGGTTTCATTATTTTAAACTAGCACCAATTTCCACTAAAATATAAATATTTGTGTTAAGTATAAAGTAAGACCATTTTTGAGATTTATTTTAGCTTACTCTGAAAAACAGAATTACCAGTAGAGATGTTCTTTCAAGTGTACATTGACACACATTCTTAACACTTGATGAATTTCAGCACAGAAATTAGAAACTCCAGAAGAACTAATTTCTAGTGTCTTTGCAATTGTGGAAAATGTTAACTTTTGTGAATCTGTCTCCTCATTATACAGAAGGGAATTTGTCTTCTTATTATACAAAAGGGGAAAGATACTAAAATCGGATCATAAAATAATTTGGGGTTATTAATTATCAGATACTACAGGTACAGAAAAAATCTCAAGTTTTAACATCAATATCATGCGGAGATACTAATAGGAAAGGAAGCACAAATAAATTTAAATAAGTTGGAAATATGATGTCTGACAAAAATAAATTTTCTCATAATAAATTGAGTTTCATAGTGTAATCAGGACTAAAATCATAGAAAATTGCCCTTCTTTTTTTTAGCAGTTCTTATAGTCCTGAGTGCATACAGATTCATGGTATAGTGAGTGCAGTAACAGCTCCTTCAGAAAACATCACTGCTGGAAACCTCAGCATGCTGTGCACTAACCTAAAAATAAAGCCAAACTTCAATTTTAAAAAAAAAGTTTTTAAAGAACAGTGATAATGTTTTTATTTTTCTTACACTTAGCATTCCAAACTGTATATTGGAGCCAAACGGACTGCCAACCCTCCTCACATTTTCGCTGTTGCTGACATAGGCTACCAGTCCATGGTGACATACAACTCTGATCAGGTATAGATGAGGTGCCTAATTACCTCCTCTGCCAGGCTGAGAGATATGTGATGAGCTCAGTCTTGCTCTGTTCTCTGCAGTGTATTGTTATTTCTGGAGAAAGTGGAGCTGGCAAGACACAAAGTGCCCATCTGCTGGTTCAGCAGCTCACTGTCCTGGGCAAGGTAAGTGGCAGAGGGGATGTCTCTGTAAGGCTGTGCTGTCGTGGGCCTAAAGAGCTGAACCTATGGACAGGACATGGGTGGTGGGGTGAGACTGTTACACATTTTCCAAAGAACATTGGAACATGATGCCAATCTATCTACTCCTTCATCCCCCCTGAACTAGGGTCACTGGAGAATATGCTGGGCTTTCCACAGGGAAAAGTACCCACTGCAGTGAGGGCTGTGACTTAGTCAGATCCCTGTTTGAGTGAGTGCCTCCAATCACCCAAGGAGTACCAAATAAAACCCTCTTCTAGCTTCTCATCCTTCCACAACCAGATTGCTGTGAGTGGGACATCGTCATTCTGGGAAGTGGCCACTGTAACTGTCCAAATAAAATACATTTTTTTCCATGCCCCAGGAGAGATGAAAGCAAAACTAATGGATTGGCAGGGTTCAGAGGAGCAGTAATCAGATGCTAACAAGAATCCTAAAAGAAGATTGGCCATTTCAGAACCACAGAAATTCATTGGTAGTGTTGTTATCATTATGTGTGTTATCTCTTCCAGACAGCCTTAGTTCTGAAGATTGCTATATTCTGACAGATTTGATTTTATATATATATATGTATATATATGCCTTTCTCTCCATATAATTCCCATGGGAATGGCTGCCCTGATTATGTCACACTTCACAGTACCAATGAGATGATTAAAGAAATGCCTAAAAATGTCGGTATTTGAATAATTACTCATAATTTGAAGCAATGTCTTTTTCATATCCAGGCTAATAACAGGACTCTGCAGGAGAAGATTCTCCAGGTGAACAACCTTGTAGAAGCATTTGGGAATGCAGGCACCATTATCAATGATAACTCAAGCAGATTTGGAAAATATTTGGAAATGAAATTCACTTGTGGTGGCACTGTAGTAGGAGCTCAGATTTCAGAGTACCTCCTTGAAAAATCCCGAGTTGTCCACCAGGCAGTGTAAGTATGAGAATTGTATTTGACCTAATTTGAAGTTTACAGAGTAGGCTTATGTTACAGGAAATCACCTTGGTTCAAAACACAAAGATGAATAAGGTACCTGGAATTTTTTCTTAAAAGTTGTATATGAATAGCTTATAAATCTGTAAGCTAGCTGAAAACAGCTTCAGATTTTCTTTTTCATTACCCCCTGGGTTATTTAAACAAATCTTATGCCTATGTGACATATGAAATAAGAATGTGTAAAGGCTTAAAAACTTTCTCATAGTTCAGGTACACATTTCTTTGTGGGATTTTGGAACACTGTGTTAAGTATATCACTTGGATTTACTTCCTCTAGTAATGTAGTTTATTTCTTTGTTTGCTTATTTTCCATTTTGGAGCATCTAGTAGAATTTGCTTATAGGCCAAAGATCCCTCCCAAGAAGGACTTGGGGGTGGATGAGAGGCTGGACATGACCCAGCCTAGAAAGCCAAACATGTCCTGGGCTGTATCCAAAGCAGTGTGTGCCGCTGGTCGAGGGGGGAGCTCTGCCCCTCTGCCCTGCTTTGGTGAGACCCCACCTGCAGTGCTGCATCCAGCCCTGGGGTCCCCACTGCAGGGAATATGTGCACTTGTTGGAGAAATTCCAGAGAAGGCCACCAAGATTATTAGAGGGATGAAGCACCTCTCCTATAAGGAACAGCTTGTTCCTTATAATTTGGGCTTGTTCAGCCTATAGAGGAGAAGGCTTTAGGGTGACCAAATTGCCACCTTCCACCTGAAGGGAGCCTGCAAGAAAGATGGAGAGAGATTTTTGCAAGAGCATGTAGTAACAGGACAAAGGGCAATGGATTTAAACTGAGAGAGAGTAGGTTTAGATTGGATATTAGAAAGAAATTCTTTAGTGTGAGGATGGTGAGGCACTGGCACAGGCTGCCCAGAGAAGTTGCTCCATCCCTGGCAGTTCTCAAGCCAGGCTGGATGGGTCTCTGAGCAACCCAGTCTAGTGAAAGGTGTCCCTGCCCATGACAGGGGAGTTGAAATTAGATGATCCTTACGTCCCTCCCAACCCAAGACATTCTATGGTTCTATGATCTGATGGTGCCCCTGAGACATACACCTAAGCTCATTCACACAGCAGGGGTTTGAGCACAACTCCTTTTTGCCATTTCAGTAGTGACTGACTTGGGCATCTCAGGGCTCAGTTGTGGTTGCAAATTTTCATCTAATTCTTTCTCACTAGGAGCACAGGAACCTTGAATGTGTAATAAACCCCTGTCCTAGGTTTGGGTAATAAGCTTCTAGGCAAAGCTTGCCAAGTCATGAGGCCCTTTTGCTGAATGTCTGCTTCTTGGTTCAGGGCTAAAGGACACAACAGACCTGATGCATTCAGTGAACCAGGAGTGTATTCCTCTCCCACAGTCAGAAGATTTTTTAAAGAGGTCAGCAGCCCATTCAGTGTAGGTGGGTGAGAAATGTGCAAGATCTCACATAGCATCTACCAATTGCATCAAGGGCAAAGCATCACTGAGCTGCTTTAGCACCAAGCAGCCACCCTGGCAGTGTCAGGACAAACACACAATGGCATGAAAAGGGTATTCACAGGAAGTTCTATAATAAAGCTTCTTTCAGAGTCTTCTGTCAGTTTGTGTGAATCTTGCCTGTTATTAATATAACATTTAGTAATAGTATGTGTGTCATCAGTTAAATGTAGCATGGTTATATTACTAAATCAGTTTGTTGTTTCTGTTGTTTCAGAGGAGAAAAAAATTTCCATATTTTTTATTATATTTATGCTGGTCTCGCTGAAAAGAAAAAACTGGCACATTATAAACTGCCAGAATATAGACCTCCCAGGTAATGCAGTTTATTTTTGCATAAATTGATTACTAAGAAACACAATGTTGAATTCTCAGCCTCATTTACATTCTAACTCTGTATCCATCAACTTTTTCAGATATCTGCAAAATGATCATTTCAGAATAGTGCAAGATTTCATGAACAATAGCTTTTACAAGTCTCAGTTTGAATTAATAGAACAGTGCTTCAAAGTCATAGGTTTTACACTGGAGGTGAGTGCTGATAACCCTTTTCCTTTGTAAACTTCACCAGCTACCTCAGGAAAAACTTATGTAAAGCATTCAAATCTGCCTTGTTATTTTCTTCCTTTAGCAGTATTGTGTTTATGTTTTAGGATCTTGCACGGTCAACTTACTGTTGTATAGTAACATTTAAATTTTTAGGGTTTCAATGCATTGATAAACCAATAAAATGGTATTAGTCAATGAGACTTTGAAATCAGTGAACACAGCACAGCTGAGTAATTGGGTGGGGAGAAGATTTTAAAAAGTTTAATGCATAGAAAATTATGCTGTGTTTATTGGCCAATAATTCTAGGCCTGTGAATATGAGCCTCATCTCAGTTTTAAGAGGAAGTCCACGGTGAGAGTTCTAAAAATTCATTGAGTTGATCTGAGTATTGATGAACTCAGTACATTTTCACAACTCCAGGGATAAAGTTGAATGAAGTTCTTAAATCCCTTTAGAGATGAATCTCATCACTAAACATTAACTGAACCCATTCTTTCTTTATGATCTCTTATCCTTTCTCAGCTAGCTGTTAAACCCATCTCCTCAGTCTGTCTTCAGTAGAATTAAAATTAAAAAGGGACTGGATTTATAAAGGAAAGAAATCCCATTCTATGACATAGTTTTACCATAAGAGGTTGTGCATCACAGGTATCACATATCTCTGATTTTATTTATAAATAATATAAATAATAGAGGTATGATCCATACAGTACCTGTGAAATACAGTACTAGTGCTGCAAAATGGATGTATCTTTTAATTTCTCTGACAAAACTGTATGTGGTAAGGAGCTTATCACAGAAAATTGCTCACTTCAGTTGACTATTTCTGGCTGCCCTTGATGTAAATATTTGAAATAGATAGCAGAACAGATTTATTCACCTATTTTGTTCCTCCATAGTCATTTTACATTAGGTTGTAGTAGCAGTGGCATTCACAGTCTCTTTCTCCTCTACATGTTATTCACAACTGCATTTAGTAATATCACACCTGTACTATCACATCCTTTCACTTGTGCTTTCACCTTTCCAGAAGCAGCATGAAAGGACATTCATGGTTCAGCACTGATAGCAGTTTTGTCACAGCACCAGAGACCTTGATAATTCCTAATTTAAAGCATGAAAAGCAGCAAGTCTGTTTTTGTTTCCAGTTCTTTTGTTCACTTGGACGGGTGGAAACAATAATCCTGATCATCCAAAAGAAGCCTTCCATACACATTGAAGATGCAGTTAGAACCAGGTCACTGGCTGCATTGTGCAGTTCTGGCATGGATCTTCACTTGATTAACTCAGCAAGCCACTGGGAGCTGAATCTGTGAAGAATTATCTACCTGTAGAACCCCACAGATTCAGAAGCTGAGTGCCAAAGGCAACCTGCTTGTGGCTACTTGTGAGCCCCAGCCACATCAGCCCACCTTGCATCCTCCTCAGGGTGGATCAGCCTGTCTGAGGCTGTGCTTGCAGGAGTGAGGGAAGAGTCTTCTTCCCCCTCTGGGGCTCTGATATTGGATACATGCGCAAAGACAATTTTTTTTCAGTGAAAAAAAATCCCATAGGAAATTGAATTCCTTTCCTAAGTTCACTTTTTAGTAATGCAGCCTTAAACTTTGACATTCATCCTAGTGCACAGAGGAAATTCTATATAAGCAAGTTCAGTGTTTTATTAGCCAAAAGACACAGACAGAAAAAAAAAATCTTCAGTTAAAATTGAGATGTAAACAAAGCTTTATTTCTTTGAAATTTGTTTTTAACTGACTGACAGGTTTTAAAAGTAACTACTGTCAGTACCCCCTGTCTTAAGATCATACTGTTTTATTTCAGGCTGCATGGCAAAATTAGTAAGGAAGGACTGCCTGAGGGGAACAATAATTATACTGTATGAGAAAGACCAAGCCAGATTTCAAACACACTGGAAAAGGGCAGAAAAATGTCAGCAGCCCTACCTATTGTACAGCATGATGGCAGAAGTTAAGCTATCCATTTCTTTGCATTTCAACTGTGTTCCTATGCTTAAAATGAAAATGAGTGCTTAATCCTAAGTAAATTGCATGCCAATTATCCTCAGCATAATTTTTTAGAGTGAGTTTACCCAGTTTGTCTTCCTGTCACTGAAATCACCATTTATTAACTGCTAGATTAACTTCTGAAAGTGTTGAAAACAAGCTCAAGTATTCTAGAGCAATTAAAGATTTTAACTGAGTAAATGATGCCTGGTACGAGCAAACTATTGAATAATATGGATAAAATGCTGTGCACTTATAGAAAGTTCATTGTTATAAAATACCAATCAGGTTTTCAAAACTGCTTGTTATAAAACTACTGCAAAAGTTTTTAACCTGCTATTTATAAAACATACTATTACTATATGCCTCAAAATATACATCAAAGGCTCCTGTCTGGTTTACAAGTACACCTAGTATTTTCTGAGGAATAAAATACTCGGATCATCAGGTATAATAATAACCATTCACCATTCAGATGGAAATTTGCAGTTAAAATCTAAGTCCAACCTTCAATGAAAGCATTATTTCACTCATTTCAAATATTATTTGGAATTCATGTATAGGCACTTAATTTACTGTATATATCACTTCACTATCCAGAGCAATAACAGCCTTTTTCAAGAGAGAGTCCCTTTTCACAGAGTCACAGAATTAATTAGGTTGGAAAAGACCTTTGAAATCATCAAGTCCAGCCTAACACCACCTTATCAACTAAACCATGGCAGAACCTCCTAAATAATTTGAAATCTAAATTTGTTTAAGCAAAGTCCATATTAAGATGCTTTGGTGAGTTCCTAACTGACATTTTGAAGGGTAAAGTGCCTTGCCAAATCAGAGATGTGAGGCCTCGCTCTTCTCCCAGTGAAACTGATGACATTGGTGGGAGATGATATAAACCTATTATTTTGAGTGCCTTTATTATCATGATGCAAGAAACATCAGTGCAGATTTTCTTTTTTTCATTTTTGTTGATCTAGGTGTTAAATTTTTAGACATGTTTGCATCTGCAGACACAGTGAAGGGTAGATATAAATAACCTCTGAATTCTGTGTAAGAGGGTATGCACACCATTGTTTTTGCTTTCCCTACTTTGTGTCAATCCTGTCAACAAGTGCAGAAGAGAGCTAAGGTTTGACTTGCCATTTTTTACTGTCTTACTCTTGAAAGACTTTGCTAAGCACAGAATAGGAATAATTAATAAATAATATAAAGTAGTGGGCACATGGCAGACAGCAGGAAGCAGCACACATGCATATGCCCACACAGACCACCGAGGCAAATTACCTGGCTATTAAGTATTGCATTTTTTTAAATATATTTTTCAGGAACTTGGAAGTGTGTACAGTGTCCTGGCTGCCATTTTAAATGTGGGTAACATTGAATTTTCTGCAGTAGTATCTGAGCATATGATTGACAAGAGCAACATTTCCAATCCAGTAGCCCTTGAAAACTGTGAGTGGGTTTGTTTTTTTTTTCTTGATTTAACATTGTTTTTCTTTAGTGTTTTCATGGCAAATTTATTTTATTGTAAGAGAGGTATCAATGAAAACTGTATTCACATGGAAATTCTGCAAGGACAATTTAAAACTGAAGGTAGATTAATTTTAAGCCCACCTGAATTCAAATGCAAAAAAGGAAAAAAAATTCCGTGTTATGCATCTTATTGACTAGCCAGTTCACTGGCATGCAGGAAACATGACTAATACTGCAGATGCCTGAAAAAAATCTTTGGAAATTTTCCAAGGTTATTTGAACATTTGATGGAGAACCTCATTAACACATTGAATAGTTTTTTCCCAGTTTCTTTCTCAGATGCTCATTACTTGCTCCCCACATGTGCCTGTGGAAATGTGGCTCACTAATTCTTTGGAAGGGATACCTTACATTAAAAGCTTCTGGGAGGTAGAGGAGACAAAGGGACAAAGATCTCCAGAAATTTGCTACACTTTCTCAGTGTTTCTCAGTAATTACACCTGGGGAGATAATGAAGTCTTCACGCTATCTTCTTGCATGTTTTCTTGCCATAGAAAAATATTATAGAACTGGGAAAGAAGCACCCCTTTTTTGGGACAAAAGGAGAACAGAAGTACTTGTATGAGTGGGTTACAGCTGAGAGGGGGATTCACACCTCACAACTTGGGCACTTCTTACATAGTCACCTTCCAAACTCTGAGTTGTGCCTGTGACATTCCTTCCCAGGCGCATCCCTGCTGTGTATTCAGGCAGATGAACTGCAAGAGGCCCTCACCTCTCACTGTGTAGTGACTCGAGGAGAAACAATTATTCGTCCCAACACTGTGGAAAAAGCCACTGATGTCAGAGATGCCATGGCCAAAGCACTGTATGGACGCCTCTTCAGCTGGATAGTCAATCGCATCAACACTTTACTCAAACCTGACAAACATTTAAGGTAAAAGGACATTTTGCAGAATAAAGAAATATTTTTTTCCTGTAGGAATAATGTTGTCTTACACTAGAGCATTTAGTGTAGTTAAGTTCTTTTTCTCTGCTGTTTTTTTTGTTTATGATTCCACCATGTCGAAAATGGTTTGTTCTGTTCATAGTGTATAATGAAAATACAGTAAATATGGTTGGCAAAAGCATCCCATGTTTTCCTGTTGATTGTTACTCATTTAACCCTTTCTTGTTCTTTTGTATTTTTAACCCTTTTAACTTTTAACGCTTTTTCTTTTGTATTTTTTCAGAGTAAACTTTTGATATTCATCATGCTGATTACATAGGTCAAATTCTGATCTTATTTACACTGATGCTATTGTTTTTACTGTTATTATCAGCTGTCACTGTTATTATCAGCATGGTTTCATATATGCTTGGGAATAATTTTCAAACACATTTACTGAAGGTATTGTCTGCTTTACACTTACCAGGTGACATTTTAAACACCATATCAATAACAAATAGGTTTGCAGATCAGGATTTCCTGGATTTTTTCTTCTTAAATATCAGAGGAGAGTCAAGGTTGTAATCTTAAAATTTATCTAAAGTTTTAAGTATTTGGTTACACCAGAGCAACAATAAACAGAACTTTAATCAGTAAGTGATGGCATAAAATCCATGATAGATGGGGCAGCACTTCTAGCCCGTGTTCCTCTCTCACTTGTCTGTTACAGAGCCCTTTTCAAACTGAATGCTTACTTATGCTGGTCAGGAGGGAGAAAATTCAACCTGAAATGCTCATTGTAAAAAAAAAACCCAAACAATTTGCTTGATTTTGTGGCAGTAAAATTATTTGCATTTTCTATTTTTATGTAATTAGCTCTGAAAAAGGAATGAGGCAGATAAATTTTAGCAGTCTATTCATCAGAAATGTAATTTTGAGACAGATGAAATAGTCACCAAATTCAGATCCCTTCCTTTTTTGAGATGGACTTCACAAAGAGGTTTAAGTACTATTCATGGGTGTCTTGAGGCTGATTCTTAATTTCTGATTTCCTAAATCTTTATTAAAAAATGGTTACAGATAGCCCCTCAAAGAGGTTTTATAGAAGGAATGAGATTTACATTTTACTTGCCTAGAAAAGACACTAGTGTGAGCCTCACTGTTATAAAATTGTATACTCTTAATTTTTTTGCTTAAGCAAAAAACATTAGCGCTTTTTTCCAGTTGCAGAAGTGCTCACATATCTTCAGTATGCCTTGTTTGAAGTATCAACCCAAAGTTTTTCCAGTGCTTCTCTGGAATTTATTTGGTAACTTAAATTCATACCACATCCCAGTGCATAAAGTAGTTATTTAGCTGCATAAAAGGTCTAGCTAGTCATTCTTTCTACTTTAATGTTAAACTAAGCAATTTTAAGTGTTATGAGTAAATAATATGAAGAAATAATAGTCTTTAATTTCAGGATGCTGGTGAGTAAAGCCTGTGTTACTACAAGAGAAACAAAAAGAACTGCATGTTCTTTCTGTACTATAGTCAGCTTTTGAGAATAATCACTTACAAACATTAGTGTAAAATTAAAATTGTAAATCCTCTAATCACTTATCAGTTGATTTGGTTGTTGTGTGATTCAATATATCTGGTCTGTATTGCAGTAATCTTCGAATTGATCTGCATTTATGTATTTCAAACTAACAAGTGTTGTCATTTTAAGAGATATCTGGTCCAGCAAATCTTATCCTGTGTAACTGGTGTACAGATTTGGCCCATGATTTCCTTTTGTGAAATAATAATGAAGGTAGTTAAGGTAAAATAAAGATACAACAATGAAAATTATATTTCATCTTTGCAGTGAAAATGATGATGGCTTGAATATTGGAATTCTTGACATCTTTGGCTTTGAGAATTTCAAAAAAAATTCTTTTGAGCAGCTGTGTATCAACATTGCCAATGAACAAATTCAGTTCTACTTCAATCAACATGTCTTTGCCTGGGAACAGGTTTGTATTGGTTATTTTGGTGCAGCTTTAGTATTACTCAATATATAGAACCTTGTCTCAAGAAACTACATTGTTCCTTCTCCATAATAGTAGATAGATCCTTCTCTGTAAATAGTAGATTATAAAAGGAGTTTTTTTAAGTACTTTTTACATGAAGCAATGCTTGCTATTTGCAAGTAAAATGCCAACATAAAATGCATTAAACTTGAAATTTACAGTAACTAAGCAACATAACACTGTGATAATCTGATTGATGCAAATGCAATGTTGTTTTCTTGAGGAATAATAATGAGTGTTGTAATGTATGATTCTCTGGTAAAAAGTAAATGAGTGGTAACAAAATTTTGAAAGTGCAGTGTTCATAATAGTTTACTAATAAGGTTAATGAACACTGAAATTCCATTATTAAAAACTGCAAATCTCACAATTATCTTGTTCTTCTTGAGAAATTCAATCATCTCAGCTAAATAATGATGGATTTAATTTAAATAATTTATTGTAAAGCAGAGAAAAGTAATAGCATTGTAAATATAAAACCTAATGAATTTGAAGAGGAGAGGGAAAAACCTCAAAAAAATCATCTCAACTTTGTAAATAATTCCAGAAGAATTAAAATAACCACCTTTTAATCATTATTAAATATTGTTATTTGAAGAAATAACATGTTCAGGGAAAAAAAATGATATTGCTGAAAAATGAAATATTTCAGAATTCTCTATGGCAGAACAGTCAGAATTCAAACCATAGGTGAAATTATACTTCTGTTGTTTTACTGAAATTATTGGTGTTTATGATACATGGATGAAAATTCTCCTGAATTGTAATTTTAATTGTTAGTAGAAACAGAGTATTTTGTCAGTGTTAATTACTATTTGTTTTAAGGATGAGACAGATACAGGTTTGTAATGTGTCCATGTATGCAGATGTGTACATGCATGTGTCAGTACAGAGTTTTATCTATTTATGTGTAATACTACAATTTATTATTTTATGCCTCAATGTTTTATCCACTTCCCAATTATTTCAGGAAATGTTGTCTTGCACTCTTGTATCTTGTAGTTGTTTTTATAGATTTATTCGCAACATTATCAACATAAGTGTTTCCTTGGTTTTAATGTCATCTAAAAGCCAGAGTAAATTTTACTAGATTTACTGTAATTACTTAGTCATCTTCTTTCCAAAGTACACAAGTTCACAAAAGAAGGACACTTGTTTGTGCCCTTCTAGAGGAAGCTAGAAGCTGTTCCTAACATCTGGGAGATGGAAATAGCACAGACTGCAGCAACAGTATTTATTCCTGTCAAACCCAGGCACTTGAGTATGTCTGCTTTGCTTAAATATTCACTAACTTGATCCTCCTGTGCTAAGTTTAAGTGTTCCTCGCTCCAGACTTTCCCCCTGGTCTCAGGGACCTGGGATTATCAGTCAAGACTGATGCAAAGAAGGCATTGAATATCTCAGCCTTTTCCATGTCATCCACAAACTTCTTCAGCAGCAGGACCACATTCTCCCTAGTTGCCTTTTGTTGCTGAGGAACCAGCCTTGGCTTTCCTAGCCCTATTCCTGTACACCCAAATATCATCTTAATGTTCCTTCTCCTTTTAAATTAGGGTCAAGTTCAGTGTAATCTGCCTTTACTTGTTTCTAGGCATCCTGTTACAGAACTTTTTGGCTAGACCTATATTAATGCAGAGGTTTGTGATGTCACCATGTAGTAGGAACAGTTTCCTCTCTTGCATGTGCCTTGCTGCACCATGGTCAGGGTGGCTGTTCTGCTACTGAGCAGATGAGCAGCAGATGAGATGTGGGAAATTAGTACAACTACAGACTCTATGGAAGGGGAAGCTAATCTTTATTTACAGAATCTCTAAGTACATCCATTTTACCCACTTCCATTCATTCTCTCATAGATTCATTGACTCACAGATACATAGAATGCACCATGGTGTGGGTGTGTGTGTTCATATGGTCTGGCCAAGAAAATTTGTGAGTGACACATGGAATAATGGACACCAGCTGGCAAGTCTTCATCATGTCTGTTAGGTTCTTCTTGTTGAAATAGCTTTTGGACATGTCTTTTACAGCCTTTAGCAATGGTTGTTTTTCTCAATCCCTTATTTACTTCAGCATCCGTAATCTTTAGGCAAGGTCATCATCTGGCTTTACTTGTTGGGAATATATATATTTTTATGCCTACAGTCCATTTCCTTGGTGGGGTCGTAAGAAGATTGTGTGTGATGTGCTATAATCTCATAGCCATGCTCCTGCTGACAGGTTTAGAGGGTGTTCCACTCACTAACTCTCTGCACTGTGTTTTTATGTAAGTGAAGGCCACCTGTTCTTGATGTAGGGATCTCTTTCCTCAGTTTTATTGTTATAAACAAATGTTCTTCATTCAAATAACAGGCTATCACAATCTTATCTTTTAAGACTATTTTTCCTGGTGCTTATATATACATTCCCTTTCATATTTCATTTATACCAGTCCTTATATTTCTATAACAAGTGTCCACATCTAGCCTGTAATACCAACCCTCTACCTTAATTTACATCAAACCACTACATCAGATTATATCAAACTTCATTATATTATCTTGTAGCAGTCTCCAAAGGTACTACTACAGCAGTGCAGAAGAAGCTATATAGATTAAGTTCATGCAAGTGTGGGTGTAAATCTCCCCCTTTCAGAGATGGGAAATCAGAAATGTGTTATTCTGCATTACAACCCAATGGCACAGAATGATTTGTGGTATGATTCATAGTCATTATAAGACATCACTTTTCAGTTATTTATTACATGGTTGTCCCAGTTTTATATCACAAAAACAGCCTTTGAGAAAGCTTCAGGTGGCTTCAGAATCCTTTCTGTTCACTGTAAGAACTCTCCTGAGTTGACACCAGTAATGTATTTTAATTGTAAGTTAAAATAAAAAATATCACTGATGTAAAAAAAAAACATTAGGATGACCTCTGCCCTTTGCTGATGTATTTGCCTGACTTTACAAATGACTTTATATGCAAGGGTTTGTGTCTTAGACTCTAAAAGACAGAAGTTATGTTTATGGGAAGGCTGACGGCAGTAGTCACCAAGACCTTTGTGCTGACTTTCCATTAGCCCTGACTTTTGTGCTGCTGGAGCTATCCTGCTCCTGTCACTGGGGACTCAGGCTAGTGTTCTTCACAGCCCTGTGCAGTGCCAGACAGACAGACAGATGTCAGACAGACAGACAGATGTCAGACTGCCCTCTGCTACCTCAGAAATCTGTAGCACAACACTGCATTGAACCCTGTAGAGCTACCCATGGAAGACAGAAAAATTTAAACTCTTTTACACTTCCCTCAAGAGATGTAAAATGTACAGATACATTTCTTTTTAATTCCCCTCCTTGTTTTTTCCCTCTTCAATACCATATCACATGCACTTTGATGAAATTTGACATATCTAGTGGGAAATTGAGATCTAAATCAGTTGATGATAGTTTGGTGTGTCATTAACTCATGTTCACCTAGTAAGTAGTGATTATGTCATCAGAGAAGGTGAATCATATTTTGGCAACTTGACCAATGAAGCCAAGTAGTAAATACACTCATAAGGCGGAATTGTACTTTCAGTGTTGCAGATGACATTGTTTTATCGTTGTCAGTGGTCTCTTTTCTGTATCTGAATCTGAAAAATGTTCAGTTTTGCTTTCCTTGGAAGTGTGGCCTACCAAAAAAAAAAAAAAAAAAGGCCACATTCTTTTTAGTGACAGGGGTTGAAGAAAGGAACAGTGATACTAACACAACCTGAGGCTCAGGGTAGAGTGGAGTGTGTGTAGGCCAACATGGAAAAATACAGTCATAATTAAGAGAATTTATTCTTTATTGTTGACTTACTGTTTGCATTTGAGAATAAAAGGGTTTAGGCCAGAATGCAATCTCCTTTCACTAAGGTAACAGAAAGACTCAAGTGGGCATACAGTTTAAGGTAAAAATAGTGCAGATTCCCCAGAGTCAATGGAGACAAATAAATATATCCCTGTCTCTACTGACTGGGGAGAGAATGTGGCCTCTCAATTTTGCCACTGCTTTTAGTTTTCCTAGCACAAGGGGATTTTTTGTTAATATAAAGCAGAGCAGAACTTCTGGACCTTCAGTCCTGTCCTTCAAGGTGTTCCCCTTACTTATTAGATACTGATGTAAGTTAATTTCTGTCAGTGCCGTGATCTGCAGCTCACATTGTCTAGCAAGACAGCCTTCCCATTCCTTTTTCATTTGTCATTCCCCCATAAGAAGTAAAAGGTGTAATGGCAGATAGCTAAAAGGTTTTGTAAAGTAGCCAGTTTGCTGTCAGTTGGGAGGATGATACTTTTTGCATTAAATGTATGCAATGTTTATTTTACATTCTCATGACAATTTAATCTTATCGTTTCAGCTGGAAAAGGTCCCTTCTGAATAAGTCTCTGGTGTCCCCATTTAAACCAAAGTGTCATCATAAAATGTTCACGGCAAAATGGCATTACTTCATTAAACATGAAGATCATTTCCTAATGTATTTAGTAATTCTTTTGTTACCATTGAAACCAGGTACTATACCTAATGTTACATAGTTTTTTGATCATAGGAAAGACACCCTAAAATAACAAGATGAGATAGGAGCCCCATTAATAGCGTAACTCAATTTTTCCTTTTGACATCCCATCCACAGGAATACTTTCTAATGGATTATGCTTTAGAATTTCAAGAAGTAGCTATTTTGCAGAGCTTTCTTGTCACAAAATGTCATGGAAGATTACAAAATCCTGTAACTGATTCATCTTATTAATTCAAATAATACCTATTTCATTACAGTTTTATGATGTCCATCATTAAAGCTTATATACTTGCTGCTTGTATCCTAATGATGTGGTTGAAACCAGCACTGCATCAGAAAATGCAGTACAGTATAATTTCTGAGTCATCTGTCACATTGGTGCCTAGCTTGGTCATCAGCTGTCCTTCAGGAGCCCGTGGGAAGTGATGAACTCCTTCATGTCCTACTGGGCAGATGGCAGCACTTCCCAGACTGTCAGGGCTGACACTGGTGCAGATGTTGAGGCACAAAGGACACAGACTGAGTGGTCACATAGACTGCAGGCCTGGAGCTCAGGCCCTGTGTGCTGCCTGGGCAGCTGTTGCTCTTATAGCGCAGTAGTACAGCCACTGAGAATTCCTTTCTTTGTCAAGGAGAACACTCTCATCAGCTCTCTGAACCAGCCTCTCTCACAAACATTTGAAATTGGAAAAGGTTTATGATTAGACAGGTTGGTTGTGAGAGCTCATTTGAGGATGCTGGAGTGTCACAGTAACACCCTCCTCTGACAGACCCATCCTGAGCAGGCTCTTCCCCTTGCCCCCTTGATAAGGGTTCTCTAGATAATCCTAAGCAGTAACAGCTAGTTCCAGGAACATCTGTGTGTCAGTGCAGCTGTAACCCTCAGTTAAACTGCCTCTACTCCCATGTTATCTCTGGGAGATAACACAGATTTACTCCCTTTCTGCCACCAGCTCCTACAGGTATATAATTAACTTCTCACCTATATCAGTGATACATTTATTACTCTCCTGTCTTGTCCTGCTAGTCAGGTCATTGATTAAAATAAAAAGCAAAACTCCACCTGTCCACTGCTTCAGGGGAGACACGAATGAGGTTAATGTTATGTGTCTCAAATGAGGAGACCTCATGGGGCTGTAGATGAGATTCTTACTGATTATACCCTTGTATGACATATAAACTGAATTATAATCTATCCTTAGAGTGAAGAGTGTTGTAGGAAATTACATAAGTCTGGATACTGGAAGGGATTAGGTATATATTTTGTGTCCTCTTTCAAATGGATCAGCAGATTTTTATTTGTGCCTGTATTTTTAGACCAGTCTTATTGATTTTATGCCTTTTGCTGTTTCTCTGAGATTAAGAGGTATGAAACAGGTGCTTTGCTGCTGTGTGTGAAAGTAAACTTCTTTTTTAAATGCTCAATATGTTGCCTTTTTCAGTCATTCAGACTCAAGTGAATGACACATAAGGAGAGGTCTTCCAAGGCTAGAGGTCTTTGAACTCATTAATATTAGCCATCATTCATTTTTGTGACACTTTACTCACAATGAATTCAGGATGGCAAAACTGTGACGTTAACACCATACATGAATACAACACTTACAAAGTCCTTTCCTTTGGCAGAGGGATGATTTTTAAAGTAGATCAGAAGGTCTGTGTTTCACAGTACAGCCTGCACAGGACTGAAGACAGCCCTGGCACAACCAGGAGCATTGTGTGGTAGAAAACTGCTATTGCTTTGCCTAATGCAAGCAAAAAATAACGGGGGGGTGGCAGTCCCTAAAGCAACCTTCTCTTGGTAAAGCTACAGCTGTCCTCTGCCTTGCTAAAGGATAAAGGAAGGTCATTCTTGTGTTCTCTAGCTATAATCTAAATTATATTCAAGACAAAACCATCACAACACACTGTGGACACATTTGTTATTTGTTTTTTCTTAGTCTGGGAGGAATCCAGAGATATTTATAGTCTTCAGGAGGAAACCAGCCAGACCAAACCAAACAAAAAAAGCAAACAGAGAAGTCCATCCCTCCAGTTTTCCTGTTGTTTTTAAATCTTGGGGAATACCTTTCCCTAGTTCCTTAAAATGAGAGAAAATGTGTTAGAGGCAAATCTGAGGAAATTTATTTAGTTCTTTGGAAGTATGTACACAATTCTTTAATTTTTACAAAGTATGTGCACCTTTCTTCTCCACCTAAGAATTTTTCCAGGCGTTTGAGGAGGGTGATTAAACAAGTAAAACCACTGGAACCTTTTGTAGTAGTCACTTTTGTAACTCAGGTTAGTCACAAATCTTAGCCATTGCTTAGGTCTGAGCAATGAATTGGGAATGTAAATATAGGTCTAAATGGTTAAGAAATTTTCTACATTTTGGACCAGGGAAAAATCAACCCTGAGGTCTCTATTTGCAAGCAGTATATTTTATCTTCTTCAACTCTGTTTCTTTAATTTTTGCTATTCCTGTAAAGTGCTTTACTTTACCAAATATGCCATAGGAGTATTGAATTTATATGTTCAAAACCAAAATCCCAGCTGACATTTGTTTCTGCAAAACCTTGATGTCTTTAGCCCTGAGGCATGCTTTCTCATGTAGCTTTAATTTGCTACAATTGACAGTTTGTGAATTATTTCCTGAAGTGCTTCTGTATACACAGACAAAGAATGCCTTCTGTTTCTTGATGCAGAACGAATACCTTTATGAAGGTGTTGATGCAAGAGTTATAGAATATGAGGACAACAGGCCCCTCCTAGATATGTTCCTGCAGAAACCAATGGGTTTATTGTCTCTGCTGGATGAGGAAAGTCGATTCCCACAAGCAACAGATCAGACACTTGTGGGTAAGTATATGGTTCATTTCAGTTTTACAGCTTGGCTTCTGGCTTGTACTGTTCAGACTATGTGTTAGTTCTGCTTTTAGTGAGCTCCCATTTCAGTGTCACAGTGTGTTTGAGGGAGACATGCAGGCTGGGATGGTTGTGTCCTTCAAGTTCATAGGGAAACATCAAGAGTACAAATTAGGGAGGTTTAGGCCTTGATAACATCACATAATACCAGTTTCTGATCCAGGTTTCAAGTTCTCCTGCCTAGAGGAATTTTTTGCTGCAGAGCATGAAAAGTAAAGATCAAACTGAGTTAAAACTCTTGGTTCATAGACCAAGAACACTGTTTGCAAAGTGCAGTCCTGTTCAGCTCTGATATTTTTGATGAGCAGTATCTGAGCAAGAAGTTTAATACTTTTTAAGAATAATGACTGCAAATATGCTTCAGTGCCTTTCAGCAAACTATGCTTTCTGAGTGTTTTATATTCACAAATTAAAATTAAAGCACCTAAAGTCATTGTAATTCAGACCCTGAATATTTCAGTGCTGTTGAGTACCTGCAATTACCATGGACTTCATTATTTCAGTGGTACTTCTGTGCAAATAAATCCTGGTTTTACTCATTTTTGAATGTGCAAAGTGTGAGATTAAAGTTTTAGCCAACACCCAATCAGAAAACATAATAATATCCAGTAACAATGACATGTTAAAGCAATTATATGGGCTTGCTGTTCTTTTATCCTCATGCTTTTTAGTCTACAGTACAGAAGCACTCAATCAATCAGGAAACGTTTCCTCACAACTCCTCAAGGGATCCTTAGGGAAGATTTCTGCATTGTTTAATATATTTATATGAAAGATCAAAATCTTGGAAAGGCAAGCCCTGAAAGTGTTCAAAAACACATGTGGGTGTGGCACCTGGGGACATGGCTCAGTGGTGAACAGAGTGGTACTGGGTTAAGGGTTGGACTCAATGATCTTAGACATCTTTTCCCTCCTTAATGATTCTAAGATTCCATGATTTTTTGAAGTCACACATTAAAAAATTGGAACAAAGTAAGTAACTTGTCCAAGAGCTCCCATATTCTCTATCCTAATGGTCTTTTGTTACAAGGCCATTATGGTATCTCTGTCCTTGAAAACATCAGTGTCTGTTTTGTTTGGTTTTTGTCTCTGCATCAGCTGAGAAATCAGGGAATATCCCTGGAGGGATACAGCTTCAGAAGAAAATGATTGTACAGTAATTCCAGTAAGAGAAACTGTGTGTTTCCTTTCAGAAAAATTCGAAGATAATTTGAAATCAAAATATTTCTGGAGACCCAAAAGAGTAGATCTAACCTTTGGAATTTATCATTATGCAGGAAAGGTAAGACACCTGATGGTACTTGTTGGGGACTGTGGAATGGTTTGAAGTAGAAGAGATCACCTGGGTTGGTTCTCAACAGTTGTCTCTTCAGTCCAGGCGTGAGAATGTTGGCAGTGCCTTACATATCAAAAGTAAATTGAAAAGTTATCATCCCTCATTTAAAAAAAAAGCAATAGCAGAAGTGTATTTTTTCTTAAATGTCACCAGGTGAATGAACTGACTGTATTACAGAAGACCCAAAACATAACTGGTATATAATGCACCTCAGTGCTCTTCCCCTTAGTTCTTCAAAGTCCTGCATCATGCTTGTTCCCACTGTTTCTAACCAGGACCCAGCTC
Source organism: Parus major (assembly GCF_001522545.3). Taxonomy (NCBI): domain Eukaryota; kingdom Metazoa; phylum Chordata; class Aves; order Passeriformes; family Paridae; genus Parus; species Parus major. The sequence continues at coordinate 16,347,754 of NC_031769.1, read as the reverse complement.
CATTCTTTCTACTACACCTCCCACACACCATCAGCCTTTCTTGGTGCTGTACTTCGTCACCAGCCAGGCAGAGAGTGCCGGCCCTGCTGCCTTCAGTGAGCAGCATCCTTCCTTCCTGCACTGGGTGCCTGGCTGCCCGTGCTGTGCAAACACAGCTGGAGCTGCTGCTACACTGCAGCAGGATGACACTGGTCACCCTACCTTGGGAAAGCAGGAGCTCCCACCTCCTGAGCTCTTTTAAAGGGTACAGAGTGAGCACTGATGTCTCACCCAGGAAACCATGTTGGGTCTGTGCAGTGCTGGAGCAGCTGGCCTGGAAAGAGACAAATAGTGCCCACCAGCTGATACCTTACCCCTTGTGTAGGACAGCCAGCTATAAAGAGCCTCTTGTAACTCCTCTGAACCTCATATCCAGCTGATATGACCAGCATAACAAAACTCACTGCAAGGAGTGGAAAGCCAGGTCTCCCTCTACTGTTCCTGTTACCAGCCACTGAAGATGGGGAATTACACCAAGGCCCCATCAGCATTCAACAAACTCTTTCATTAGGAAGTTTCTTCAGCTATCTAACATATGTTTCCATTGCTGCCATGGAAATTTATTACCCCTAGTCCAGTTTACTGTGGAACTGGAGAAAAATCTTCCTTTATAAGTCTTTTTCATAATTTAAGACTCTTGCTGAGTTGTTTTGTGATGGATTTTTCTAATTTATGTATCCCAGTATCTTCTACCCTTCTTGACAGATCAAGTTTTCTTGTGAATCCCTTAGACCATCGAGATAGAAACCTGAAGTTACATTTTGAATTAGGTATAACATTCTTGGAATTTTTAGAGATTTCAATTGCCAGTATGCAGTTTGTGATTCTGTAAACTTCCTCTACAATTAATACAGAGATCCCTAGGAAGAGTGTTAATTCCTGGGTCCAGTACAGCATAATATGAATAGCACAGAAAGACTGTACAGTCATATGAGTAATCCTGTGTGATGTGGTTGAAACCAAGTTATTTATTGTTAATTGTGCATTAGCACATGTAGAGGTGTAAAGGAAGACTGCAATACACTTGTCCTGGTGATAAATCCACACAGGTTAAAAATGCTACCTGCATTAGATAAAATAAATAGTCTCAAGCTACTTTGGAATGATCGATTTGCTTTTAGTGATTTACATCATATCTCAGTATTGAAAAAGTAGAACTTTCAGTGATTAAAAAAAAAAAAAAAAAAGACTAGAAATGAGAGTGAGCCTGATGGCTGAAAAACTTGATCTTGATGTAATAAAAGCCCTATTCCAGAAAGCTTAAATTTACAATTACTTTTCAAAACCCAAGAAGATGTATAAATGCACTTTTTAAACAGGTTCTGTATAATGCAAGTGGATTCCTAGCCAAAAATAGAGATACTCTGCCAGCTGATATTGTGCTGCTACTGCGATCATCTGAAAACAACCTGACGCGACAGCTGGTAACTCACCCTCTCACAAAAACAGGTATTGCTGTTGTGGTGATCTTAGCTTTCTCCAGCCTTCATGATGACCACTGCTAGGTTTCATATGACCACTCACTGGTGACATTATACATTTTGTGGCTTCACTTCCAACCATGGAATCTATACTGAATGGAGCTGCAGCCATCTCTCATGCAGGGGAGGGATTGGTCTGGTCAAGTGCCAAGGAAGTGGCAGAGACTTCTTTCAGGGTAGGGGATCAAGAAGAGATTGGTGTGCATCTCTTGAGTTGAGGACTGAACAGGAAGGATCAGGTAAGTCACTGGCCTGTTTTGGACAGGGCATATATAAATTGTCTCAGTGCAATTTATCTCTAAGTGGTAGAGAACAAAGCCTGGGGCTACTGCAAAGACTGGGAAGACACTCCTCTATTTTCAGTCTTAGAGTCCTTTACAGTAGGTAACTGATGAGGTCCTTGTAGTAAGCTCCTCCTCAAGAAATTCATAAGTAGAGGTGGATGAATAGAACTGGCTCTACAGAAATTACTCCTAAATTGCACCTTATTTGAACTATGTCCTTGCAAAGTGTCCTACCTTCCACTGCAGGATGATGGGTAAGTCTCCTTACAACCAAGTTTGTAATAGTGTTGTAGTACTCCCTGTGTGATGGCATTGATGCCATACAGTAAGTACTTTACAACATTACTTTCTTGTACAACTACATGAGAGACCTATTTCTAGCAGAACAGAAAAGCTGAATTGGAAGAGCCTAATGGAAATAAAAATGTTATCATAACTTACAGAAGCTGAGGTTTTGGCAAGGCTTCTATTCTTTACAAAGGAAGCTTTTCTAATAGAATGCAAAATTTGGTCTTGGAATCTTATTTTAAGTGTGTGTTCCTGGGAGAGCACAGAGCTCAATGCCCTTGCGTGAGCTTTTTGACTTGTTGATATCTGCTAATACACTAAACTATAATTTCCATAGAGTCCAAGTAAGCATCCAGATGGTTCCAAGAACTGATCCCAAGTCCTAGTGTTTTGCAAGATAATTCTGAAGTCTTGTTAAATATTGTGAAGCACTGTGTGTAGCATTTCAAAACTGACTCAGACCATCCAGCTATAGCCAACTAAAAGTTAGGTTTCTGATTGTGTTATTTATCTAAAATCAGAGTAACTGTAGAGGTTTACCCAAAGTCCAACCCATCTTTCCTATCTCAGTTATTTCTCGTGGGATGGGAAAAATCTCCTGTGAGGGTGTCTCTCTCCACTGAATACAGCAGGGATCCTGTAGACACCTCACTATCAGATAGCTAAAGTTAGCTGTGAGTAATCCTCTCTTTCCTTCTCCCCCCCGTGATATTCAGCTGAACCCCAGGGAGGTTTAGGCCTTGTTATCATCACATAATAGCAGATGCATTACCATGACACATATTTGCAGCTGTTATTCCAACTCTTATCCACCTCTTTCTGATAGTAGCTGAGCACAGAGAGAGATAGGCTGTCCCAGTGGAGAGGAAGATCCCAGAGGTGTTATGTTATTAGCAGAAGCAGTGGCAGCATGCAGCAATGGTTAGAGTTTATCAACACAGAGAGACATGATGGAAAGCTGAGCAGAATTTTCATTATTCCTTGAAAAGACCAGTGTCTGTGTAAAGCATGCCAATGCACCTAGTCCATCAAAGTCATCATAATGAAAGTATTTCTTGACTTAGAATTCCAGAGTTAGAGCCTTAAGATTTTGTCTGTGCTAGTAAACCAAACATAGCCAGTGAACAGTAGCTGAAACCTTCCCACAGGGCTGCTCATTCTGTTTTGGGACAGTTTTGGTCCATGTAAGCTACTAGCCTCCCAGGAATACCCAGCCACACTTCAGAGAAAGGACAGGCCAGTGATGGTTTCCAGCAAGCTCTTTGGAAAGATACAACCTTATTTTCACCAGGGGGTGAAAGAGTAGTGAAGAGTAGAGTTTAGGTGTATAATCTTGAGTCATGCCACATCACTTTTCCTCAGGGCCAGGCAAGGGTATTAGCACATTTTTCTTTAACTTGTATGTAGTATTAGAACTAGAAGAGTACAATGACATTCTTAGGGTGAAACCACATGGATACTCTAAGATCTTATCTTCTTACAGCAGTCTGTTTGTTTATTTTTTTTATCTAGTAGATGATGTATGAGCTGAAGGAGAAAAAAAATCATTTTCTGTGTTCATGCAACTTCTTCAGAGCTGATTCCCACCCAAGGGTTAAAAGGGAAACAAGCACATGCTCTGGAAAAGTCACCTTTATAATCATATAGTTGCACTGGGGTGTGAATAAGGTTGTTCAGGATTTTTCTTAGTTTAGATGAGATGGAAGCACTTTGGCAGGTTACTTTCTTTCATCTTCCCATAGGTAATCTGGCACACACCAAAAGCAAAACCACAATCAGTTATCAAATGTGGACCTCCCAAAAGTCAATCAGTCACACAAAGGTAAGGAAACTGATTTTGTGATTCTACATTGAAGCCTAATTTAAACTAGATAGGCAGTAGTTGTTTTGGTATTGAAAGTAAGCAAGTAACCCCTTCCTTGGTTTTTCTCCCTCTTCTATTTTCTTTTCTGTTTAGCTGGATATCTTTGTGTTGTGCAATTCATATTCCTTCCGTGAGGTAAAACCTAATGTTTCCCTTCTTTCTGGCTGGCTATATTTTTATAACAACTTCAGGGGGGGAAAGTACTATTTCCCAGCTGTATTTTAGTGAAAAGAGAAATTAAAATATTGGTGTGGAGTATAGCCATGTTCCTTAGAGATCTATGAAATTAACAGTGATGATGAAATGACAGGACTCAGACATTGTCCAGTTATTTGTGGCAGTTATTAGATGCTCTGTTACCAACTTGTGCCCTTTGTGTGTGTGAATGTTTGTGTATTGTGTAGCAAAGTATTAGTGTAACTGATTTGTGCTTGTGATCATGCTGTAACTTTTGCTGTTTAGAATACTTTTTTAATTATTTATGTTCTCTGAGGAGTGCTTTCTTAGGGCACTGGAAAGGGCACTGCAGGCTAACTAGAGACGAAAAATGTAATTTTTTTTTGCTTCATCTTTATAGAATGAAGCAGGAGATACTGGACATCATCCAAGAGAAACAACCAGCATGAAAACACAGACAGTTGCTTCTTATTTTAGAGTAAGATATCAGATCTTTTAATAAATATTTCTACAACAAATTTTTTTATATTATTTTACTTCTTGAAATGCAGCTGTTGTGTCTGTGGTGATCCATTTAGAGTTTGTGAGGTGCATATATGGTGCAGCAGTCTGTGCAGTACAAATGCCTTGAGGAGATTGCAATGTTTCATCTTTAACTGTACTTGGTTGCACAGTCACATGTCATGATGGTGTATGATGATCAATATTAATCTTTCACTTGCTTATTCTTCCACCAAGGAAGATAAAGGGACGTAAAGGGAGATTGGACATTAGTGGTATAGTATTTCTTTAAGAGTTTAAGAAAGAGGGCAGAGTTAATGGGAAGCAGGAGCTCCAGAGGAAGTTCTTGATGGTCACTGCACAGAGGCTGCCCAGAGTTCATCCTTGTGGCTTCCTCAGCAGTGCTCTGGACCGTCCCAAGCACTGCCTGTGCTGCTGGTCCTAAAGTAGAAAATAGCAGTAAAGAGCATCCTTTGCTCTGAAGTGGTGCAGAATTGGTTCTGCTCTGAATTTCCAGCTCTTGTTTAGTCATCTCTCCCAGCAAACTATGAAGTGGCTGAGGAGCTGTTCATGATGAATTGGGCGCACAGCTCAAAGGAACACCGAGTAAGTTTGCTGAGGACACTAAATTGGAGGAGCTGTTGACTCCCTTGAGGGCTCCCTGCAGAGACACCTCTACAAATGAGAGGGCTGGGCAATCACCAACCATATGACCATATGACATTTCAGAAAGTCAGTGGCCAAAACCTGCACCTGGGATGGGCAGCCCTGGTTGTCTGTAGAGAATGGGCAATGAGAGGCTGGAGAGCAGTGGCACGGGAAGGGACCTGGGGGTCCTGCTCCATGGCACGTTGAACATGAGCCAGCAGTGCCCTGGCAGCCAGGAGGGCCAGCCCTGTCCTGGGGGGCACCAGGCACAGCTGGGCAAGAGAGGGGATTGTCCTGCTCTGCTCTGCACTGGGACAGCCTCACCTCGAGTGTTGAGGGCAGTTCTGGGTGCAACACTGTAAGAAAGACATGAAATCAGAGAAGAGCATCCAAAGGAGGGCCATGAGGATGGTGAAGGGTCTGGAGGGGTGCCACATGAGAAGCAGCTTCTGTCCAGCCTGGAGGAGACTGAGGAAAAACCTCATTGTAACCTTCAACAGGAAGAGGAGGGTCAGGCACTGTTCTCTTCACTCTCATGACCAGGACATAAGGGAAGGGCATGAAGCTGAGTCAGGGGAGGTTTATGTTGGATATCAGGAAAATACTCTTCACCCAGAGGGTGGTTGGGCCCTGGAACCGGCTCTCCAGGGAAATGGTCACAGCACCAAGCCTGACAGAGTTCCAGGAGTGTTTGGACAATACTCTCAGGCACATGGTGTGATTCTTGCAGTGTCCTGCACAGGGCCAGGAGTTAGACTTGATGATCCCGATGAGTTCCTTCCAAGTCAGTACATTGTATGATTTTATGACCCATGGGAGTTCACTTACATCTATTTCAGAACAATGAGAAGCCAGATCTCTCTTTTTTAGATACAGTTGCACAGCTTTGTGGATAATTCTGATATCCTGTGAAGGATAATTTCAGTTTAGGTTGATCCAAAGCTGTATACTGTTCGAATATTCTAGATGGAAAAAAAATATTGAATCTCATTCAAATTAATGTCTGTGATTCAGTGCATTATCAGCACTTCTAGCATCCAAGGCTGCAAATAAGTTAATTATGTTTGCACTTTTCTGATACTATTTTCTGTAGTGGAAATCCTTGCTCAGATCAGGATAGCTAATGCTGTTAAATGACAATTCATCTTCAGCCCCACTGGTTTGCTCATACACAGAAATCTATGAGTGACTGAGAAAAGCATATGCCACCTCAGACTGCATGGAAAAAAAGATATCCATTAGCGTGTCCTACTTGTTTGTGTTCAGTTGGCACACTGGTGATGGAGCTAATTAAGCACTTTGCTGCATGGTGCAGCTTCTGTCCAGAATGGAATTGCACATTTTAATAGGAAACATATGGCTCTTGACGTCCTACACTGGTTTCATGTAACCAATGTACTGCTGAGCTGCATTACCTCCTGGCTGCTTCTTTCTGTCGAGTCAGGTTGAATCTTGAGGAATGAGCCTCTTCATTTGTGCTTTAATAAGATCCTCCCATGAACCAATTTTTCAAAACACCAGCCAAGGTTGTTTACAGTCAGATTCCCCTCTGCTGGCGTGGGGAGCTACAGGCTGCATCCCCTCTTCTAGCCTGGTACTCTGGTGAGCTGGGAAAAATGCAGCTTTGGAATTGTGATCTTCTAGCTTTGCCCTCCTCGGAAGTTTGCTCTTGGCAGGGCGGTTACTGTATCACCATCAGTCTATGATGATGATATGATCAATGAACAACATTGATCCTGATCAATGAACAGGACACACCAGATCAGAGCAGTTCAACCAGCCTGTTTTCTGGGGTAGCCTTAGCTTCCTCCAGTTTAATGAAGGAATTGAAATATTTATTGCCTTCCATCTCTTCCACTTCCCATCCCATAGATGGAGGATTTACTCTCTGGGTGAACAAGAGTCTTCAATAAAGGGAAAAATGGCTGTAATTACCTAACAAAGCTCCGAGATAAGCAAATAAATGTAAGGAGTGTAAGTGTTCTGTCATCTGTTGGACATCATGGAAATCTGTGAGAATGTTCTGGATGAAATTTGGTACATTTATTTGGAATCAGTGTTTCTCTCAAGTAGTATTCACTACTAGTTTAGAAAAGCTAGAATTTGGGTCATTTACTTCATCTACTCTTAAAGTACCAGCTTAATGAAATAGAAATGGTTTTGGACATGATTCTGATAATATGAAATAAAATTCCAACTACACATGGACCTGTATACAAGTTTCATGAGTATCCTGGTGATAGATCTCTTGTTACTTTTTTGCAGTATTCTCTGATGGATTTGTTATCCAAAATGGTCGTTGGCCAGCCTCATTTTGTCAGGTGCATCAAGCCGAACAATGACCGGCAGGCGAACAAGTTTGACAAAGAAAAAGTGTTGGTTCAGCTGCGTTACACGGGAATTCTGGAGACAGCACGGATTCGAAGACAGGGTTATTCACATCGAATACTCTTTGCTAACTTCATAAAACGGTAACATCAATGTGAAGAACCTCTTTTCTCTCCTGCAGTTGCTGTCCAATCCTTGTTAAGCACTAGCAGTGTTTTTGACATGGTCTTTGAAAAAAAATACAAAGACATTTCCTATGACAAAGAAGGTTATAGACTGGATGACCAAGAGTTATTCAGGCACAAGATTAGTGACCTGTTTTCAACAAGTAGGAAAAGATAATGAATTTCAGAATGGTTTTTCAGGCTCTCTGAGCATTTGGGTAAAAATTTACTTGCTTATACTCTGCAAGTTTCTTCAAGGACTTGAATTTTAGAAATGTATTACTTCAAATTAAAGCCAAGAATTTGCAGCCACAAATCCAAGGAGCACCACAGTTGCTCTAGCTCCCAACCTTCAGCACTGTGCAGCATCTGCTTGTGCAGGGTAAATAATTTGGGATTCCTAGTCTAGGGCTGAAAAGTTCATTGAGTGCATAGCGTTGTTTAAAACACAATTCCTAAGTATCAGTCACTTGTTAAAAAGCAGAGTAATGAACTCTCTGTGATTTTATTATTCCTTTAACTACCTTAACTACTCTTCCTCCAGCCCAAAAAATCTGTACTTTTCTTACAAAGACCCTGAGTATTTGCCTGGATCAGTACAAAAATGTGTGGAATGGAGATGAAAACTTGGAAGAAGCAAGCACCACCTAGTCAGACAGAAGTACTTAAAAGAAATAGTGCACTAGAAACAGAGAGCTAGCAGCAGAGTGCTGCAGGTGCATGAGATGAGAGGGGAACAGCAAAGGCGTGTTTTTATAGACCTGTTTCTTGAAAAAATAATGCTGGAACTGTTGCTGTTTTGAAAGAAAGCAGCTTTTGGAAGAGTGCAGCATGGGAAATTGTAGTTACTACTACAAGATGTGCTGTAGCTTTTGGTTGCAGCTTTTAATATAAAAAAACCCTCAACTGTTCAGGTAAGATAGATAAAAGCAGTGAACACAATGAGGTAGCTCTCTAGAGAGCATGACCCTGATTACAGTGAGGCTGTGAAGATCTCTGGCACTGAGGACATGGTCCTCAATGGAAAAAGGATTTTTATTAAATGTATGTCTTATTTTGAGTTTGGGTTTTTTCACTAGTTGAGAGTTACAGGTAGACCTGAGATAATGGCACCATTATTTGGTTATAATAAAAATAAGCCAATTGTGTTTTACGAAAAGAAAAAAAAAAAAAGGAACTGTAGGCGATAATGAAGAAATTGACATTGTCTCTTTTTTATTATTCCATGAACAAACTGTTATCATCATTTAAAGCTGGTAAACCCAGGCTTTGTGTTTAAAGGCTGAATAACAAGAAAAAAAGCAGAATGTACTGTCAGGAAGCACACATAATTCATATAATTTTCTTAAATTAAAAAAGCCAAGATAGATATGGTTCATTTCATTATAGAGCATTTTGGAAAGTCCTGGAACAAACAAGTATTTTCTATCCAGCAGCTGAACTGGTGTATCACAGGTAATTTTTATGAGTGAGCATCGTGACCTCTTTTCCTAGTCAGAATTAATTCTGAGTAATGAGTTTGCCAGATTAAATGCTTACAGATGATGTGTCACAGTGGCACTTACATGTTCCAAAAGGATATGCAAAACTGATTCCAAGGAGCTAACAAGAGCTGGGATGCATTTCAGATCATATTAAATATCTCAAAGGTAGATGGTCCAGCACATGACATAAGACAGGAAATTTTCATGACATTTCTAAATATGAAATAATATAATTTAAGCAGAAAAACTTTAAAAATATATTTATTTTATATTGACATTGAAATCCCTTTCTCCAAGTGCAGAAAGAAATGGTGTGCTACTCTACTTGGGTTGAATTCTTTTTAGAAACCTTCTGGTGTTTGTATGGAATTAAAAAACCCTCCAGGGTGTGCAATATGTCACTCATCCACTTTTGATTGAGTTTCTTAGTACTGTGTATAAATAACTGCACTTTCTTTCATATGCTGTTTTGGTTTTTCCAGTGCTATGTTTTCTTTCATGCAATTGTTTTTATTATTTAAAAGAATGGTTTAAATGTATTTGCATGTATTACCCTCCATTAATCAAATAAATAATCATGCATTTGTCTTTAGGTATTACCTCATCTGTTACAAAACAAATGATGATCCTCCAGTCAGCCCAGAGACCTGTGCTGCTATCTTGGAAAAAGCCCACCTTGACAACTGGGTTCTTGGAAAAACTAAAGTAATTTTTTTCTATACTGTATCTTCATCATTCATGCCATTGTTACTATATTAAACAATTTGTTTTCTCACCCATTTGGTTGGAGTAGCTCTTGGTCTCTACTCTTTTTAAAAAGCAAAGTCCTTAATAGTCTTTAAGCAAAGTCCTGCCTGTTATAACAGGAATGTCTTGGGGACTCTTGGGCTGGAGTAATTTTTCAGGACTTACGTGAGTTTCATGCTTGATAAAATTAATTTTCTAAATAAACCATGCTTTAGGTTTAAAATTTGGAAACTGAGAAATTGAAGGTTCCAGATTTGGATCGTGTTTATGTAATATACATGAGATTTGTGAGGTTGACTAAACTGTCAGCCTTGTAGTTTTGAAAACAAATTTATAATTACAGACTGAAGGTTTGCACTGGAACTTTTAAAAATCTTGTCATAAAAAATTAATAAGCAGGGACTGACTGAAGATGCTGAAGAGAAGAGTAAGGTAAACTAATATCCCAAACAATGAAAATACTATCTCTAAGAATGGCCCTTAGGGTACTACAGCTGAAGGGTCTGTTCATCATTTGAAACCAACTTGTAATTCTTGTTGATGGTAAATGGATTCAGTGAATAAAGGGTTGGGAAGGTAACCAAAACTTTTGTTTCTCTTTTTAAGGTATTCCTCAAATACTATCATGTGGAGCAGCTGAATTTAATGCGGAAGGAGACAGTTGACATGATTATTTTGATTCAAGCTTATGTCAGAGGGTGGCTGGGTTCGAGGAGGTACAAAAAGATAAAGGAACAAAGGGAACAAAGTGCTATTAAAATACAGTCAGGTAATAGCTTTAAAACATTTAACATTTTGCTTAAAGCTAGTGCATGTGTATATTTGATAGATGAATGTGCATGCTGGATGTGGATTTTGCTCCTTTCCTGCTGTTACATTTGACAAAATACCTTATACTTGGTCATATCTGTTGTTATGAAGAAAAATTTCTTTTAACCAGGTTATGACAATCTCTTTACTGAAATTACATTCATCAGTGTTACATTTAATAGGCAATTTTAGGAATAGAAGGGTGTGATTGCATAGATGATACTCTTAATAATATTCTGGCATGCACTGACAAGGCTGTATAATGTAATAATGAAAATAAAATATATTAACTGTCCTAGATAATAAGGCAAATTAACCCTGTTGATGGAGGCATCAACTGATTTTTTTAATACTTTCAAACATAATCTTATTTTGCTTTCCGATTATCTTGTGTTTTATATTCATTTATTGCATAATAACTTTACTTACCAGAACATGTATTTTTATGTAGATTTACTATTTGTGCTTGTTTGCCATGTTTTTTTGAAAGATAAAGCCTGCAAAATATTTATGAATACTTTAATAGAGGTCTGTAATTCCATAATATTTTTATTCTTTTTTGTACCTAGCAGATTACCTAGTTTTTAACATCTCTTTTCAGCTTACAGGGGGTTTGTTGCTCGTAAAGAATACAAAAATGCAAAGCACAATAAAAAAGTGGAAGAATATATTACCAAATTTCAAGCAAGTAAGAATTGTTTGTTTTCTTGGCTTTTAATGTGCTATCTGTACACAATATGTTGACTCAGATTCTCACTACACTGATTGGCTATGCTCATTTGCATCTTATAACTTACCTATTACATGTCTATGCACAGTGGTTGAAATGGGTCAGTGTATTCTGTTAGCTGTACCTCAGAGTGGTTCAGGCTGTGATTTTTGACTGCTGTGAGGTGGGATGCTCAAATGGCATCACAAACCTTGTCACTCCTAGTCAGGTATTGAAGTACTGCAGCTGCCCAGCTATGGCTATTGTTGAAACCCACATGACACTGTGTATCATGTGTGTATGGGTGCTGCTCAATTAGGAATAAGGTTTGTTGCATATCAGTGATGGTTATGTTTGGGAGGACTGCAAGCTGTAAATTCACTCAGGTCTCTTTGTCTTTTTTGCCATCGCTTTGTTTCTCTTTTTGCAGCCATAATGACCCTGGGCCCAGGTGTTGCTATGGGACATCCCTTTTTCCTCCCTGTACTTTGGGCTTCCCTGTCCCTGCAGAGACATCCCCAAGCTAGACACAGTCTAGGCAGCTCTGAAATCAGGAGCAGTGCAGCTGGAGAGATACAGGACTGAAGGCCAGGTTGGATGGAGCTCTGAGCAACCTGGTCTAGTGGAAGGTGTCCCTGCCCATGGCAGTGGGGTTGGAAGTACATGATCTTTAGGATCCCTTCCAACCATTCTATGATTTTATGATTCTGTAGAAACAGCTGGCACAAATCTGCACAGCATTTTCACTAATTACAAGGCAACCAGATATAAGCTAATGTTGCCAATACCCGGGCTATCTGGATTTAAACAGCCTCAGATGCACCTTCTTGAGTATATACCACCACCAGTGCTGGTTTTAGTCATTGTCAGATGTTCTGTTAATTGCACTGTTTGTACTGAAGATCACTTCACTGCAGTTGGTAGAACTTCATCAATGTGGAAAACAATCTAAAACCAGCATAAAATCCAGTGATGTGCCAACAATTATTACACATCTAAACCTTGTCAATTATATTAGGATGTTTAGCAAATGCAAAAGGATAAATTTACCTCTTCACTCTGTTGATGTCCCGAATGTTTCTTTTTGTCCACCTTCTCTGTCATGCCTGCAGTTTCAACTTTTTCAGTGCACAAGAAACCAAAACTAAAATGAAGTCCATTTTTACTTAGCTCTCTCCATTTTCCCCCCATTTATTTCTAAAGCAATACAAAACTCCTCTTCCTGTTTGAAAACAAAGCTTAGACAGCAACTATCTCATAACAAACTCCTCAGAAAACCTCAGAAGTGAACCAAAACAATCTAAAAAGACCAGATGCAACTTATATTGGTATGTCCATTGATAACATTGATAACTTGATTTGTTTCAACTCCTGTTGACTTCCTTTTATATAAATATGGAAAGAGAATTGGCTTAGAAATCCAAGAAACTCAAGAAGTATTCCAAGTGCTTTACAATTTCCATTTTTCTAAGACCCTGTCAGACTGCAATATAAAATCCAATTGTGCTACTTCCTAGTATTTGTGTTTTTTTATCTTATATCCAGTTATCAAGGTGTAATTTATGCCCTTTTTATATGGTGCTTCTTACACGGATTGACTGCACCTGGTGGAGCCCAAGCTGGTCTGAGTGGGGAATGCTAAAGCACATAAAACTTAGCACTAAGTTATGTGAATGTGTTGGAACAGACTGCTAATGCTCCCTTCTTATTTTCAAGAGAGCTTAACCTTTTCACTGTGATGCAAAACACTCTCAGCAGAGTTGAAGAAAGAGTCCCATATCTACCATATCCACAGGGTATTTAAATCACCTTAATCCACTATCCCCATACTCATGGTACTGCATTTGGAATTAGAGTTCAACAGAAATATTTTGACAAAACACTTTGTAAAAAAACACTTGTGTTTTTTTATTTTGCTAGGGATTAGCAGATTGTGCTGAATCCCTGGAACTGCAGTTTTGTCCAAATCACGGCACTATGGAGACTGTACCAGTTCCCATTAGGAAATTATTTGCAAGTTCAAAAACTTTTGAAGCAACATTCTGAATGCAATTCAGTTTCTGATTAAGACACTTCAGTGTAGATGCCTAAATATGGTCTGGGGATCTAAACTGCTCAGTAGTCAGTAGAGCCTAGGATTTGAATAATTTTATTCAAAATAAGCAAATGCTCAGCTCATTTTCCCTCATACTGGTATCTAGTGTCATTCAAGATGCCCTGGTTATCTTGTCTGGCCTCCAGCTTTCTTTCACCTGGTATACCCAACTTTTCCTGTCCAGAAAACCCCATCTGTCCTGTTCTTTCTGCCAGCTCCATGTGCATGCCTGTCCTGGAGCTTCAGATGGCACCAGATACCAATGTGCTGGCAACTGCATCAAGGCCCAGGGACCTGTCAGCACCTACATGGCTCAGGGAAGGCCCATGTTTGAGTCCTTACTTCTTGTTCAGACCAGAAAAATAAGCTTGTGCCTTCCACAAAGCACAAGCAGGCAGTTTCTCTGCCACAGTGAACCTGGTTACTGTGGAGCTTAGCACATCTTTCCTGCTGAGCCTTTTCATTTTGAATAACGAGTCTTTGCAGAAGGAACATGAGCTAAGTCCTCCGTAACTGCCGAGCTATAAAATTCTCAGTTTCTCTCTGATCTATTGAACGTACAGCTAATTCCAAGCCTGTGCCAGTTGACAGCCTGGTAATCGCTACAGACTGATAATCAGGCATTTGCCATGGAAATGAAAGACAGAGTCAAATCAATTGCCTGAATCGGGCAAAACAGGTACATTAACCTCAGAGGGCTGTTCTAGAATTACTTCTATCGCTCTGTGCTTCTGTTTTATTCTGCATCTTCCTATATTTTCTTTAGTCCAACAAAATATGAAGAAAGAGCTTGTTGTATCCTCATGTAGAATGGGTACAGCTTTCTGAAATCTCAAAAAGGTTTTATGGGAATTATTTCAGATGAAACATCAGCATAATAGGCACCCTGGTCTGTATTTCCTTATTAGCTTTTGTTTAATGCTGTTAGTATTTGACTGTCTGAAATGTATGTGACACCCATTGCTTGTTGCCTAAGGTTGTTTTGCATTACAATTTGTATCAGTTGCCAGAGGATACTTACTCAGGAAGAAGAGAAAAGAACTAACTGAAACAAGAAACAAAGCAGCAGTAACAATTCAGTCTCACTACAGGGGATATAAGGAGAGGAAGGTCTTCAAAAGCAGGAGGTAGTGTTATTTTCTCTTATGTCACTCAAATGTGTCCCTCTCCAGTAATTACAGTACTGAATGACAACATTATAAGAGTGAAGCAAATTAGGATTATTCTAGATATGTATGTAGAAGTAATGTATATTTATGTGAAGGTTTTTAATGGCAGTAGCCTATTTTCTCATCTTTTCAAGCCCAAGGAATAAAGGCACATTTAGAAGAAAGATTAACAATACTGTACCTACCTGTAATGTTAATCTATAGAATTATAGAAAGGTAATCTATAGAAGAGTCTCCTTTTTGGAATTAGCTCATAATAAAAAATGTTCAGACAAGAGTGAGATAGATATCTGCAAGGAACTGTTCTCACTTTAAGTCACTGTTTGAGATAAGCAAAAGTGATGACAGAGGAAACACGGAATACCTTTAGGGTTGTGTGTATTTATACATTCTTGAGATGCTAAAAGGTTTATGCCTTATGTTTTTGTTAACATTTAAATTAATTCTTTACTGTTTTATCAGCTCTCACACAACCTAGATTGTCTTCCTGGCAGTTACAGGGATGTCCCTTTTAACTTAAGAGACGGTGATGTTGATGATAATAATATCATCCCTTTTCACTTTAAAAGATAATAATAATAATAATAATAATAATAATAATAATAATAATAATAATAATAATAATAATAATAATAATAATAATAATAATAGCTATCTTCAATTTCAGCTATATGCACTAAATCTTTCCCATGTTGCAATGTATCAAATTTCCAGTCAGTACACAAAGACTGCCAAAAGTAGTTGTAAAGTTGTCTCTATTCTTCATCTCCTTCAGCTGTATTTTTTGCCCAAAACTCTGTTCCATTCAGGGAATCACTTAGAAAGCAAGAAATTGAAAATGCAGCATCCATTAGCAAGAAGGAAAATGATGAAGAACTTCAAGATCCTGAGGAAAGTCCAAGTGAAGTGGGGAGTGTCCTCCCTAGAACAGAAGAAGAAGCAGCTGCCATAGCAGAGGACGAATTATCTGCTGTGGAATTCCTTGAAGCACAACTGCAGCCAGCTCAAAATGATACACTGGAAGAAGTGGCAAGCGAGGAGACTCAAGATGAACATGACACCAAGTGCTGTAGGTGCAGTGACGTGGGGAATGTAGAGGAGCAACAGCAAACATCTACTGAAGGAGAGGCAGCTTCTGTGAAGCAGAACCTGGCAGAAGAGGTTAGTGAAGGTGAAGAACAGGACTCTCTAGAAGAGTTACCCAGCAAATCTTTTGTCAAAACTTCAGCTGAACCTACACTTCAGCAAGAGCAAGATAATCAAGACACACTTGGTGCAGACTGGCAAAATCAAGAATCTGCTGTGGTCCAGCCCAGGACTGACAGGGATGTGGAAAGAAATCACCTAAAGCGTGAAGCAGCAATGCCTACAGGAGGTAAAGGAATCACAAGAAAAGAGTCACTAAGAAGAGGCTCATGGAAGCAAGCTGAGGCAGAAAAACAAGGTTCAGAAGACAAAGAGAAGGCAGCTGTGGTAATTCAGAGCAATTACCGAGGTTACAGAAGGAGGGGACAGCTCAGAAAAGAAGGGAAACTACCTTGCAAAAGTCAAGAGAAAACAGCAAAGGAGCTAACAGAAACAGTACACATTCAAAATAACAATCCCCAAACAACAAAAGGTAGGGAAAGCACCAGCACAGAGGCTGAAGACTCTAATACACTGAAGGGAGATTCAGAGAAAGAGGCCTGTGATTTGGCAGCCTTTTCACGACAGGTAAGAAGCTTGTAAGCAATGTATGTGGAGTATAATACTCTGAGCAATGGCAGAATGGCAAACTTCTTTTACTGACTTCTGTGGCACCAAGGTTTTGCTCTCGAAACTGAGACAGAGATTTTGTAATGTGTATTCTATAAAAATGCATATTTTAGTTTGCAAGAGAAAATAGCCTTTTCTGTAAGGAGGAGAAATCAAAGAATACCAGCAAAAATAATGTTAATCTGATTTAAGTTAAATGCAGAAGCTTTGCCTTTCAAATGTTGTTTACCCATCAAGGTCCCTAATTCAGTACTCTTGTGAAATGTCAGCTTTAAATGAAGCTAAAGTTGCTGTGCCAATGTCAGAGACTTGCACATGTGCAGAGAAGTATGCCTACAGCTGTAGAAGCAATCTTGCATCCGCAAGGCACCATGTGCCCACGTGAATAAGAAGTAGCTGTAGGACTGGACTGCAGTGCTGAGTTTCCTATGTGTCTTCCTTTTCCCATCTTCATTTTTTTCAAGAGATGAGGAAGTAAATGTGGTAGAGGTGTGCACTGCAGTCATTGGAGCAATACCTTTTAAATTAATTCTCTAGTCTTCTATTTTACCTTTCATTACCTTGGAATGTGTATACTTATTTCTATAATAATGTAAAAATATATTTTTCAGATATCAAAATTATCTGAAGATTACTTAGCATTGCAGCAAAAACTGAATGAAATGATATTGTCCCATCAGCTGAGACCTGTGATGATGTCCAAAGATAAGCAAGCTAATGGCCGGCTTTCTTCTCATGTTTGTCAGTCAGGTAATGTTTAACCTTACTGTTGGCAGAATTTTCATTTGTAAACAGGACTGACAAGAAACTACTCCTGGTCAGGTCAGGGAACGAGTAGATGAGATAATTCCAGCTGCTCATATTACTCTGGCTGTATATTTTTGTACTAAGCTCCATATCAGTATATGTCTGGAATGCAGTTTCCAGAGAAATACCCAAATCTGGTTGGGATTTATGTATTTACCATTTTTCTTGGTATTTTGTTTCACTGCTGCTTAGACTGCTGAATGAACCTTTGTGAGACCTAGACACACAATCTCTAGTAATACTTTTATTTGGTAAAAATTCAATATTGGCTCTTGTTAACTCGGGTGTCACTCAACTGTGTGTGCTATTGGTAGGATATGGGACTATGCTTTCAAAACAAAACAGTTTTTTAAGTAATATGTCAAACAATTTACTAAAGTTTATGACATATACACTGAGTGAATTTTTAGTTATCCACAGATTCAGCTGAGGTTATTAAAAACCTGTAATTCCTACCCATGTTGGTGGATATGTCCTTAAGATTTCATGTAAAGTTTTATTAATACTCAGCATCCATTTAACTCACATACTTAAAAGGGCATGATCTCTAGAAATACACTCCAGAGATATTTATATTCCAGTTAACATGGGCAGTGAAGGCTGCCAAAATGCAAATATGCTTGGAGCAGCTTGGGTGGCAGTGGGGAAGAGTACTGGGAGAATAAAGAGGACATGGGATTCTGAGCATGCAGATCATTAAGACCTGTGCTACACCAAAAGGACCCCGAAGAACTGACTGGGCTGCTCAGACCCCTTCTGTTGGAATAGACATAACAAGGAATTTTCTCAGCTCATGTCCTGGGCTGCAGATGTGGAGGAAGATGAGGGCAGATGTGGCAGATAACTGGCTGTGTCTCCATTTGTGTGGCAGGGCTTGTGTGAGCTCACTGCACTGCCTCTGGGGAAGAGCTGGGAAAACATCTAGGACTGTCTCTCACTGCCCAGAGCTAGTTGTGCTATTTTCATTATAACATTGTGGATTCAGTTGTCATGTGTGATGAAATTTCTGTCTGTTCCCATGACTACATTGAGAAGATCTTAAAAGTACTTCAATCCTGCCTTGGAGTCCTCTCAAATGGGCAAGCTGCTTAAATGAGGACTTGGTGTTTACACCTCTAAGTGTAAACTGGCTGCTGGTAGGTAATCTGTGTAGTTCTGACTGTTTGTAAGACCAAAGTCTGCAAGAGAAAAGAAATGGGAAATGGAAAACTAAGTGCCATGACCTTTCATTAAAGACAGAGAGAGGTTTGTGATTGTCATTAATGGCCTTGTGTTGAGCTCTCCACTAAATACTGCTGATTTTTTGACAAGGTAAACCTGAGCAATTAAAAATAAATGCTTTGGAAAATACCTCTTGGTTCTAACACATTTTTCAACAGAAGCTAGAGAAAAGAGGTAGATAAAGGGGAAAAGAGAATATACAAATCCCTGTTTTATTAGTTAAAGGTCTCATCACTTGCACGAGTGAACCAAGGGAAAATGTACCAGTGTGTTCCTGCCATGTGCAAAATGCAGTGAAGTCTACCCTTCACACTACTATTAATTTAAGTAGCTTTACAGGAGACAAAAGCTTGCCGGGGTTTTTCACCTGTGCATCCAACCCTGCCTAAAGGGATGACCAGTCAGCCACTTCACTTCCCTTTATCTCTGAAAATGTCATGCTGCTGTAAAACCCTGTGGTGTCACAGTGCAGAAGTTTTGCAGTGGTAAAATGTGCTGACCTGTCCATTGAAAAACCTTTCTTGGTGTGGAATGTGAACATTCTTTTTCTACACTTTAACATAATTCACATGACAGGAAAACTGTTTCTCTTCCAGCTATGACCAATGCACAAGATAGTGAAGACAGTATACTGCAGTAATTCCAGTTTGCCTTTAAGAAATTTGGAAACTGGCTTTATCACAAAGCTTCATTGTCTTAAGTAGATGTTTATTATAGCAAACATGATCTAACTAGATGTAGAGAATATTTAAGTAACAATATGCCTGTGTTCTGTTCACTTAAGCTGTACTGTCTAAAACACAGGAGTTACCAACACTCTGGGTATCATATTTTCTTTCTCTTTGCAATATAGCAAAATATCTATAACCCCCAAAAGATTTGAGGTAAGGTCCTGCAGATGGTCATGCTAAAGTGAAGCAAGTAGATGAGGTGATCCACTGCCTTATTAGCAGGGAGGAACCTTCCTGTCTACCTGCCTACATTATGTGTTACAGTAGGATTTATAAACACTCATTTACAGAAGATGTGCTTTTACTGCAGCTTTCCCTCTGTGGCTGCTTTTCCTGTCCTATTCTTTTGAAGGCAGGGATTGTTGAGCTTTAGGTGTTCTTCAAATCATGTGGTATTTACCTATTTGTAATTATGTCAGTCATTTACATTTATTTACACTTTTTCATCAGCTTCACTAGTTTTATATGTTGTTTTACAACATATAGCACATGAATTGTATTTTATAACTAGATAAGAGAGCTTGGCTGCCTTTTTCTGTGGGTAGGTGGCCATTATACAATAACACAACTTACCACATCCTCTGATAAAATATTTTATTACATTTGCTACTCACAGAAGGGGAAAACTGAGGAACAGCTGATGGCATACTGTGACAAATGCTCACATTTTTAAAATGGTTTGCTTGTTTGTTTGGCTTCAATAAAAATTCAAAGCTTGCAGTTCAAAGAACATCTGAGCAAAAGGTTAATTTAATCTTAAATCCACAAGGTTAAGTAAGTTGTTCTTAAATTAATTTCTTTGTATTTATAAAATGCATAAAGCAAGCTTTGCGAGGTTCCTGGATTAAACAAAATTCTCTGTGGCTGGAATGTCTGAGTAGGTTATATTTGTTTCTTACATGCTTTCAGCCAAATGTAATAGCTGTACCCCAGAGCTGCACCCTTGGAGTGCTGGTGAGCCTTGGGTTGCTGTGGTGTCAGAACAGATGCACAAATGACTGCTGTCAGGTTTTTTGAGATCAAAGCCTGAAGTGAGGGGAATTTGATCATTATGGGAGGACTTTTTTTCTTTTTTTCCCAGATGAATCATAGTGCTCATCCCTCTACTTATTAAATGACAGTTCAAGTACAAAATCTCAGGAAGAGAATTTTCTATATTTAGAATGAAATTTACTTGGTCAGAGGAACCCTGATGCAGCTGAGGACATTTTCAACTAAACAAGGCAATAAGACAAGCAGGGTTTTCATCCAGGATTCCTCCTGCTGTCAAGGCACTATTTACGGGAATTTAATGGGCAGGCTTTGCAAGGGGAAGGGAGCTTGTGTAGCCCTGGGTGAGCAGAGCAGCATTCACCAGCCAGAGTTTCGTCTTTGCAAGTGAGTAGTCAGCCAGGGAGCACTGAGGCATGGGACTGGAGAAAAAACAACGTAGGCAAGTACTGCTGGCTGGTGGTTCTTGGCTACAGGAGTGGTCCTTTGGGCACCACACTGCCAGGATGTAGAAGGTGTGTGTTGGGAGTTGCTCAGATCCATGACAGAGCATAAGATCTGGGAGGTCGCGAATACACCATTTTCCTTAAATATCCTCTTAAGAAGCAGTAATCCCAGGTCACCAGATTCAGAGAAGGTGAGAGGCGCTGGAGCAAGTCCAGAAAAGGGCAACAAAGCTGGTGAAGGGTTTGGAGCAAAAGTCCAGTGAGGAGCAGCTGAGGGAGCTGGGGGTGTTCAGTCTGGAGAAAAGGAGGCTCAGGGGTGACATTATCACTCTCTACAACTGCCTGACAGGAGGGTGCAGCCAGCTGGGGGTTGGCCTCTTCTCCCAGGAACCAGCGACAGGATGAGAGGACATGGCCTCAAGCTGTTCCAGGGGAGGTTCAGGCTGAACATCAGTTAAGCATTGGAATGGGTTTCTCAAGGAAGAGGTGGAGTCACCATCCATGGAGGTGTTTAAGAAACAGCTGGACTGGGCACATCATGCCATGGTCCATCTGGAAAGATGGTCCAGTCTGGACTTGATCTTAGAGGTCTTCTCCAATGTTTATTATTCTGTGATTCTGAATTAGTGTCAGCCAGAGACTGAAACTTCTTCCCTCAATGGGGATGTGGGACTTAGGTGTTGAGAGATCAAACACTGTTAGCCTCTGCTGTACACAGTCTGAAAGTTCTCAGTCTCTTGCAGTTTTTACTTCTACATGTGTGCCAGAGTAATCCCTCTGGGTTTTTTCCAGATTGCTAAGAATTTGCAGCTATCAGCCATAATTTCCAAATCTGGCTATGTTAAGCATCCAATGAATTAAAAATACCTAAAAGTTATTAATCAGAATGTAGAAAGCAGTGCAAATTCCAAACTTAGTTACATCCTCATGCTGTGTACAATTAGAACAGTAAAAAGGTATGCACATAAATGTTGTAAGCAGTAATACCTGTTAGCTTCTCATTATCAAGTCCTGGAATTCCAGTTGTTGTATTTCCATTTTTACTGATTACTTTCAGCTCCCTCTAAAAAACCTATAAAATTACTTATTTTCATCTTGTTTTTCTTCCTGCTTAATTCTGAGCCTGGCTTTATACTTCTGTCTCCATAAGATGTGTAACACCTCTAAATCAAGCATGTAACGTTTCACTTAAGTGACCTGAAGATGGCTTTGTCTGTTTCTCCAGGTGGCTTAATAAATAGAGACCTTTGGTTCTTTAGATATTTATCACAGTTGTAACCACACTATTTCTCCAGTCTTCAGTATAAAATCTGTTGTAAGTCATAGTTAATTTACATTAGCCTCCACGGATGTTGATTCCTCGAGATTGCTGTCTTCCAAGCTTATCATTGTGTGTCAGAATGTACAGACAGTTCAACCTAAAGGGCTGTTGATACTGACTCATCTTTATTCAAACAGTTCTTGCTCATCCTTGAACGTTTCAAGCACATGCAGCTCTCCTCAGTTCCTGTAGTTTGTGGTGGTGTTCAGGATACACATACATATTGAATACACATTTCAGCCTATTTGGAATGTCAGTGAGGGCCGAGTATGAAAGTATTAATTTGTTGTAGAATTGAGTGTGTCTGCAACTTAGGTAGGAACCTTTCTGGTAGTGCTAAACGAGCTAGCTGAGATACTGATATGAATAAAAAATTTTTCTTAGATTCAATAAACCTTCTTGAATGTTATCTGGCAGCCACAGCGTTTACATGCGTTTCCTGGCCCTTAACTTTGTATTTCATTTATTCTATGGACAAGAACTTTTACTATCATCACTGGTTTAACCTCTTTTTTTTTTTTTTTTTTTTTTTCTTTCCTTTACTAACCAAGTACTAACTTAGATACACTTGGAAATCTGAGGAGGAAAATCCTCCCATTTCAACCTGTTATTTAATGTGTCTTCCTCCTGGTAAACCCTTTAGGGAATGTCTGTGTTGCATCAAAGTTTCCAGTTTCTCCTACACATTGCTCCTAAGGCATGTGTCCCAGCACTGACAGCACCTCTTCAGGTGGATACAGCAAGGTGTGGGCTGGCAGCAGAGATGGGAATCTCAGCACAGTCCTTAGGACTGCTAATGACTAACTAGGATGTTACCTGAAGCAAGTCTCCATGTGTCTTTGTGCATCTTATTTACCCTTTTAGTAGGACAGGGGTGGTGGTGCCAACCTGGCACTTCCAAAGTGCTCAACAGCTGCTGTGTGAATGGTTTTTGTACCAGTGTTGTAAAATGTCAATGACTATTAGAGGAGAAACATCAGTTTTCCTTGCACATAGAAAGCACATGGACAGATCTTGCTACAGACACTTGAAGTCTTAAGGAAAAATAAGCTAGAAGAGACTTTACTATGGAGAGACTGGTCTTCAATAAAAACCTTTTCTTTATAATGGAAAACAGAAGCAACAAAATTGCCCTGTTAGTAAGTGAATTATTGCACTCCTCCTTTCTGCTTCCTTGCCTGCTGCAGAAAGGTATAGGCCATCTGGAAAACAAACACATCAAACTCACCATTTATCAGATTTGTGTATTTAATTTGCACCTCCAACCTTCAATTTTACTAAGTTATTTTTGTATTTATCAGAAACTAATAAAAAAGCAAATTTTACTTTGTATTATCCAATACAAGTAACTACCTCATTTGCTGAATTTTGGTAGAGGTGAACATGCAAATCTAAGTGCAAAAGGAAATCAAAGCTTCACTTTCTCATGAGACAAGGAAAACAAAACCTTACTGTGTAATTTGGAGGCAGAACTCAGAAATGCATTTTCAGCCCTATATTCAGTTTTAAAAAAGAATGATGGAGGTCCAAGCTTATAAGGCTGGCTGCCCCAACATGGTATTTGTTTCCCCTCAATTCTTTTGCACAGCTTATACATATGTACAACACAAGAGCTGAGATGAAAAGCAATTTTTTTACTGAAACCTTTATCATTGTCAAATTGGTATTTTTTGAATGTATGAAGCAGTCTTCTTTGCTGAACACACACACAAGAAGTATACAAGTAATTCCAGTTGGAATAATTGTAATCTGGAGCACAATAATGCTTTATCTGTTTGACATTGATGAATTAAATAATGTAACAGCTTATGCATTGATGAATTCTTAGGGGACAATAAAAAATCTTCAGGCATAATGAGAGCCTTTTCATTGGGATTTTCCTAGAGCCCCCCCAAACTGGCTTCATTTCTTTCTTCAGATTTTTGTGAAGTCAGGATCTCAGATGAAATTTTTGAAAATGTCCTACAGACAGGGCATTAGGTGTTTCTATTCAACAGCACTGAATTTTAAGGGGTTTTTTTTAAGGTAGTGTTTCCACTTTGGACTCCTGTTGTGTTTAAAAATAGAATAGGGAAGATATGCCTCTCTCTCAAACAAATGGAAAGTCAGATAACTCCAGGTGGCCCATTTGAAATGCAGCAAGGTAGCAACAACCCACATTAAGAGCCAAGTCAAGCCTGCTGTACCTATTGAAATCAAGTAATGTCACTTATATTTAACACAGGTTACTGAAATGAATTTATTGCATCTAAAATTCATTGTTTACATGAATTATCTGTAACCTCACTTAGAAAAATACCATTGTTCTCTTAGGTGCAAAATGTTAAAAAGATACTTGTTCATTCATTACAGAAGAAGCAGCAGTCTGCATTTCAGATAAGAAACTAAAACAGTAAATGTAATCATTATCCAACTACAATTTAAATTAACATTATTCGTTCTGGCTCCTCTGTATACCCATGACCTTTACAAGCCTTTATTTATCACGCATAACAAAAAACTTAAACAGCCAATTTTGCAGGAGTCAACACTGATGTATTACTGATCATTTCTCATTTTAAATTATTGTGATACCTGCTTAATTAAAAAGATGTCTGCTGTACATGGGAAAGTTTTTATTTTTATCATGTAGAAGGGTTTCTTCTGGTCATAGGGGAGCAAAATGGTGTTAAAGTCACTTCATGTGGAAGTGGATTATATCAGCAAAACACACTTTATAAATTCACTGGGATCTAGATCCCCATTCCAACCTCACACTATATTCATTTATGAATAAGGAGATGTTTTTTCTCATGCACTGTCCTTAGTATATTATCTGTGGTGGGACGGGGCAATATCAAACCTCACTGGATAATGCAAGATACCTTAAACACTCAGTTCACTGTGCTATGCCTTCATTCACCACCCCATATGTGTCTCTGTGACCCACCTCTGCCACTCATGTTCTGCTGCTGTGCAACTCCCTTCTCCTTCATCATGAAGGAATTGCTGTCACCGTTAACTTTTCCTAGAGCTGAAGCTGAAGGGAAGGAGACCAGGCTCATCAGGCTGTACATTTGTGGTCTCTTTTACCTCCAGGGCCAGTTCTGTGGTCTTTAGGAACCCTGCACTCTGTGTTGTCTCTGTGCCAAACAACCTATGAACCCAAGCAGCCCTGTATCATAGCACTGTGAGAATGGCATATAGATTTTCAACAAGCAAATACCCAAAATATTTTCTAGTTCTTTATGTGCCAGCCAATGTAATCTGCAAGTCAGTATCTAACTCTGAACTGGGACACTGCCAGGGGACAGTAGTTCCATTTTGTGTTAAAATCTTGATTTCATTTCTATTAGAGTGAAGGCATTTTTCACATATTTGCAGAAAGTTTTTGTAGAACTAGAGACCAGAATTTGAGTACACTAATACATACTACATTGGATGTGGTGGACACCCATGCTGTGTTTATGCTGTGTTGCCCAGTGGCACATAATCTGGCTTGAAATGAAAAGCCTCAGCAGGACACCTGGGGGAAAATTTTCACTGTGATAATGTAGAGGACAACCTCTGAAACAGAGGCATAATGCTAGTTCCCTCATTCAGCACCTTAAAGATAGACTTGAGTCTGAAAAGAGCATCACGCCTGCCACACAGGTCCCCATTACAAGGCAGTGGCCTCACAGTAGCCATTACCCTTCAGAGCCCTTTTCTGAATGTGGAGCATCAGCCCTTTTTAGAAGGCGAGACCTGTGCCAGGGAGACCTCCAGGCTGTTCCAGCCTGGCATTCATTATGTGGGATTTGTCCCTGTGGGCAGTCAGGACTCAAGTGGATAAACCTATTCTTTTCTGAAGTAAATGTCCAAACCAGTTGCTTACTTGAATTACTGCAAGCAGTAAAAGTGACTATGTGGATTTTTTTCTCTCTTTGGTAAAATTCTCTCCTTTTTTTTTTCCAAAAGCCTCCAGCTCTGTGAAGAAATAAGCATTGCTATCTTCTGCTTTTTTACAGTTGTGGCCAAAGTAGAAGACCCTCGCCCAATGCAGAGACCCCCCAGAAGGCCACGGAAGCCCAAGACATTAAATAATCCAGAAGACTCCACCTACTACACTCTAATACATGTGAGTTTAAGAAGCTTTTCTGGGCTAAAACTGTCAGATAATTCACACCTAAACTATCTTTCTAATCACCCAGTTCCCATTATTATATTCTAATGCAGCATAAAACCTTTGTCCTGCTGAAAGCAGACAGGCCACAAACTTCACATTTCAAACGAGAGACTTGAAACAGAAGTACAGTGTTACCCAGACTGGGGAACTATGTCAGACCAGTATTTACTTTTTTTACCTAAACATACATGCTTTCATTATGTGCATAAATAGCATTTTCACTTTCAATACCCAAATCAAGTGCCCTGTCTCCATAGTTTCTTTGTAAGTCACAGGAGAGAACCAGGAGAGGCACAGGTTTGTTGGGAGCTATTTTGAGCATCTAAATTAGTGCTTGATCTTGCAGAGAGAGCAAATACTAAAATAAGTTGTATTAGTATGCACACTGTAACTTCCTTTATAAATGTGTCAGATTGTGATTATGAAGGCATTGGCAAATACCAACAGCTCAGGAGACTAATGGATTTGAGTGTCTCTATATATAGCCTTTGGTCCAAGTTCAGATACAGAGTGCTGCTTTCCCCTCTTGACTTCAGTGCCCTTAAATATAGGAAAAAAGGCAAGAAAGTAAGCAGAAAGAGTGAAAATGTAAAAGCAGCTCAGAAAGCACTTCCAACAAAAAAAGCAATTAAACTGATTTGCTCGAGGTGCCTGTATCTTAGTGACCTATTTTAACAGCCGGTGAGAACCCAGCTAATAAACTAACCGTAGCAATTGCTTCTCCTTTCAACAGAAGGTGTCACCAGGGCCTGTAGGGATGGTTGTGTCTGGCATACCAAAAAAAAAAAACAACAAAAAAAATACAGCCATGTTTTATTCTGGGGCTTTGAAATAACACAGCTTTGGAATGGTGATATTCTGAAAAGAAATTACACTCTTAAAAATAAATTTGCATGTACAAATAAAATTTGTTTTGTGAAAGCAAGCTTGGTGAGATAAAGGACTGAAATGAAAGGCATGACACAGAATCTATATTCAGAAATTTCTGAGAAGGGCGGTTCTGAAGTAAATGCCTATCTAGGAAACTAAGACTATAGGGTCATGAAAACAGTGTTTTCTGAGAGCTAATTTTTTTACATGGCCAGCTCCATACCAGAAAACAGCCATGGCATCAGTGCAGACAAAAACTGCAGTGGTGCCAGGAGATATTTAATCAATTTTTTAGCAGCAGCTTTTCAAGGTATTAATCAATATTACTTTTAATTAATTGTATTTGCAAGAAGTTGTGAAAAACAGAAACCTGTCTTGAAGTTCACTGGTCAGGGAAAGGTTCAATGTAAATATCTATCCACCAAAGCTTAGAAAGGAGACCTACTAGCTGTTAAATTCTTAGACCCTGGGTAAGTCATTAAGCTTTAACTTTAGGTTAGCTTTAGAGGGCAGTCGGCTTTCCCAGCTATTACGGATTTTCTACCTTATTAGAAATCTGTGACCTTCAGGCATTCACAGATTATTATCAAGCCCAGATCAGATGAAAGTGAAGAAACAGAATATGAGTGCATTTAAAAAAAAAAATAAATAATTCTCTATCTTTTGCAAAATCAGATATTTCTCTCACATCATGCTACAGACATTAATTAGACACTTTACATTCTCACTTATCTCCTTGCATATCAGATGACCTGAAGGGGTGTACAGGTATAAATGAAGCCTGACAATAGCCCATTGTTCATATAAGGTACAAGAATTTTATTTTGGGGTATATTTCTTTAAATCAGCCTATCATTTTGGAATTGTAAGTCATGTCCATTTACCTGCATACTGAAGTCCACCAGGATTTCTGATTCTCAGGGACTTTACAGTCCCTAGTTCTAATACATTTTCACACATTTGCAAGAAACACAATTAAGACCACAATCTGCACTAAAAAACACTGCCATTAAAGTATGATGCATTGGGTGTTGCAACATAGCATTGTTTTGGCTGTAGGGATAGAATTCCATTAGAGATAAGAAATTATTCACATTCCCTATGAATCTCCTCTCCTCTGCATTTTTAGAAATCTTGTATCCTAAAGGTTCTTTTGTCACCTGTTATACTGTTTTTAACTGAGGCCTTTGTCCATTTTATTCTATTAAACCTGTGTGTAGACTACATTGGCATTAATGAGAATAGGATTATGCCTCTTCCCACTGCATTGCTTCTATTCATGGAAATTCTCATGGCATCACAGTAAATTTGCCTCAGTGAGATAGTGTTGTCAACTTTATTAAAACAGCCATAGCTATTTGGAAGTTTTAGATCTCCTTTTTCTGTTCTGATCATCATTACTTTGGCTTTTTTAACAGTATGGCAATAAATTTGGGAGCAAAAATGCTAATCTCATTCTCAGTTTCAAAGGCTCTTAAAAGACATTTTTCTAGGACATTTGCTTATTTGCTATAATTTTTTTACTGAAAAATATACAACACTCTCCTATCTAACACTGATGAATTGTGTTTGCATAAGCTTTCCTTTTAGTATTTTTAATTACTTTTTATTTTCTTAGAAATCAATACAAGATGAAAAACGGAAACCAAGAAAAGAAAGGTAATTTTTTCATTATCTCACTATTGTCACTCCAGTATTCTAGAATACTTTTTAGCTGTGCTTCAACCAGGAGAATAAAGCATTGAAGAAAGAATGGTAATTTGGTGGTTCACAGGGGGACATATATACAAAGTTAAAATGCAATTTTCATTGACTAAAATCCATTACAGAATTCAGCCATTCAGTTTTCCTAAAACATGGTCCTTTACCATGGTAACACAGGCATTATAATAAGATAAGGTTCACATCAAAGATAGTTCTGACACAGAAAATAATTGAAGGTGCTTAAAATTCTAGTCAAAGCAAATGGGCAACCAGTTCTTTTTTGTCAGCAAAAATACAAAGACTGTCAAAATTTTCTCCTCAAAATATATGAGTGTCTGGAAATAGACAATAAAAAATTAAAACAATAACTATGAATAACAGCTAAAGAAGAGCAGCCCTTGAAATTTGAACCAGATGCGTTTTCTTCCCAATGTAACTAACCTATTTTGATGGATCTCTGCAGAAAAGAAGGAAGCAATAGGTATATTCTGTCCTTCTGTATCCTTATGTGTGCTGCAGACCTGGTTCACAGTTCCTGACATACATCATAGCTTTATTTTATTTGTGTTTCTATACTGAGGCTTTTCTGCTGCCCCCTCAGTGCACTGCTGTGGCACCATGTGTGCGGTGGCAGCCTGCTCATAGCTGCCAGATGAATGGGCTCTCTGCACTATCCTTGGCTGAAGTTGCAGAATACAAACTCCATGGTTAAAATATGTATCTTAGAGGATGTTGCATGACATCACATCTGTATAAAATGTGCTCACAGCATTGAGCTTCATTCAACCGCAATTTAAATTGCACTTGATTATACCGCAGCTTAGAGGACCTTATATCCATGTCCCCCATGTTTGGTCTCTTTCAGCTTTTTTTCTCGTGTTATTTGGATCCTAAAAAATATTCACACCTAATGAGTCCAGTCTAGGAGGAAAAAAATAACTAAAACACCAAAATCTAGTGTTAACAGCAAAATCTAGTGTTTTTTTTCTCATTGGCCTCAGTTAGGTTTCACTCATCGTAAATTTAGTTAACCTGTTCCCTGACTGCATCTTCTTTCATGTGCTGACTCTGTATTAGTGGAATATAGCAAGTGAAATCAATTAATTCTGGTTTCTAACAATGATTGAATTCTGAACTTGTCTATTCAGTTTCTTTTTCAGGATATTATTTCTTTCCTTTGCCATAGTAAAATGGATGTTGGGATTGATTTTTTTCTGTATGTATAATACCTTGGATAGCATTCACGTAACAAAATAAGAGATAACTGCATTATTGACACCTATATCTGAACTAGTTGCTTTAGACTCTCTTATTTTGAGGAAAAAAAATAGTCATCTTTAGGAAAATGATTCATCTCTTGCTCAAAGAGATATCTGAAATAGACCAGATTAATTATACCATAAAAATGCCTCTCCACTGAGTCTAATGGCAAGCCCAAACAATTTCAGTAATCTGTGTCTCCTTTATGAATATATAAAAGTATTTAGCATTTCAAAATTCTCAGTATCTACACCGTACAGCAGTCATACTTCAGAGACTGATTTTTTTGTGCCTATATATTTTTTGCTTAGATCTTCAGCACATAAACAGAACTAATAATGGTATTTGCCTGCCTTGGGTTTGCATGTCGAAAAAAATATTGAAAAGTTCTACTGTTAACTTAGTGCTCTTATTTATTTACAGTCTGAGCAAAGTGCTAGATTTAGATATCTACTACCAAGAAATTTCATCTACTGACTCCACCTCCAAGGACAGCAGTACTACCACAAGAAGGAAGAGATACCCAATTGAGCGCAGGACTTCCATTTTACGAGCTACTGAGCGGTAATTCATACAAAATAGTAATAGGAGAAAATAAATATTATCCTCATTGATACATTCAAAATATTAATAAAATGTAAAGAAATGCACTTTCAAATTGCACATAAATCTACTATTTTAGACATAAAATTTTGCAAAATTATCCTGCAAAACATATAGCTAAAATTTCCCATCTCAAAATGGGAATATCTGAGCTAATCCCCATGCAAGAGGGACAAATGCCAGTGTGACTGGTGTTCAGCGACCTGCCAGTTTTTGGTTTCCCAAGGGCCAGATGGACAGACATTCTGCATCTCTGATCTAAAATAAAATTAAACTGAAGCAGAACCTATAAACTGTATTTCTGATTAGTTAGGTTTTAAATGAGGCGGACATGCACTAGACTTTCTGCAGGTAAAACTCCAGCTTGACTGCCTCCTTCTCCTGCTGACCTGTGGCAGCACAGGTGTCTGTAGCCTGCAAGCACCTCACCAAGGTGGACAGCCAGGAGAAAAACCCCAAAGGGAGGGTTCGCTTGACCTCCTCTCTTCCCACATAGGCTTTATAAA
Organism: Parus major; assembly: GCF_001522545.3. Taxonomy (NCBI): domain Eukaryota; kingdom Metazoa; phylum Chordata; class Aves; order Passeriformes; family Paridae; genus Parus; species Parus major. The sequence continues at coordinate 16,316,605 of NC_031769.1, read as the reverse complement.
GGGTGATCACTGCCAGGATAAGGAAATTGATATTCTCACTCTTGCCAATGCACTCAACACACCAAACATGCAAACACGCATCTATATATCTTAATATAATTGTATCTTCTTGCATGTTCCTAAATGTAAGAAAAGCTTGGAATATTGTCTAGGTCAAAGTCTTAAGGGAAACTGTAAGCCTGGGAGGAGTGTTGAATTTGAAAGTGTATCTGTAGTAACAGAGGAGATGTTTGTAGAACATTTACAATGTAGAATGTTTTGTGCACCTTACCTATTTCATGTCTGGCCTTTTTTTCATGCAGGATCTAAATTAGTTTCAGGAAACTGAAGATGTATAATTAAAAGTAATAATATGAGGGAGTCACCATTTAGTTTGCAACCATTAGAAAATGTTGTAGTTCTAAGGTGACTAATTTCACCAAATCTGTCACCCTGAGGTCTGGTTTAGGTGAGTCAAAAGTTTGCTACTGAGCTTACTAAAAGGAATTTCTTACCCTTTACAGTTTGCTGTTCTGATTGCAGCCTAAGTAGCCATAGTGAAACAAAGTATGTCTAAGTTTGCAGTTACCTTAGAGGGGAGATGAATGCAATTAATAAGTATTCCTGCACTTCAGTATCTCTTGAATAGGGTCACCAGGATATAAAGATTGCACAACCATTTCAATCTACAGAAGTGAAGCACTCAAGCACTTTTTGTTTAGCGGTTTACCTTTGACATTGGTATAGGACAAGTGGTGGGAGCACTTTAAGTGTAGAACATTAGAAATTTTTGTAATTATTTCAGACTAATTTACTTTTTAACTAACTGTCTTTTGTGTTTAATCTTGCTCCATAGTAACAGCTGATGCCAGGTCACAATTCCAGCCTGTCAGAGGTGGCATCCAAATGCATCTTGCCATCTGAAAATAAAATGAGATGGATGCTTACAGTGAAGACCACTGGCAGGTTAAATAGAAAGCAAACAAATTTATGCCAGCTGAAAATCTGATGCAGTAACTATCAGGCAAATGCTACTGCAACACATCCTCATGCTCTCAATGTTTTTATGTCCTTTCGTTATGTCCCCTTCATAGAAGAACATGTTGTTCTTCTGTGTTGATCTGCTTCTAGCATATAATGTGTTTGTTCCGAGGTGCCTGTTTTGTGCAGCACAGGAAGAGGCCTAGCAAAGTCAGCTGATTTTTTTTCTTTCTCCTTTTGTTTTCCCCCACAAGGGTGGAGGTTAAGCAGTCGATTAGAAGTGTTTGCCAAGGTAAATGTTTTTACTTTAATTTCTGAAACACTTCTGTGCATAATCCCTAGGTCGAGGGTTGCAGAAAGACCCCTGGAAGAGAGCAAAGCCGAAGATAATCCCTATGACTACAGACGACTGCTGCGGAAGACCTCACAGCGCCGGCGCCTTATCCAGCAGTTCTAGCTGCTGCTGCTGTTCCTGCTGCCATTTGGCTTTTATTAGCATAATTTTTTTTATCATTTTATACCATGTGTTTCCTTTTTTCTTTTTTTTTTAAATCTTCAATGTTTTATGTGTGTTTTCATGTGAATATGGATTACTGTGGTTTACAGCCCAACACCATTGCAAAGGGACACTGTCAGTCACATATAGTATTCTTCTCTAATATAAAAACCATTGCTACATTCTAAAATTATTAAATTTAGTTTAACTTCCTCAGTGCGTATTTTTTTTTCCATCAGTCTCATCCAATCAAAATAAGTTTACTTTATAGTTCCCTAATTAAGCTTTCAAATTTCCATCTGCACCTTCAGAAAACCTTAGTTATTGTTTCTAATGAATTGTTTTACAGGAAAAAAATTGCAAGAGCATCATGGGGGAATTTCTGCTTATTTTAGTTTACATTGCCTAAATTTTGGGATGACCTTCTTTGTAGCAAGTGTCCCTCTAACGAAAATTAATGTATACAATTAACTGGATAGCATACTATGGCAGTTTATTTCATTATTGACTTTACTGTAACGGTAGTAGCCAGTTTTAAAGGTCAATATTGTGTATATATTCTTTATGTTGGAGATGTCCATTTATTGGAAGTATATGCAGCCCTCTTCTCTGCCTCTGAGCTTTGTGACTATGTGATGAACTTTTAAATCACGTTTGCTTTGTTCTCATTTGCATTAGATTTTTACGAATTTTAATCTCTGAGATACCAAGAAAGGAATATAAATACACTCTCTGGTTGATTGCTGCTGAAATGTAGTGATCATTCTTAATCAGTTCCACTAGAAATTAAATGAAAATAAAAGCAATAGCCGCAGTGGTCAAATTTCCCCAATTCCTTATTCAGAAGACCTTATTTCACAGAAATCACACAGATAATTGCAGCGCTTTTTTTCAGGATTCATAATTGCATGTTCCCAGCTGCAAAGCAAGAGAAGGCAAATTTCATGATGCCAGCATAAAGGCCTGATCCTACTCCGTTCCTCAGCTCTCCTAAATGTGACAATTGGCGGCAGCAGTCAGCCACAGGGGCTGGGTTTTGTCCGTTCACCGCGCACATTCGGCCTTTTCCCCAGAGACAGATAACCACCGCTTCCTGATCTGTAACTAGGTACAAGGCTGTGCACCCGATTAAATTGCACTGCAATGTAAAATTTGCTATAAATTGTCGAAATTTTGAAATGTTGTAAAGTTGCTTTGTTATGTATTAATTAAAATGGTAAAGTAAATAAAAACGTACAAAACAGTAATACGGTTGGTTGTGTCTGAATTACACGCAGCACCGACAAAACACTGGGCTGGGGAATGAGTGAGCAAGCCAGGGAAGGGCTCACAGCAGCCTCTGGCCGTGGAAAGCTGGAGTTATTGTCTACGTGCAAGCCAGTGTGATGCGGCAACTGGAACAGACTGCAATTTCACACGAAGGGAGCCTGGAGTGGTTTTCTTCTGCTTTCCCACCACAGCAGTGTTCTCAAGCATTTCTGTGAGGTCTCATGGCGGGACACTCCTCATAACCATGTGGGAGCCTGCAGAAAGCAGAGAGATGCCCCGAGCTGAGCACAGGGCCTGGCTGCGAGCAGCGTGGGGCCCTGCGTGACCAGCGCTCTCGACAGAGCCACGTCCTGACATGATGTGATCCCGCCTGCCTTCCTCCAAGGCCAGGGCTTGAAATCCCTCCTGTGCCAGAGGAGAGGCAACCGCGGCAGGGAAAGGGTCCCGCGGAGTTCCGGCTGGGTGGGAAAGGGAGCTTTCAGAGACGTCGTGAAGAAAATGGGGACAGTTGTTCTCGTGCTCTTCCCGTCTGGCCGCCGGGCTGGAGTGAGGATGCCGGTTCCACCAGGGTCCCCAACTCGGAATGTTGCGGGAGGTCCTCGGGAGCGCCCCGGGGCTCCAGGGACGCGCGGGGACAGCCCCGGCGTCGCGCAAGGCTCCTCCCGCTCGTCCGTACGAGCCGGGACGCCCCTGGCCGCCCGGGAGCATGAGGGACAGCGGGAGCCCAGCCCCGTTCGGGCCCCTCCACCAGTGCCTTCCCCGCGGCGGCCCGGCGCGACGGCGCGCCCGCCGGTGGCTGTGGGCCGGGCCGAGGGGACGCGGGGGCTGGGGGCTGCCTCTTCCCCACCGCGGGACCGCCGGCGGCACGGGCTGTCCCGGCCTCGGCGCCGCCGCCCAGGAGTGCCCTGCTAGCACGTGCGGAGATGCCACGGTGCAAAACTGGGAGGTGTGGTGGGGGGATTTCCCTTCGTATTTTAAAAGGACTAAGGACGCTTCCCCGTAGTGCCAACCTTCCCCTCGAGATACCAGGCTGGACCACCGCGGCCGCCCGCGCCAAGACTTGGAAAACTACCATTCCACTCCGCTCAGCGTTCTCCGGCCGAATGGACCGTCGGTAGGGTGAAGACAGCACAGGCACCGTCGCTCGTCTTCACCCTCCCCCAAGGCAGCTGCAGCCCCAGCTCAAGCAGCGCCTATAGCTCGGGTCTGCCCCGAGCGCTATCGCCCTCCCACCGCTACCCCTCGCTCCTGCGCTGCAGGGTGCGGACACCCCTCAGAATAGCGGACGCCGTCGCCGCCGGCCTCCTCAGCGGGCACCTCTTCCCGCGGAGCCGCCCGCCCGCCCCGTCCCGGGCAGCAGCGCCTGCGGGGCGCGGCCGAGGCAGCTCGGCGGAGCTCGGCGGAGCGCGCCCCGGGGGCGCCCACGGGAAACGCTCCCACCCGAGACGCTCCCACCCACGCGTGCCCGGGGCGCTCCCGCCCCTTCGCCTGCCGCCGCCTGGCGCAGCCGCGCGCACTTACACACCGCACACTCACACTCACGCACACTCGCTCAGGCCGCCTGGGCTGCAGATCGCCGCTCCTCGCCCGCCCCGCCGGTTCGCCTCCGCCATGGCAAGCCCCGGCTCCGGCTTCTGGCCCTTCGGAGCCGAGGAGGGCTCCGCAGCCGCCGAGGCTCCCGGCACAGGTAGGGGGAAGCCGAGCGGCCGAGCGGGACCGGCCCGACGGAGCCGCCGTGAAAGAGCTGCCCGGTCGCCGGAGCCCCCTTTGTGACAGCTCGACCGGCGGGACGAAGCGGTGCGGGCGGCGGGGACCGACGGCGAGCCCGGACCAGCGCCGGGGGCCTCTGAGGGGCAGGGGGTTCCTGGGGAGCGGGGCCGGGGGTCGGGCGAGGCGCTCCCAGCCCACGGCCGTCCCCACGGACCCTCCGCTCGATTTTTCTCTTACAGCCAGAGCTTGGTGTCAGGTTGCGCAGAAGTTCACGGGAGGGATCGGAAACAAACTCTGCGGTAAGGGCAGGGAGACCCCGGTAGCCCGCGGCGGGGGCGCGGCTGCGCGCCCGCGGAGCGCCGCGGGACCTGCCCCGGGCCGGGAGGGAGGGAGACGAGGGTCGATGCCCCGGTAATGAGGCCGTGTGTTCGTGTCGCTGTCAAGCCCTGCTCTACGGCGATGCCGAGAAGCCCGTGGAAACCGGCGCCAGGGCAGCAGCCCCGGGGGTAGCGGAGCCAAGGCCGACCTGCACCTGCGACAAAAAACCCTGTGGTTGCCAAAAAGCGGACGTGAATTACGCCTTTCTGCACTCAACAGGTAACGGCGCACCCGGGGCACGCTGCTTCTCTAAAACTAACAAGAAAAAAGCAGCGGTTCGGTCGGGAAATTGCCTCCGCCCGCATTGCGCGGAGGCGTGGGGGGTCCGGCGGTGCCTGGCGGTGCGCAGCGGAGCTCTGCGCCCTCAGTCCTGGCCCCCGTCGGGCATTTCTCAAATCTCCGAAAAATCACTCAAACAACAAAAAATCCCGCGTACAGGAGCCCGCAGCATTTTCTTTCTAAGGAGCACTGACAGCACCGACCTTCTCATTGAAGATCTGCGATGTAATTAAGGTTGGAGGGAAGGAGGGAGATAGAATGCTCTCCTACTCATTTTCTTTAATTCGAGATATTTTTCCACTTCATCTTTTCTGACCTTGGAGGTACCGTCTCCTACAGTGAGTATATCCCAGCTCCCCGCCGACATGCACTAGCCAGGAGCTCTCCCGTTTGCTCGGCAGCCCGGGATCCAAAATTAGGGGCTTCCACTACAGTCTGGCTTTGACTGAGCCATCGCTCTTAAAGAAAAGCTTTGTGTACACCGAGAGCCCGTGCAGCATTGCCTCAGAAAAAGACATTAAATTATCAACAAGTCGCTTGCATAAGAGAGTCACCACGAAGGTATTTTATTGCAAGGCAAACGACAGTTTTCGGGTGTTGTGTCGGCTTTTAGGGTGCTGCTCGTAGCATTTGTTGCTCAATCTTTATTTCCTACGAGATTCGTTTTTCCTTTTTTCATGTTTCCCTGCTCTCACTGTCCTAAAAATTGGTCTGAAACATACTGTGGACAGAATTGGCCAATTTAGATGGGATATTAAATCTTGTTATCTCTCAGAACATTCCTTGAAATAGAGCCTTGCCAATTTGCTTATTAAATGAAAACAAAACCTATTTTTATTGGCTATGGTGTAAAGATTTTGTAAACATAAAGGGGAGAAGGCTTTGTTCAAAATCTATGCATGTGGTCACAAAACGAAGTTAACTTTTAAATTTCTCCATTCCCAGATCTTCTGCCGACATGCAATGGAGAAATAACTACTATGTCTTTCTTACAAGACGTTGTGGACATTTTACTTCAGTATGTGGTGAAAAGTTTTGATAGATCAACAAAAGTTATTGATTTCCATTACCCAAATGAGCTGCTCCAGGAATATAACTGGGAGCTGGCAGACCAGCCACAGACCTTGGAAGAAATTTTATTGAACTGCAGAACAACTCTGAAGTATGCAATTAAAACAGGTAATAGCAATGCTCATTTTCTACCTTGTATGGTCTCATCCATTGATTAAAGGTGTCATTTCAATTTAGCTTGAAACGTTAAAGGTTGAAGCAGCAACTGTATTTTGTCAGCTCCAAGCAATTTCTAGCAGAAACAGAAATCGTTTCCCAAAATTATAAAACATTCCAGCAGCTCCTTCTCTGTAGTTGTCAGTGCAGCCTCGCACACCCTTTCCTATTTAAAATTAATGCGTCTGTGCATCGGAGTTGCCGAGTGTGCCACTGAGCAGACTTCGCACCGCCTTCACCACTTTCTGCCCTTCCTTTTCATCCATTTCACGTGTGATGCCCCGGCGATGGCCTCTTGCTCCCTGCAGAGCGGGGTGCGGTGGGAGCGGAGCAGAGGGGAGTCTCTGCATGGGGGCAGCAGGGACCAGCCCATTTAGCAGCCGAAATCGCAGTAAACGGCCTGTAAATTCCAGCTGTGAGCGGCCATTTGCCGTGTCTGTCACTTCGCCTGCAGGACTAAAACGTAAACAGAATTTAGCAGGACCTTACACAGAAATATCGAGGATTTTGTTTCAAATTTAGGGGGAAGCAATAAAACTAAAGTCCGATTTGTTTTAACAGCCATTTGTTGTTTTTCACTGGGAAAAGCAGGGATGGGTTGACTCCTGCCTCCCTGTGGGCTTCGTGGAGGGGAAGGCAGCATGGGGCTCTCCCAGGCTGGGGAAGAGCCCGGCTCTGCACCGGGACCGCCTGAAATAAACTGCGGCGGAGCGGGCAGAAAGCGGAGCCGCAATTATGGCTGTCATTGGAAAATAATGGGGAGTCCGGGGAGCTCTTAGTGGGAATTTGAATTACTGAGAAATTGCTTAAAAATAATTGTGAAGCAATTATTGAAAGAGACAAAAGGCTCTTTGTGACTAGAGGTTGAGTGGAAATCAAAAAAATCTCAGGCTTTGAGAAGAGAACAGAACAGACCGATCCCAGTAAAGATTGTGAGGCATCTTACTAGTTTAGCAGTGGAAATGACCATCCGCATGTTTTGACGCATGGGTCGGGTGGTGTCAAGATGTTTGTAAAATACTGGATTAAATAGTTAGGTAGATGATATCCAGACGAACAAAGTCGATCAGTCGTGATGTGTCTGGATAGGGCATAGGAAATGCGTTTGCACAGAATGATGTAGAATGCAGGATCTGTGATTCTGGGAAATCAAAAAAGAGGGTTTCTTAGGTGATTTTCATTAATGGGTTTTTTTTGTTATAGCTTATTTTCATAAAGCAGACCTATTTAATTTTTTGCATCCAAAAAAGACCCTTTAAAACACGGTTACCGTTTCTCTTCCTCTCTATAAATATCAGAGGCTTTCACGTCTTGGCAATTTATAGTTTGTTTTAATGAAAATAATGTTTTTGAAGTGTGAAAACGGGTGCTGGGGGGGGGGGGTTGTGAAATGTGGTGGCATGGTGGGGTTCAGCCCAGGGGGAGCAGAGCCGCTTGGCTGCTGCTGTTCCTCAGCGCCCTGGGACGGGCTTCACGAAATGCATTGGGTTTACACCTGGAGCCCGTCGGCTTGTGCTTCGGAGTCAAACACCGGAATTGCCTCCGAGGAAGGACAGTATGGTGAGGTTTCTGGCGGCAGCGTCTGCCTCCGCTCCTGCCGCAGAAGCCTCTCCGACACGGCCCCTCCTGCGCGGCGTTTGGCTGCAGGGGCCCGGGAGGCTGATTGAAAAATAAATTGTATTGCATAGATTAGCCTCACAGCTGGATAGCCAGGTCCAGGGATTCGAGGAGGCAGATGGCTGATTTTCCGGCCGAGGGGCAGGTGTGGGTTGCTCCCAGGTGTTGCCTGCATGCCACGGATCGCTGGAGCGCCCGGGGAAGCCGCGCTTCCTGCCCCCTTACCAGCAGAGAGGGAATTCTTGCTGAGAGGATGTAAAAGGCAGTGACTGCGAATGCAGGGAAAGATGGGTCTGAAACTCAGTTACTGTGTGCTGTGTACAATTGAAAATGGAGAGGGGAATTGAAATACGAGCGTTTAAAAACGGCCTGGAAACTCCAGGAAGGGTGCGAGGAGCCGGTTGTGGCCCAGCCTTGCTCGCTGGCAGGCCCTGGAGCCGGCCGTGCAGGCAGGGAGGCTGCGAGCAGGGCCAGCCTCGGTGCTGCCAGCCGTGCCTCTATCCGTGCTGCCTGGCCGAGCCCAGCCTTCTTGTCCCTTCCCTGCGGGGGCTGTGCAGGCCGGGTGTTGAGGCTGGGCATGCCCGTGCCTCAAAGCGTGCAGGTGGGAGTGTGTTTGGGAGGGTGTGTGGGGCAGAGGCACGCCCTCAGCAGGGAAAGCCAGGCCTCGGGTGTCCCTGTGCCTTGGCCCTGGATCTTGGCTGTCATGTCCTGATTTACTCTGGGATATCTGTGAATACACTGTGTGTTGCTAAACAAACATAATCTCCTATTTTCACCTCTCAACCACCTCTTCATCCTGTCACAGTCTCTTCTCCAGTACCTCTTTGTTCAGGATCAGCTTCAACAAAGGATGTGTATTGCAGGTGGAGGCAACCAGTGTAGAGATTTTTGAGCACCTCTCACAAACTCTCCTTACCTGTCCAGTGGAGCCTGTATTCTGAGCAAAGCCTCAGTTTTCCACGGCTATCTAGCCAAGGGAAGAGAGCTTGCTCAAGTATTGAGGTGTCACATGGACAGACAAACCCCTGCAGCTGGGGCAGGGGTCAGGTTGGGGCAGTACATTCCCTACCCCTCTGTGTTACGGCTGCACTGCAGAAAGGAAGGGCCCGGAGTGGAGGGGGCTGTGTCACAGGTGTGGGTGCTGGGGGCTCTCCCAACAGCAGCAGCTGCTGCCCTCTCTGTCCTGACATCTCTCACTGCAGCGCTGCTCCCTCCACCTCGCTTGCTCCAGGGTACAGCTTCCCGACCCCCGCTTGCACCCAGGCCTGTTCCTACGGCGGCTCCCAAAGCAGGTGGTGTGCTGGGAGGTTTGCTAGAAGAAACAAGCAGTGACAACAGGGCTGTCGCCTGGGGTTGAGTGCGGGGCTGACAGAGAACCGCTGAGACACTGCAGCTGCAGAGACAAATTCTGGTATTCCCCAGCTTTGCAGTGTGGATTTCCAAAACAGGAATTTTTGTAACCTTCTTTGAGTCTTCTGTAGACGTGATTCACTGAAAGCTTTTAGCTTTAATTTTCTGTTGCTTTCAGGTGAAGTTTGTCATCCAGCTGTGATGTAGAACCTAAGCTATAAATATGGAAATCTCCTTCAAAATCCCTCTGTCAGGGGAGGTGCAGTGTTCTGCAGGCAATGGCCCTGGAGCAGGATGGCTGAGGCTGTGGTGGTGGTGATGGGGTGCATGTGTCTTAGGTCCACCAGTCCCACTCCAAGAGTGTGAAGAGCAGGGAGAAAAATCCAGTTCATTCTGCTGGGTCTGAGCATCGTTCCTCAGTGCTCAGGGGCTTTGGCTGTCTGTCTTTGGCAGCGCAGACCAGGGAAGGGTGGCAATTCCTGTCAGTGAGAGGGGGAAGCGCCATGCAAAATGCTATCAGGCTGGATGGCAATTGCACAGAGCTGGTCTCAGGTTAAGGGCACAGGCAAGTGGAATTTGCATGTTTTTCCCCTGCCCCATATCCTCAGCTCTGGTCTGCCTGCTCAGCTTGATTACTCTGCCTTTGTGTGCTGCAGGGTGGGAGCTGGGGAGCAATTCCCCATGCTGCTCTGCCAGCCATGTGTCCATGCCTGATAAGAGGCCACAGGAGACCGAAGATAAGTTTTCTCTCAGTGCTGGGTTTGCATTTCCTCAATCATCTTGCTCTATCTTTTGTTTTCTCTGATGGCAATAACAGTACATCGTCTAAGGGTCAGGACAGGTGTTTTCCAAGCACAGGCTGCCTTCCTTTGAGTTGGATGGCATTTAAGTAATTGTGAACCATCCATAATTTGTACCAGTAATTATGCCACTTATCAGGGGTTTGTGGGAAGTAACTAGAAAAAATGGAATTTAATGCTTCCTGTGTTTAATGGCTCTAGGCACGTTTTTAAGGAAAATCTCTAGGAGGATTTTAGAAAAAAAAAAACAGCAGTCAATTAGATTAACCAAGTAAAGAGACTTACAGTTCACTGAATGTAGTCCTGTGCATCATTTTGCTGGGGCAGCAGTGCTGGTTTTTGTGGCGTTTGATTAAAATCACAATTGCAAGTAGCCAGGCTATTTGTAATTGCACTCTGACAGTGAAGAAATTACAAGGACCACCACCTTCCCTGCCATCTTCGTACAATCATCATCTATTGAGTCATGTGCAAAGCAGTCACCAAAATACTCCATTTTCTCATTTCGCCCTGTCTATTACAATCATTAGCCATTCATCACTGATGTTATATGTCCTGGCAAGCTTTTCAGATGGTGTCTCATGTGTGCCTTTCAAACCTAGTCAGGCAAAACCATATCCAGTGACAACATGTGACACACTAACGGGAGCAAACAGCTATTTTTGTGAGGCAGCAATGTGCTAATTTTCAAGGCATATTGAAAGGATAATAGGGAATGTTGGAATTCATTATTCTGCCTTGAGTATAATTACTCTGATTTTACTGACTTTGGAATGAGAAAGAAGAGAAATTATCCTGCCTTTTTCAAGAAATGTGTTTACTGCCGTTTGCTTTGTTTCATACCTTGAAAGAGCTTCCTTCTCTATAGAAATATGGAGGTAAATACACTGTTCAGCACTGAATAGTTTCATTCAGAGTCATCAGCCTTTTGATAACATTTTCCATCTTATGCAGGGCACCCTAGATATTTTAATCAACTTTCAACTGGATTGGACATGGTTGGATTGGCGGCAGACTGGCTAACATCAGCAGCAAATACTAATATGTAAGTAGAAGATTTTTTATTTAATATATAGATATTTAATATAATTTCACAGTTATTCTCTAAAATACTGGTTGCTGTATCTGAGTGAAAGAATAATCCTATGTTAAAATTGCTAGGCAAAAAATTACCTGCTTTTTAAATGGTTACAACAGTTATTTATAGAAACACTTTCAACGTCGTCTTGTAGGCTGTTATTTATAAAATTTCATCATTGTGATATGGTGTTGGTTGTGCTACCTCCCAAAAGCATACAAAAAATATATACAGATTAGCATTTTGCCTGCATAAATACATAGAATGCAAGGGGTGCTGAATGAGCAGTTGCATTCATGTAGAGGGGTTATGTACAATCCATACCCAGAGTAGGCAAAGCCATTGCTTTCTTTAAGAAAGAAATACAGAATTTGAAGTGTGGGGTTTTTTTTCACTTTGGGATCAGGAAGCATTTCTGTGTGCTTGCTTAGCTTCACGCACTGTCTGGCCATTATGAATAGGACTGCTGACATGTGCCTCTAGACATGTACACGGGTTTGTGCAAGGCAAAGGGGCTGTGCCCAGCAGCTCTTGGATAAAGGGCAAAGCCTTGAACCTGGAAGAGGTGGACAAGATTATATTCACTGAAGTGGGTGGAAATGGATTCTCAAGCACTCCCTGCATTTCTCCTTCTAGACATTTGATGTCAAATCAGAAGGAAGACTGTGAAAAGTATTGTGAAACAGAACTCTACCTAGTATAACATACAGTATATTGTGGCTATAATGTAATGTAATATTGGAAAAAGATGTGTTAGTGTTGTAGATGAAAGCATTAAATATGGACATTACTACATTTCAGGTTCACCTATGAAATTGCTCCAGTGTTTGTACTTTTGGAATATGTCACACTAAGGAAAATGAGAGAGATGGTTGGCTGGCCAGGGGGCTGTGGCGATGGGATATTTTCACCTGGTACATGACATTTCAAGCTTTCTCTATTTTTCAGACTGTGGTATATGACATCCCCTGTAGCTGAAGAGTAAATATAATTAAATATGCATGTTAGAGAGGACACTTGCTAGTAAACACCAGTGGCCTCTTTGAGATAAAGTATTGCATGTTTATGAATTTCAGGGATGTGATTATGAGGGTCTGTTTGAGCAAATTGCACTGCATGATTAGCAGCTGTAATGGCACATGGAAGCATAATGAGAAGAGACATTTGCCTTGCAGTTTTGCTTTGCCCCCACTTCTTATGGATTCCATGAAATAGAAAGACTGTTGTGTTAATAACGGAGGGAAGAAACGCAACAAAGCTCTCCATCACCACAGGGGAAATAGGAGGAAACAGGGAAAGACATAGCATCCCTTCCAGCAATTTTAGTAGAGTCAGTAAGACCCTGCCAGCATTAGAGTATGCTGTTAGCTTTCCATGTGAAGCTGACCTGTTTTTCTCAGTGGGGCACTTGCGGGGCTAGTTAATCTGAGTGCTTAAAGGCTTAGAAACCTGGTTCCTTCAGGGCAAGTCAGTAAGGCAAAAAAGTTAGTGTAGGGAAATCATTGACAAACATTAAGACTTTTTTTATTTTTTTTTAATCATTCCACTTAGTCTTTTGATTTATACTCTTCGTCACCTCTTCTCTGACTCTGTAATTTCATTGCTGAAAAATTTTGGCCTATCTTACAAAATTGAGAAATACTGAAAGAATTGGGTATATCTTGGCTTGTCAAAAGAGAACAGACTGTTAGCTATTGCAGAAGGAGCCTTCATGGAGGGGAAGCTGGTTGACCTAATGGAGAGAGAAAGGGTGCACTCTTGAGTAGAGGAAAGGCCTCACTGATAATAGCCTAGGACATTCAGCTCTCTGAGTCCATGAAGGTCAGGTAAGGCTCATCTTCAGCCTCTCACATCTGAATGTACATGGTGGAAGTGGTGTGGGAGTTTTTTTCTGGCTCTTTCCACAGATTTAGAAAAATAGATGAGAAGAATTGAAATTGCTTTTTCATGAGTTCTTACTCAAAAAGCACTGAGAGCAAAAGCTCTGACAGCTTTTATTGTGGTGCTTAGAGGTTCCCCTGAGTACCTTGGCCTCCATCACACCGGGCATCTAAGAGTGTATCGTGAGCCCAGGACCAGCTGACCAGTGGTTGGTTACCAACCCTGACCTGACTGGGTACAGCTGCTCTTAGTTCCTCACCTTCCCCCTGGGCTAGTCAGGGACCTGCAGGGTGAGAGAAGAGCAGCAGCAGTGCTGTCCAGCCAGCTCCGGAGGGCAGGGCTGGGCGTGGCACCAGGCTGGGTGAAAGGCTCAAGTGCATGGGCCAGATCTGCCCGAGTCTGGCAAACCTAGGTAGAGACAGTGTGAGTCAGGAAAGGTGTGTGTCTCAGCTGGCCCTGCCGGGGCTGCAGAAGGGCTGCTTGGCATGGGGCCAGGGTTGCTGGTGTGTCAGAGCTCACTTCATCGAGCTGAAACCTGTGTGGGACAGGGTCTCTGGCAGGCATCTACCTGCGCTGGCATTTGTAGGGCTGCCCCCTCTCATTCTTTCTTTCTCTGCAATTTCTGGTCTGTGCAAAGTGAATAATTGTAATTTTCTCTCTTAAGGCAGCAATATTCAGTGTGCAGGTTCTGCTTTTTAGGCAATAATCAAAATAATTTCTGTGCTGTCTTCTCACTTCATGGCTTTAGCTGAAGACCTTACTGCTGCAAAGAAAAGGTTCTTTCTCTCTGCATTCTCTGCAATTAAATATGCAACAAATATCAATACATGTGAAGCATAAAAGTCTGATTATTTTCTCCAAATTCTGTAGGTGTGTTTTTTTAGCTGAAATTAACTGTGGATGTGAATGCAATTACGAAATTAAAAGCAAAATGCAGGCTTATTAATAAGGTTAAATGACTGAGTAGTAAATACTAATAGGAAACCCTGGTATTGAAGAAACTTAACATTTCAGTCTATTCTTTTGACACTGAGCCAATTACTTTGGACAAGATAGGCCAAATTACTTCAACATAGATCAGTCACCTATATCATCAATAGTAGTTCTTGCATGGCATCTACATTTTTTAGGGACAGATACCTGAGCATTTCCTCTTAATCTCTCCATTTCTTGTTTTGTCATTTCTGAAGAGAGGTGTAGAAAGATAGTTGAAAGGGGAAGAAAAACCCCAATCTGTACTGACCCATGTGCCAGCAATGCCGTTTTCCTGTGGCATTTTCCGTTGGATTCACAGGAGGGCCAGTGAGGTCAGGGAAAGCCCACAGTAGGGCAACCTCACTGCAAGAACAGAGCTAGGATACTGATTAGAAATGAAGGGCACAGCTTGTGTGGGCTGTGGAACAGTATACATCTCCAGTGAGATTAAAACAAATCTTACAAAAGTCAAAACAGTGTTAAATTTTCCAGCAGAGATATCCAACAGTGCTTCCTTCATCTGTTCAAAGGGGGGATTTTATCTTATCTCACTTTGGCTGGCCAAGCATTGGGTGTCTACCATGGGCTAGTTACAGCAGCTTCTGTGTATTTGAGAGAGAGTGGGGGATGTGTCTGCAGGGCAAGTTCCTCCTGCCACAGACAGCTGCCGTAGGATGAGCTGAACCATCCTCTGGAGGTGCACGTCTTGTGCACATCTTGAGCTCTTCACTCTGTTTTTAGATGGATGAATGTTGTAGTAGTTGAACTCTACCTCACCAGCATTTCAAGCTGTTCATTTGAAACCTTTGTTTACATAAATATATGTGCATAAACATGGATATATAATCAATCTCTGTGGATATATATATATATTATATATATATATTATATATATATATATACAGGATAAACCTGATAGATTTCATGTCTGTCTGTGTGTGTGTTTGTGTACATACAAATGTAAAAGTTCTCAGCTTTTACCTCAGGTACTGCATTATATTCCCATAGTGCTCATGCAACATTAATATAAAGCCAAACATTGCTCCACTGTAGACAAAGAGACTCAGTTTGTAAAAGATCTCAAAAAGGAAAAACAGACCACTGCAGAGCTGTAGATCTGATACCCATCTTGAAGTGGGTTAAATACCCATCTTGAAATGGCTATTTTAGGTGAATGTTTGCCAGTGATTGTAAGGCAGGTGTTAGGGACACTTAACCTTCTCCCCTTGCTCTCATCAGAGGACGGTTAAAATGAAAAATATTTGTTAGATTGACCCTTTTTTCCTTTCTCTTCCTTCCTTCCTTCCACCCCAGTTATGCAGAAGATAATGGCTTTTGGGTCTCAGTGGGTGGGTTTGCTGAAAGCTGGGGCATGAAACACCACCCTGATTTAGGAAGGGAGAGCACAAATTATGTGGCACTTGGAAATCCCTTGGGAAGTTTCCTTGTAGGGGCATCTGCTTAGGAGATGGAATCGTTTGGGGATTATGTGTTGATGACACATGGAAAGCTAAGACCAGGGACTGAAGGAGATATGGTAATGAGAATGAGGGTGAAAGGAAGCACCAGTCATTTTTTGCAGTGGTACTTTTTGCATAAACTGTTATTTGTGTGTAGTGGATCTTGTTATTACACAGACCAGTTGTGAGAAGCACCAGGAAGAAGAATCTGTGTTCCTGCCATGAGGCAGAGGCATTAGCATTACAGTTAGAAAAACTATAGCAAGATTTGTTTGTTCTGAAATGATACTACAATGAATAGAAAAAGTAACAGTATATTACTGTGGACTCCAGGTGGTGCCATATCTAACATGTATGCTATGTTGATTGCACGTTTCAAGATGTTCCCAGAAGTTAAAGAAAAAGGAATGGCAGCTATTCCCAGACTGGTTGCCTTCACATCAGAACATGTATGTGTTTCTGTTTTTTTTCCTATCTGTTACATCTGCTTGTGTGAATTTATGATGAAGAAAATAGCTGAACAGGAATTTGTTGACAACTGTCTTCATTTCTGTTACTCCTTCACTGGGAATAAGAACATGGGAAGAGGCTTGATTTTTTTATCTGTAGAGGGATGATCTCTGCACTTCTCTGTGGCTGAAATCCAGGCAGAGCAGTCTCTACAAACCACTGCCATTTATTTGCTCTTACTTGTGTCTATATAAATGTTGATGTGAGTGGTAAGGACCACATCAAAGGAGGAGAGCTCGTCATTTGGCTTCAGCACTTTCTGCCAGGAATGTCATCTGTTTGGGTCATTCTGGGGCAACAGAAAATCCTTTTGAGTCAAAATCTTTCCATCTGAAACCACTCCTGCTGATATTTAATGAGAAGGTGATAACATACATGAAGACAGTCATATGGCAATGCTCTGTGTGTGTGTGTACGGCAGAGCATCTGCAGTATTTGATGGGCAAGTGGGCTTCGCTGTGAGTTTCTGCCTGTGAGCAAAAGCTTCAGCACAGGGGGGTTCATCACAGCCACTGCTGAGACCTGGCAGTGCCGGGGATGAGGGGAGGTGGCCACAAGAGCAACAGGAGTTGTCCTCGTGAGGGAGTTCTTTGTTCTTTGTACAGCCATACAGAAGTCTCTGTTGGGGTGTTGTTTTTGGCTTTACCATTTAAAACTCCTTGCATCTTAGAGTGGAGAATGTGGGTGCAGGAGGAAAGGAAAGAGGAATGGTTATCCCCAGGAGGGGCTGTGAGCTGTTTTTAGGCTTCATTGTCCACTTCTAAATTTCTCTCCAGCTGTGTGGGCTCAGCCAGAAAGGACTCATTTGTGGGTGAGGCTTAGCAGGATATTGTCCCTGTTAGGTAACAATGTCCTCCTGGTGCCTATTTTGACTTACCATAGAATTGTGTCCATTCTGTGCAAGTGTGAAGAACAAAACACCCTAAAAATTGATCACAAAAGTGCAGGAGGAAATCTCTCAGAGGATGCCTTTCATAGCAGTAGGATGGGATGAGATGTGGTACACAGCTGTGGGCTCCACGTTGCAGAATTATTGTCCCCATAGCAGTTAAAGAGGACAGTCTGCAGATGAGTAACAACTTTTCAAAGCTAGATGTACATTATTCATATGGAAGTAGCAAGCCTAAGTCGTGCAAATAAGGTTCAGCATGATTATTTAAAGTAACAAATCCTATTAATCATTAGAGAATTTCATTGTTTTCATAGCGATGGAGTGTTAAACAATGACCCAAATTGTGCTATCAGTCTCAAAATAATGAAATGAGCTTTAATAATTGTGTTTTCATGCCAGGGAAGAAGCAGTTCCCTTAGCAAATTAAACACTCAAAAATCAAATATACTAGAGAATTCATAGGACAGCATCTGAAATCCATTAAATTTCAAAAATATCTTGAAATTGCAGTTTTGTCCCTTCCTCAATCAAGCTTTATAAAAAGTATATTCTCATCTTCTAGAGAAGTTAAAAAACTTCACCATGTAAAGACAGGACCCTTTAACCCTTAATTGCCCAAGGGATATGGGATCATGGTTGAACCCTCAAAATAGCAGAAACTCTTACAGAAGTTACAGAGGCCTAGAAATACAATCTTCTTTAAGGTATAAAGTGTCATGCAGGACCTGAACAGATTCAAGATAAGCAAATGTCCTTTGTCTCATTTATCACATCATTCTGATGATCTACCTACTTTTAGAGCCCTTGCCCTGACTGAGGTTTCTCTCTGTCAAGTTGGATGCTCTTGAATGACAATGGCCATGGAACAAGCAGACTGTAGAATCATAGAACACCCTGAGTTGGTAGGGATCCATCAGGATCAAGTCCATTTCCTGGCCCTGTGCAGGACACCCCAATCAATAATCACACCATGTGCCTAAGAGAATTGTCCAAAAGCTTCTTGAACTGTCAGGCTTGGTGCTGGTGATCACCTCACTGGAAAGCCTGTTACAGTGCTCAGCCACTTTCTGCGTGAAGGATCTTTTCCAGATATTAAACTTGAGCCTCCCTTGATTCAGCTTTGTGCCTTCTCTAGTGGCCTGTCACTGATCACAAGAGTGAAGAAATCAGTACCTGCCCCTCTGCCTCCCCTGATGAAGCTGTTGAAGACCACAGCAAGGTCTCCCTCAGTCTCATCCAGGCTGGACAGACCAAGTGACCTCAGTGACTCCTCATACAGTTTACCCTCCAGACCCTTCACCATCCTTGGGGCTTTCCTTGGACACCCTCTGACAGCTCAGTGTCTTTTTATATTGTGGCTCCCAAAACTGCACACAGGCCTCAGGGTGAGGCTGTCCCAGCTCAGAGCAGAGTGGGACAATCCCCTCCTTTGCCCAGCTGGCCATGCTGTGCCTGATGCCCCCTAGGACCCCCAGGTCCCTTTACATGGCACTGCTCTCCAGCCTCTCATTTCCCATTCTCTACATACAACCATGCTCCATCTCCAGGTGCAGAATCTGGTTCTTGCCCTTGTAGAACTTCATATGGTTGGTGATTGCCCAGTCCTCTTAATTTTTCAAGGTCTCTCTGCAGGTCCTCTCTGCCCTTGAGGGAGTTGATAGCTCTCCCCAGTTTAGCATCATCAGAAAACTTACCTTGTATTTTACCTTAGTATCCCATCCAGTCCTGTGTCTATGTCATTAATGAAGGTGTTAAAGAGCACGGGGGTGAGGATGGAGTCCTGTAGGAGCCCTGATTGTGACAGGTCACCAGCACGATGTCACCCCATTCACTGTAACCCTTTGTGCCCAACCTGGATCCAGTTCCTCACCCATGGTGTAACCCATGGTTATCCAGCTGTGAGCTGGATGCTTTCTCCAGGACACTGTGAGAGACAGTATCAAAAACTTTGCTGAGGTCCAAAATGGTTACATCTGCTGGCTTTCATAGATCAGCTCAGTGGGTTACCCTGTGGTAGAAGGAAATCAGGTTTGACAAGCAGGACTTTGCCTCATGAGGCCCTGCTGGCTCTGATCAATAACTGCATTGTTGTCCAAGTCGTGTGTTTCAGTACTTTCCAGAATCATCTTTTCTGTGAATACTGAAGTGAAACTAACAGGCCTGTAGTTTCTGGGGTCCTCCTTCTTGCCCTTCTTGGAAATTGGGATGACGTTCCCCAGCTTCCAGTCAGCTGAGCCCTCTCCAGATTCCCAAGACCACTCAAAAATCAGTGATAGAGGCTTTGTGATGACTTCAGCTGGCTTTTTGAGAATTCAGGCCCAATAGATTTGTAGGGATCTAGCTGGAGCAGCAGATCCATAGTATCATTTCCCCATGATCTGCATGCATGGTGTGAGGATAAATAAAGTTTAAAGTAACTGTATGTGTTTAGAAACTCAGAGATTTTGGTTTTGAAATTTTTGGTCAGATGCAAAGATTTCAATATCAGCAATTCTCAGTAAAGAATTTCAGCCTCCCAGATAAGACTGTGTTTTCATTACTACCAGTCTAGAGCTTCCTGTACTATAAATGAATGAAGTTGTGTCACAGTTGCCACCACTACTACTGTAATCAGAATCTGTCTCAGTCTGATGCCATGATAGGTTCAGCTGCCAGTGGGGGAGAAGGGAAGGGAGGAGTAATTCACAGCTTTTAAGTAATTACCTCCCTAATTTAGGAGTGCATCATGTTCCAAAATTAGGAGCCTCACTCTGTACAACCAGTGAAGAGAAGCACCTCTGGAGAGAAACTCAGAGCATCCAAATTATGAACCTAAATATTCCTTAATTTAAATGTTCTAAATCACCTTTGGGAGGTTTTCACCTACTTCTGTGCACTGACCATAAAGAGCTTCCTCATATAGGCAATCTACCTTTGGTGCCTAAAATAGGTTATGTGATCATTCCAACTGTGCACGTTCCCAGACAGCAAATCTTTCCCAAGCCACAACTTGGCACACTCTGCTTCTGTTTGTTTCTGTTTCATCAGTGGTGGTGAGATACCTGCAACTACCTGGGTGGGTTTTCCTCAGGTTTAATTTCACTGAGATGCACTTGCACTCAGGATTTAATTCAGTCCTCTATTCATCAGGACATCATCAGTCTTCTTTCATTTGCACGGGTGCAGGAGCAGTGATGTCCTTCAGGGCAGTTGTTCTGGACTGCACATGATGCAAGAGACCTTGACTCAGAGGGGAAAAAGTGATGGATGCCAGTTGTAAAAACCTATTTCAGTCTATCATTTCAAACACAATGAAAAATATAAAGTGAAGGCCTCCTCCTGTGTTCCAGCATATCAGCTTTAAGCTGCTGTAACTGTTCAGAGGAGTCCATCCCTTTTTCAGCATGGAGAAAGCTGATGAAAGGGATATTCTGCCTTCTTAGAATATTTTAGTTGTTCCATTTGTCTACAAGGAAAGACCTGTTAAATTTTAACCCATTCCCTATTGTGATTTTGACCTGCCCGACCACCACTGTCTTAAAGAGTATCCAATAGTAGCTGGAAATGGTATGGAACAGGGATTACACCTAGCAGGCAAAAAGACAGAGTCATGCTGCCCTGAGGAGGAAAAGTGTGCAAATGGGAAGTTTAGCTGTAGACAACTAGGTGGGTTCAAGGCACAAAACACCCTTTGGCCTTAAATACCTTTAAAATACCTTAAAGAGCTAAAATTGCAGGATTTCTGTGGACTTGATTAATTAGGGACTGTGTGAGCTTAATCCACAATTCAGAGAATGAAAAAAAAGGCTGGTCATAATTGGAAAGACAGATTTTTTTTCATCTTAGACTCTGTTCTCCAACCCAGCAAGACTGTTCTCATGTAGTTCACAGCAGCTTTCTTACTTTCCCACTCATCTAGAAGCCCCCTAAGAAGGAATATCTTGTCAGGTGCTTAGTGAAGGAATATCAACACTATTCCTTGTTTTAGGTTTAGAAAACAAAATGCAGAGTTAAGAACTGGCAAGTGATTGAGTCTGATCTGGCAATAAGGGACCTTTTCACTGAGTTAGAGACCACAGAGGACACAGAAGAGGCTCTCCTTGCCTCTGGCATCTCTCCATCTGCACTGTTCTTGTGTTGAAATAGCTGCTGGTGAAGATTTCACTACCAGTGCAGCTCTGGCATGTACTGCCTGAAGGGGAGGACTCTTGTCTATTCAGGTGTCAGCATTGTAGAGAGCTGGACACACTTGGAGAAGCCTCATCCTCTGGGTGAGCACTGGGAGAGGTGGGTTGTCTGGGCTGGTAGGGGAGCAATAGTGCATCCAGCATCCACACAGCAGCTAGATCAGAGGAGGCAGTTAGAAATAAATCACCTCTTCAGCTTTATGCATGCTGCTTTCCCTTTGTGGATAAGCCCCATTAGTTGCAGGAATCAAATGATTCCAGTATCTGTGGGAGTAGAGTGGCTTTGGGAAGTTTTTATCTGAACTGTTTCAGAAGCCTACTATGAAGCTTCTTGGTGCTGATGCAGAAGGAAATTAAAAAGTGACTTCTTGTCTGTAGCTTGATAGACAATTTCACATAGGCTATGGAAAATTTTGGGTCTGTTTATGTGTAGAATGAATGAAAATCTGATCTTTAGTCTACCATTTCCATGATACATAGTGTTGCCCTCAGTCCCTGCAATTTAGGAGATACTTTGCAGAACTGCTGCCTGCCAGAGGCAGTCCAAAGGGTGTTGTGTGAGGTGCTGCTTCCAGAGAAGGATTTGAGGAGCCTGGAAGTCCTATTCTCTATTTGGTAGCATAGATTACAAAGCTGTAAATTACACTCTGGGCATACAAAGTAAGTAGGAATTAGATTTGTTTCCACCTAAGGAAACTCAAAATCAAACTGACAGGTTATCACATTTTTTCTTTGCATTACTTTCTGCATAATAACTAGAAAATTATATTTTATAGTATTTGGAGCCAGGGGGAAACAGTGAAAATTTGGTCTTATTCGAGGAAAAACTTAATTCAAGTAGCAAAGCATTTTCTAGAAAAGTAGTGTTCTAGTGCAATGTATCCTAAAGGAGAAAATCCTCATTTGGGTCTAATCCTTCATCTGGTCAATACCTTGTGGCTTTTACATTGCCACAGTATACTCCTGAACTTTGTGCATCATTCCTATCACATGCAATGCTGCAAAACTATCTGCACTAGAAAAAAAAACAAATTAGGCTTTCTGATTAGAAAAGCAGCATGAAGTGTGTTTCAAAAATGCCAAAGACGTACATACTAGAATGTTCAGAAACATTAATATCCTCATTTTTCTCCTGATACTAACAATTAACTTTAAAAACTGAACAGCAATAGGTAAATGAAACCATAGCAACTATATCTCTCATTACAGTGTATTTAAAATTTGGATAGGACACAGTATGCTCTTTTTGTAGGTAATTGAAGGAGAAGCTGTAGCTTGAAATTAGATGATAAAGATAGGATTCATGTTGCTTAACGTTAATCACCTAAAGTGTAAACATTTAATCTGAGTTAGTCTATACACTTTTTATGACTAATAAAAAATATCAAGATCTGCAGAAGGCAAGTCTAAGGCAGATGCCAAAGCCTTAAAGATCAATGCCTTCTGGAGGTATCTAAAAGGTACCACTTTTGTGGGAGCCCAAACAAGAAGCCTGGACTAGCCACTCAATTTTAGATTATTAAGAGAGAAATAGCCCAGCCTACACATCCAGGAATTGCACAATGCTTAAAGCCCAGGAGAGGTAAAGAAGAAAGTGTGTCCACCTTCTTTACTGGTGAATAGATGATGGGGTGAGGCTAGGGGTCTGGATCTCCTGGGCACCAGGCTGCCAGTGACTGACCTCGGGGGAGTTTCAGCTGCAGGATGTCTTAGCTTGCTCAGCATTTGGGAACTGGTTACTGATAAGCCCCCACCTCCACAAAAAGCTCATGCCATTCTGGATTTATGTAAGCAAGGAGAAACAGCAATCTGAAAAAACAGCCATGCCCTATGGGGCTCATGGCATTAGGATGGTTCTTCGTGACAGCTTCAACCATGCCAGATGATGAGCAAGTAATTTAGCAAAATAGAAGCATCTGTATATTGAAGCACTTTGCATAACAATGCTGTACTTTTCAGCATCATAGCATTTTTAATTATTCTAATTCTTCCATTTTTCAGAGGGCCTATTCATTATTGCACATGTAGTACATTTACACTGTCTCTACCTTACAAAGCTAACCATGTAAAAATGGCTACCTGGGGAACAGTCCTATACCTAACAGCATTTGAAATTTTAGATAAAGGGAAAATTCCCCTGACTCAGAATCACCAGGTTTTTTTCTGACCATCTATACACTCCTAGTCACTAATATCCACACCTTCTCCTTCACCACTGAATTTTATTATATTTCTTTCCATACAGAAATTAGGTTCTTCTCTTTTGGGTATGTATTTGCAGTCTTCCATGCACCCTTTGCAGTGCATGAAGAGAGGGAAGGAGGAAGCCAGGAAGCCAAAGTGGCAGCCCATTTCTCACCTGTGTGTCCTCCTCTGTCTGCAAGCCCAGGACAGTGATGAAACTCTGAACCTTCCAGTGTCTCCAAGCCTGGCTTTTCCTTCAGGACTGGCATCAGGAAGCCTGCGCCTATCCTCCCTTTGTTCCCTGGTTCTCCCACTATAAGGCTTCAGATCTGTGTAACTTGTGAAAGATGGTGTTCCAGCTCCCTTTTTGGTGTGTCTGAAAAGTCTGTAGCCCTGGTATTTTCAAAGGGGTCACATTTAATGTCCTTTCTTGTTAGCCCAGTTAAATCATCTGTGAATAGTTCTGTCTGATCAGGTTTAGTTCTGCAAACCTTTTCATCTCTTTGACTTTTATAGCTCTCTGTGTTGACCATATTACACAAGCAACCAAACTTTTGGCACCATTTTAGGCATATCAAACCAAAGTTTAATACATATCATTGTGAAAGTTTTCTTTGGTCCTACAACTATATTTTTTCTATATTTCTTTCATCCTTGGTCTTTCAGAGCCTCTCAAGCGCTTGGAGTAATTCCAGTGGTGTTGCCCTACAACATTACAACAGTCATATATCTGTGACTGTATACACAGATTGATCCATTTCATATTCAGAGTTTGTTTAGAAATTGTAATTGCATTTGGCCTTCTGTGCACAGACTTCTGTATTTCTTCCCAATTTATCTGTAAACTAGTTTTGGTTCCTGACCACTGAATTCCCTTCAGTCTTTAAAAAGCCTTCAGGCAACTGAGCTATCAGCACAACATTCATTTTTTTTCCCCCAGTGCTCTTTTAGCAGTGCCATGAGACTTAGAAAGGCAGCTGAGCTTGGCCATATTCCAGTAGATGCCTTTGAGCACATGGGCTGAATTTCCTTCCTCATAGTAGACCATTTAAATGTCTTTTCTTTTTTTAAGGCGCTTTGAATAGTTCTGTTTTCTAGTAGAAAACCAAATTGCAACAGTAAATCTTTTTTAACTAGTATGGAGTAAGGAGCAAAATTAATGAATGTAATGTCGTGGACTCAAACCCCAGTGAAATGTATCTGTGACTCTTTGCTCCTAAATCTCTACCTGAATTTATATATTTACACCACCCAGTATTTGCACATCAGTTTGTGTAATACATGAGTAAAAACCATTAAATTTTCTAAAGTATATAAATTCAATTCTGTCTTCTTATAGCATATCAGTGAACTGTCATTATGCTGGCAATATTTTTGCTCTGTTTTCAATTTTTGCAAAGCTCCAAGATACTTTCCTAAACTTGGGAATTTTTTATAAGCCTCCTCCTGCCAATAGCCATTTCACGGCCTCTTCTCTCTGCTCTCACAAAGCTGCACTGATGCCCCATGGGGCTGAGGGAGGCCCACAGGGTTGGGAACAGACTTTTGTATCTTTGATGTTTGGAGGTTTGTGGATTGGTCACAATCCAAGCCTTCATGTAAAGTGCATTTGTGCTGGGGAAAAGTCCATTGAATTTAGTGAAACTTATAGAAATGCACTTGTTCAAAAATTCAGTTTTGTGAAGTAACATGCCATGGAAAATGTCAGTGTGATGGCTGAGCTGTGATGTTCAGTGTAAAAACACTTCCTAGCACCTTGTGACTCCCAGATAAAAAAAAACAACAGAGCAAACTTCAAGATGAAGTGGCCTTAATGGGCTGGATGATGTCTGGGTGTTAAACATCTGGAGCTGGTGGCTGCAGGTGCTGTACACTTCCCATTCTCACAGCAGATACCACAGCACTTGGTTCAGAGAGAAGAAACTTCACCTGATGTCATTCAGCACTCACTCCAAACTACCCTTACGCTGGATGAATCTTGCCTGGAGATGCCTGTTACCCCAGAATGAAGAGGAAGCATACTTGATGATGTCAGCTTGGTTAGGCTACCTGCAAGGAACTGAGCCAAGGATAGCAGAAGACTTAAGCATAGGCACAAATCCCCTGTGGCTCATCTAAGTGATGAGCATGCATTTCATTTATTGTCAGTTTATGTAAGAGTCAGTCCAATGTGTGTATGTTTACACTTCAGAGGGTGCTTAGTTCAGGGACTGGGGTGGTTTGCTGTGCTAGGACTTCAAAAACTGATTTTACATCTAGGCAACATATTCAGTGGCTGCTCAATACACCTTGTTCCTACACTGCAGCCATAGACCACAGGGAAAAGCTGTACTAATCCAGTGCATTTAAAAATTAAATGTAGTATTAAAAATATTTATCCGAGGAAGTATTTTCAAGTTGTCCATACATCATCAGTGAAACATGACTTAAGAGCAATCTGAACTTCTTCAAAATCTCTGGATACTGAAAAAGCCAGCAGACATCATGAAACTGTTAAGAATTTCAGCCAAAATGGTGAGAATCCAGGCATATGAAAAAAAGGAATCTGTACTGGAAACTCTTAAGCATAGCGATCTTAACCATAGCAGTCAAGACTCAATGAAAACTACTCCCTGAGCAATTTTTAAAACACAGATGTTTTGAGGTTGGATGTACATGTTGCAGTTCTACTCTTCTTCCTCTTTCATTAAGTTGGTTTAGAACTACTGTAACTTTCAAAGTGTTCATTATGTACATAGCCCTTCAGTATGCAGTCAGTCTGTGCTCTCGTGGCCTTCAAGTGAAGTCCACCTGTGTAACCATTGTGCCAGTCTCTTTCCCTACTGCTCTCTGCTGCTCACAAATACTCCCTTGACAAAGCAGTAGTGATTACTTCTTTACTTTGTGATCTGAAAACTAGGTCTTCCTTTCTTCCTTAACACTCTGGACACTAAAAATCCTTGTTAGGTTTTTATCTTCTGTATCTCTTTTATAGTGTTACATCCTAAGCTAATGGTAGTGTAGTATCTAAAGAATTTCCATTTTTTTAATGTTTAATAATCTGTAGTTAAAATTACTTTGGACAATATTGTTAACAGCTGGGTTTGAGTTAATACAAAATGAGATTATTTGGGCTATAATTTGATATAAAACTGTTGCATTATCATAATCACTGGGATTTAATTTAGAATTATACACCAATACTGGCTCGGGAGTTAAGTTCTAAGAGTGAGAGAAAAATAGGCCGACATGCACTCCAGTATGTAACTTCCATATTCTATTTTGGAATACATACAGATTAACTAATAGTCTTACAATAATAATAATAATAATAATAGCCCTATTCTGATTTTAAACTTTAGTAGCTTTGTTAGTAGGAGTTGTTACTGGCTTTCACTGGCATGAGATCACAATTAGTCTTCCTATTTTCATTTCTCTCAGTATATTATTTGGGCAGAAGAAACATTGTAGCACATTACTCTGAACATCACAAACTAAATCAATTCTCTAGGGAAGACTATTTTGTTTTAGTAAAGCAAACTCATAGCTGAATCTGTACAAGCAATAGAAGCTGCAGACATACATCAAGGTCCAGAACTGACCACAGTTGTATATGCAATATTCCAGGAGTAAACCCAGATTAGAGTGATTGCTGTTTCTCTAGTTGATGGTAGTGACCTGCTTTGAAGCCTCAAATTACAGTGATTAGTTTCCAGAAGGGCTCTGAATGTAAGTACTGCCTCCTGGGACTTCTTGCTGAAGGGTTTTCAAGAGGGTAGTGTTTTATATTAAATTAGATAATAAATAATAAAACCAATAAATAATAATAAATGTATTTTTTCAGAGTCACTTTTCTGTGAAGAAAGGAGCTGCGGCTTTGGGTATTGGTACAGATAGTGTGATTTTGATTAGATGTGATGAAAGGTAAGTAAATACATCAAATACAGCTTTTTTTGTGGTGCATAACAGAGGATCATCAGGTGCTCACCTCAGAGGGAATGTGCAGGATGTGGTCAGCAGTTGGTATAATTTGTCATAGCACTGTCATCTTCAGCAGCTGTACACTAATTTATCCCACTAGAGGAACTGGCTCTGTTAGTAGCTTTTTTATCTGTCTGTTTTTGGAGTTCCTAAAAAATCTTAGAAGTTCTTTTTCTCAGAGGTTTCTTATTTTTTTTTTTCTTTCATTCTGATGTGAAACAGGATATCAAGCAAATATCATTCTTTACATTTTGTGCTAAGAAACCAGGAGGAAGCTTGTTTTGATCAAATCAGACTCTCACATTTTGATCCATTAAAATGAGCTGAAGTGGGCCTTTTATAGGAATAAAATATTTAGGAGCATTTGCTAATATAATTCTATTACTTTATGCCTCCACCATCTTTCTCATCTGGATTGCATTTCCCTCAGTGCCCTTGATAGGGACATGTTTGTGATAGGATGTGAAGAGAAGGGTCTTTGCAGCATTGTGGGAAGCACAAGCTAAGGAGGATGGTGGTCCCTGGAAACCAACAGCACAGGAGGCAACTAATCTGCAGCTCACACAGGCTTTGAAAAAGGGTGGTAGATAACTTCTTGTTTAACTCACCCAACCAGAAGGCTGCAGTTCTCTGTGAAAACTCATTTTGAGGAAAATGTGTATTAACAAAATCAACATGTTCTGATAAAAATTTTCTGGTTTAGGGAAAACACTTTTTGTGGGACAAAAATTACTACAAAAATTCTTATTGCTTCAATTGAGAGTCTTTCCAATAGCAAATGCTATTTGAGTCCCTCATTGTTACAAGGTATTGAATTAATTATGTCTCTAACAGAAATGGAAGGTTTTGCTGCTATCAAAATACTCTGCTCCCACATTAAAAAACAAGCATCAAGTAAGCAATTTACAGTGCTAATCACAGTGCCTGTGTATTGACTTATGAACCTATTATCTCTTTATTAACAAAAGACTGAACACACTTTGAAGAGGATTTAATGACGTCAGAACAACCAACAAATATCAAAACAAATCCCCCAGTTGTTTCTATTCACTAGAGATGGATGTGGATCAATGAAGCCGTGTCTTCCTTTTCTTCTTGTGCAAGTTCAGCGTGATGGTTTTCTGTGAAGACCACAATGGTTGGCCTGCCCACGCTGAAATAAACAGCAGGATTCCTGTGTGTCTCCCATGGGGACACAGCAGACAGAGCAGGGACAGAGCAGATTGTTTGCTCAGGATGTGGGCTGATGTGGTTGAGAAGACCCTCTGTGAAGATGTGGGCCTGTGGAAGGGTGAAGGAGCACATTGATATATTTTTGAAGTTTTCAGTATGACCAAGCATAGTTCCTGGTGGCTCTTTCCCATTCTGACCCACACCTGCCTAGTTTGCCTTGTTTAACTGGTAAACCTTGACATTGCTTGGGTATTGCTCTCTCCTGGCCATGAATTCCTGCATCTACTTGATGTGACTGGGGCTGGATAATCACTTGCTTTGGTAAAACAATTTGGCCAGTGAAAGCATCTGCCCAGCTCTGTGTATGTTTCTATGCACAAGCTCACTAAATCAGAAACTATTAAAAATCAGCATCTAAATTATGTTTTGAGGAGGTACTCATTGCCCTCTTTTGACATGGTTTTATTTTCTTTATTCCTCTAATGATCCCAGGAACAGTTTTTGAGGATAAGACTACTACTGCTTTTCTCTGAACATGTACATGTCTCTTTGAGGAGCTCACAAGAAGCTGAATACTCTCTAGATCTTTTTTGTACTTCTGCAAGAAAAATCAGGGTTAATTTTTACATTTTTAGTTTTTTATTTTTAGTTTTTCTTTCATTATTTTAGTACTTTGAATATGCAGGAGAGATTTTGCAAAAAAATTCAGCAGTTTCAGAAACAAACCTGTTTCTACTAAAATAAATACCGTGTTATTGTAAGCTATGTGAGGATGAAAACTTAAAAAACCAATAGCATCTTATTACAATAAATTAATAATTTTTAAAAAGGACATGCATCCAAATGTCATGAAAACAGTTCAAGTGTTTTTATGCAAAATGAAACTAAAACTAGTGGGTTTATTAGTTTCCATGTAACATCATTTTGAGTTTTAATTAAAGTTGTTTTTTTTATAACAGTGGGAAATGAGGGCCTAGTGGAAAAAACATCTGAAAAAGTCTTTAGAAATTTATATCAATGTTAATGTCCAATATTCAAAGCCAGTGAAGACTTTATTTCTGTAACATGGGAATCTAGCATGTTTGTAGTGCTGGTATTCATATTGCCTCTTCTTTTATAGACTTGATGGTATCTAAAGCAAAGAAAACTATAGCCTTAATATTCAGTATCAGCTCTGTTTTATCTTGCACCTAGTTACTTTATAGGATTTCCTAAATTAGCATTCAGGCCATACACAACTGAATCTGAGCCTGAAGTAGATGGTTCATAGTGGAGGTGTTGCAAGTACAGTCAATGCAAAGAGCCTGACAGTGCATTTAGTGAGTTTAGACAGGCAGCTTCTCACACCCTGCTTCCAGCAAATGCAAATGTGTAATTCGCTAAACTGTGGAAAAGTCACCCTGAAATGAGTTCATCCCTGGGAAGGGCACACAGAGACAGCTGCTGACAGCACAGCTGAGTTGCACCACTCAAGGCCATGCAGCTCAGCTGACATTTTCTGTGCCTGCTGAGAGATAACCATGGGATCTGGAACCTAGTGAATTTCTTGGGATGCTGGGCTGAGCCTCTCCCTGGGAGACTGAAGCTTATTCCCAGGACTCTAACTTCAGACAGGACCAAGATGCTCCAAGGAGCAGCATCAGTCTTTAATGGGGTGACCACAACATACTTCTTCAGTTACCATCACCATGTTGATGCAAATATATTGACAACTCAGACTAATGGACAGAGTCTTTCCATGCCCGTCAGTGCAGCATAACTCTTGGGCAAAAAAGTCATTTTGCTTCTTCTTTGGGTATCCTATTAAGTGAAGAAGTAACAGCAAAAGTTAATTTCAAGATCAAATGACTGATATAACTCTCTTGCTCCAGAGGGAAAATGATCCCATCAGACCTTGAAAGAAGAATTGTTGAAGCCAAACAGAAAGTAAGTTTACCAGCTTTCTTGCTTCCAAAGAAGACAGAAACCCAAAGAATGGTAAAGCCGGTTGTTTGTTTTCCTTGGTTAAACAACACAGGCTTGCCCATTAAGTTTTGATTTATTTCTTATAAATGTAGCCTGCCAATTAATGAGGCAAGAATTGCTGAGAAAAATACGTTTAGAGCTACTTTATAATCCATGAGTTATTTGGCTTTCTTTTTATATGATGTTTTGCATAACATCCTCTTTTATATTATCAGGCTATGTATGATGCAGCTTCTCAGCTAAATATTGTCAAAACCAGAGTAATAATTTTGGAGAATTTGTTTTATTCTAATGCATTGAAAATACTTTTCATAGACTCACCAAATCAATGGAAGGTAAACTAAAATCCACATATCTCTAAAAGTGCACACGCTATTGTATTTGTTCACTAAGAGATGCTAGAATTAAAACATCAGATTAAAGTAAGCAATGAGCACAGCCCTGTGCTTTCAGCATTTATGTTTACTAGACACACTGCAACAAAACCTGATTAATAACACAAATCTTCATTGAAAGCATATTTTTTCCAAGAAAAGCAATACAGTAGATAAAAAATAAGGCAAAATGACAGTAGAGTGCCACACAAAACTACTGACTCTTGCAGAAGAAAGTTTGGACTTTCTTGATGGTTTGAGCCCCAGTTCTGGAAAAAAAAAAAAAAAAAAGTAGCCACACTTGACCTCTAAGTACTCCTTATGAACTCAATGTAATTTGAAATTACATTGAGTAATTTAATTTTAAAAATTTCATAAAAATGAAATTAAAATTAAATACTGGTATAAATTCTAGCAGACCCCAGATCTCATAGTGCAGAAGTGATGGCTGCCGAGTGCTCTGTTGTGAGGCACGGCATTTAACAGAGGGAATCCAAGAAAAAGTCCCTAGGCTCTGTGGAGGCTGCTGCTTCTACCTTTGAAGGGCTGTCTCCCTGCTCTGCGTGAGGGATGGGGCTGGTGGTGAGCCCCACACTGCCCCAGGAGACGCCCTCAGACACGATGTTCCCACTGACAAAACTGGGGCACCACGTTACCAGACACTCACTGGGATAATTGCAATGTAGCCCAGGGCACAGTCTACCAGAAATGCTTGTCTCACCGTGGTGCCTGGTTCAGGTTTGTTTATATGACATCCTGCAGTGCAGACGGTTTTTGTTTCAGGCAGGTGGTGTGAAGCAGAATTGTTCTGTTGAACCCTTACCTGTCTCATGCACCCTAATAAATGGAGGATACTGGTTTGGAAGTTTGCTGCCACCTTAAGGTAGAAACTATAATATCGCTGGCATCTAAACGTGGAGAAAACCAGCGTAAGATAGCAAGGATGTCCTCTGGGAAACACTTGTGGGGTCACTGTGGGGGCAGCACAAGGGGAGCTGGGGCTGCCGTGGGATGAGGGGGCTGCAGCACTCTGAGCATGCATAACATCTCTCTGCTTTCTTGCAGGGATTTGTTCCTTTTCTGGTGAGTGCCACAGCTGGGACAACAGTGTATGGGGCGTTTGATCCTCTCATAGCTATTGCAGACATCTGCAAGAAGTACAAAATCTGGATGCATGTGGATGTAAGTAACATCATACGTGGAGGGCTGGATTACAAGGTGTATTAACATTAATTTATTCATTTTGGAAAGTGTCATCTTGTACAAACCCATTGTATTTAGTTGCTGTAATTAAGTCTAGCTTCCAAGCACTGACTTCCCACTCTGAGAGGCTCAGGTCAGGGTGATATTTTAGGAACCGTGACTGTAGTTGTACTTGTAGCAACTGGGACACTTAAGATGACCTAGTTTGAGGGCTTTTGGCTTTCAGCTTTATCTTTAAATGTCATTAATAAAGAAACACATAAGAAGTGTATTGAGCACTGGCTCAGCTTCAGCAGCAGCTGCAAAATAAATACATAAGGAAAAGGATACATTTTCTGGAATAAAGTACTGCAAATTGTTGATCAGGTTAATGCAAGTGCTAGGGAAATTTATCAGATTGGCTACTTAGCTTTATCCAGGCTCTTGCCAAGAAATCTTTCTGAAGGATCATCTCTCAGCCCTAGAATATCTTCTGTGTCATTTTTGCAAATCCTTTCTCCAAAAAGGCTTGGTAATTGACTTCCCATAGGTTTGGGATTCTTGATTTAGTATTACTGTGTCAGCCAAAATCAGTCCATTCAAAGGAAGAATTTGTATTTACCTTAAATACTTCTCAGTTGCATGAAATGCCTGCTTGTCCCAGATCTCTGAGAGGAAGGCAAATGAGTAGAGGACAAGCAGTAGTAGGT
Organism: Parus major; assembly: GCF_001522545.3. Taxonomy (NCBI): domain Eukaryota; kingdom Metazoa; phylum Chordata; class Aves; order Passeriformes; family Paridae; genus Parus; species Parus major. The sequence continues at coordinate 16,284,009 of NC_031769.1, read as the reverse complement.
CCAAAATATGATTGAAATCCCCCAAAGCAGCTGAGATCCCAGTCTGGTTTGTTATTATAAGGTAGTGACTCCAAGAGAAAAGGCAGCTGACCCGGGAGCAGATCTGCAAGTTGTTAATTACAGCGGTGGGGGCAGCCCAATGTTCGCTGTGCCGGTGTCAGAGGGACAAGTGAAAGGTTTGCAGACAATAAGGGTGAGTGCCTGGATTAGGGGCTATTAACCACTGCTTCCAAACTACTGGAAGAAAATTGTTAGCACAGCTCATGCCTCAGGCCCCATCTGCCTGGTCATTTTGGAATGTGTCACATCAGCAGGATAAAAAGTGTCCCAAACTGATGGGAACGCACAGATGTCATCACAGAGGAAAGCAGAGCTCTCATTAAGATAATGTGTCTTGCCTTCCAGGGAGCATGGGGTGGTGGGCTCCTGATGTCGAGGAAACACAAATGGAAGTTAAATGGCATCGAAAGGTATGATTTATTAGTATCAATAAAAGACATTTATTAAATGCATTTTAACACGAGTGATTACTACAGCAATGCCTTAAAAATTAAGGATCAATATTATCTCTGAGATACAGCTGGGAGAAATCATATAAACTGCCCTTCTGGTTGAAGCAGCATTGCTAACCCTTTGTGTTACAGTAGTGTGGCAATTTGTTTTGAAGTACTAACAGCAGATATTCCATGCTTGTTTCTCTGTTCTCACTGCCTACATATACAGGTCCAGAGCAGTTTCTGCAGCATCCTCTAATTCAGCATCCAACATGAATTAGCAATTTAATTTCTCTAGGAAGTGAATCTTGTAGGTCTTGTACACTTGAAGCATGAAACTTTAAGTATAAAACATGGGTGCACCTGCAGTTAGGACAGATGTCCTGCTCTGTCTCTGCTGGAGAGACTAACCCTCTCCAGACTGCGTTATTGATGTCTTCAGTAAGTCTGTGCCTGGATATATACACAGTTGTAGTCATGAGCTCATAAACTTTGCAGATAATGGAGGTGAACATAAGTGATGCTAGTCCAGGTTGGAAGGACTGATCTTAAACTTAAAAATAGCTGCTTACTCAGAAAGTAAGTTTTAGTTAAGCCCTGGAAATCCTTTCTATAGGATGTTGAGGTTTAACTACATTCAAGGGAAGACAAAAAACATTCAGGATTTCTGTGAGCCACAAAGGAGTGGAAGCTTAGAGGGTATTTAGGTAAAGTTCATGGGTGCTTGCCCTATTTTGTATTCTTCCCAGTCACCTATTTAGTCCCCTTTCCAGAGGCAGTATGCTGGGATAGATGGAGTCACTTGCATTTCTGTACTTACTAAAGCTCATGATGTTTGAGAGTAAATCATTACTCCCTTCCTCCTTCTTTATCACTAAATCAAGTTGCTGTTTCTTGCCAATTAAAATTACAAACTTCCTCATCCTGATCCTGGAGATTAGGAGGATACCTTGATGATTCAGTTCTTTTCTCATACATCTCTCATGCAAAATTTGGAAAGCAGCCAGTGATTCTATGAATTTCATTTAAGACTGCCTACAGCACTCCAGACTTACATATCATGCATTAAAAGGATATATATCCAAATATCCACCAAGTAAAAATGTACATTGTTGCTTGTGAGGGCAGAGTGTGAAACAAAGGATTTGCCTCCCATATTACTGTCCAAATTGTGCTGGAATGAGAAGTTCAGGTTAAATTTGCTTTGGAGCATTTTCTGCATAACATGCTTTAGATCCAGAACTCCACTGGGTTTTATTAAGTGTTATGATAAGCACCATCTCAGTATGTTAGGAAGTGAATTAAGGAAATCTGTTACTTTGAGTGCTATTCCTGCTTTCTGGACACAGTGGCTTGTTTCAGTTTGTCCAGATCTCAAGTGCTGGAACTTTTAGAGCAGACCTTTCATGGACCTTTCTGTTTCATGGTAGATAACGGAGTCATCACAGGTCTGGGTAGAAGCGAACTGAAGCTGTTACTCATGTTTGATAGGAGAGGGAACGTTTACTGCAGCACACTGTGTTCTGAGTACTCACATCCTTCTGGTAACAGTCAGTCCAGCAGAAATATTCCTGTCACAGGAGGACGAGTTGCAGGACTGTCCTTACCATGCCCTCCAGTATCCCCATGGCAGATTCCAAGGTGCTGGAAGGCACCCTGAAGGAAACACAAGCCCCAGTGTGTGGAGCAGATAGGTCTGGCCAACATCAGGAGTTCCAGCCTGGTGTCCCCGTCCAGAGCTCAGGCAGGGAGTGACAGCTGCATGAGAAAAGCATGTGTGCAGTGAGTGAGTGCTCCTTAGAGGCTCTGGGCATCCTTCCAGGGGCTGTGGCTGGTCAGTGATTGCATGAGTCTGTATTTAATGCTGGCTTAGGACCAAATTCTGCCACTCATGAATCTTTCCTGTCATCCATTTGAAATCTGTAAAGGAAAAACATTTCTTTTTTTTCTATCTTTGACCCATAGCCAAAAAATCATATAGGTCCTTGGTGCTCAGTTATTTGGGCAAACATGAGATGCTTTTAGAAAACATCTGTGGATTCTTACAGATTTTTTTACCTCAGTTTGTCTTGGTCAGCAATTTCTTCAAACATATACTAATGACAGAAGCCCAAAATAACTGATAACAATTGAAAAATTATGGATTTTTATTTTACATAATTCATTATTTTTCTGTGTGAAATTGGTATCTAATTAGGTAAAAAGGTGACCGTAGGATAAATTAAATGTTTCAGACAGATAATTCACATCAATAAGTAACCTTTTTGCTTGAGAAAATGCATACTACTATTGTTTTTTAGTGGTCTCTTAAAGAATTTTTGTCTAATTTTACATAGGCACAAAAAAAATTAAAAAGTATCATATCAAGGGAAGTTCATAGACCTGAGTGGATGTTCAGAACCATTAGCTTTGGTGTTGTAATCAGATGACTGACTGAGCTGATTAAAAGCTGCCAGATACTCAAAAAGCCAAGCCAAGTGGCCAGATGTTGCCTGTTCCCTACAGATTTTGCATCAGGCACTTGCACAGTACCATTTAAATAGCAAAGAAGAAAGCACAGAAGTACTGCCTGATGTCCATGTGAATTTTTAAGTTGCTTGCTTTGAAAGAGTGGAAGCCATTTGGGTGTAGGTGCATAAACCTGTAGCATTGTCTCCAAGTCCCACAAAGGAAAATACTGCTAGATTCTAACATGCTCACCTCTGATGATATTAGTGTTACCTGCAAGTGTGTCCTGGGTCCTTTAAGTTTTCACATGCCTCAGCTGACTGACTATACCATCAAAGTACAAATCACTGCACTAGATGAAATCATGTGCACGATGTGTCCTTGACAGCTAGCCAGATAGGATGCAAATATATACATTTATAGCTAAGTCATCATATGTAACAATAGTAATTATAAAATAGCCAGTCAAATATAACACAAAATGAAAATAATAAACAACTGGACAATCTTCCATTCAGCCCTTACTGCAGTCCCAAATGCCTCTTCTCTAGATCTTGTTGTGTCAGCTCTCTGTTTGTTCCCAAAACCTAGGTTGACAGCAATTTTTCCAGCACATGTGTCCTGGAGGGAGGCATGATCAGACTCTTTTCTGGCAAGATGGGTCATTTCCACTCTTATTACTGTAGTTGTGTGAATTGCTGTAACCAAGCAAAAATTAGGGAGCTATGAAAATTTGCTATCATCAGAGCAACAAGAAACATTAGTTTGGGCTATGTTTTCCAGGTTACTCAGAGACTTAGTGATACCCAGAAGTATTTCAAGGAACTATTTTAAATGCCTGTGTGAGCTAATTATTAAAATCTTGCTGAAACTGGAATCAGAGGGAGGGAGATCTGCTAGGTTGCCAGCTTCCTATCTGCATCTTTAATTGACTGTGCAGTTTTAGAAAGTTCATCAGTCAAGTTTGTGCTTTTAGGAAGTTTGCCCTATGTAAGTATAGATGACTCCCCAGAAAGTTTAATACTGATTAAATTTAGTGGATGGAGCAATTATCCTGTGGTAAATTGCCAGGATTGTCATCCAAAAGCCAACTGGAGTAGATTAGGTCCCCTGTGAAGGCATTGCTTTCCTAATATCAGCCATGATAATTTTCAGCTTTGCTTGCTCAGAAGAAGAAAAAAGTGAGTATTGCTTCATGTTTAATATTATTCTAATATTAAATATAATTCTAATTTCTAAATGCCTCTGGGGTTTCATCACACAGTACAATGTCTGAGTTTCATGTGGTTTTCTGTTCCAGAGCTAACTCAGTAACCTGGAACCCTCACAAGATGATGGGCGTCCCACTGCAGTGTTCAGCCCTGCTAGTAAGGGAAGAGGTATGTCAATATATACACAATATACGTGCTTCTCTGCTTCTTTCTGGCACTTCTGAAAATCCTGGATATTCATAACTGTGTTGTAGGTGATACTTGCTAAGGTGATGAGGATTATAACAGGAACTGAGAAAAGACCTCTATTTTTGTGCTTCAGTCATGACTGCAAAAGGAATTAAAGCAGATGTCTAGCAAAAATGAGGCAATCAATGGCAATACCTATACAGAGTTTTGTGACTTTCCATTCTAAGTGTCCGTGGTTAAGTTGTGGCTGCATAACTGTGTAACATAAGATGTAACTGCAGGCAAATTCTGGTCCTCCTGGGGTGAAAGTCATGGTTTACATGCAACACAACATTTGGTCCAGAATCAAGGCATCATTACATTTTCTAGACTTTCATGATATTCCTACCCAGCTTTGATCTATATATCCACTTGGGGGCACATGGAAGTAAAAATGGAACAGTAAATGCTCTTGGAATAAAAAGTAGACATTTCATTTAGTGCTAGAATTTGAATTACCCTTCAAGCCTGTAATTTTCACATAACCATCACTTACTGGGACAGCTGCCGTACAGCCACCACTTAATAGACCAGCTATCAAAAAGCTGGTTGCTGTTTTGCTAACAGCTGTACAACAGATTGTATACAGAGTGATTGCATTTAGGAAGAGAGAAACTGGCTTTTATTTGCCCTCTGGGTCAGTTCCCCAAGACAAAGCCTGCCTGGCTGAAGTCAGTACCATCCTTGACTTCTAGGGAGAACAGATGGTTCAGATTAGGAGAAAGTCAATTCTTTTTCCCCCCTTTCATTTTGCTATCTCAGTTTTGAGTTACACATGAAGATTAGATTTGATGATAAACAGCCATGTTATGATTCTTCTTGGACTGGAAATTGCCATTTTAGGCAACAGCCCTAAGGTATACCATAAACTTGGTTGAGATCTTAACTAGAGCCAGAATGTGTCTCTCTGCATTTTACTTAAAAAGCTAAAAAGGAAACCTCATGCTTTCACAAGGCCAGGTTTCGTCACCTTGTTGGCTTCTGTTCCTCCCACAAAGTTACCTCTTAGAATGGTATGTTGCAGCCCAGAAATAGCTCTAGCTGGGTTTTTAAAGGCCATATGCTCTTCTGCCTGTTCAAAGCTTTCTGTACAACTTAAGCATCCAATCTACGGCTGAGGGCTTTGAAGAAAAGAACTGTTCCTACAAAGAAAGAAAACAATAAAAATAAGAATTTTAGAGACCAAAGCAATTGAAAAGTGCTGTGATACTCTTTGGATTAGTCACTAGTTGTCTTGGTGTGACTCAGAAAAGAAGCCTTCAGAGGAAAGGAGGAAAAGGAACGAGAACAAAAAATAAAAGGCAAGATCCAGAAATGAAATTAAGCTTAAGAATGCTAGGAAGCACAATGCACATCTTTTTTTAAAAATTATTTGGATGTGGGAGTGGATTATACATTGCTGGATCAGGTACCGAGGCATCTTGGGCACCGATAGGGATTAGTCCATTGAGCAACCTTATAAGTCTAGTTTTGTGCTTTTGATCTTCCTTTTGCACTTAGACATATATTTGACTGATTTTGGGTGTTTGGAATTTTTCACCCAAAGCAACCCTCAAAGTAGTAGTCAAATCTGTGCCAACATCCCTGTGCTTGTGTCTTTGTGTCCATAAGGGATTGATGCAGAGTTGCAATCAAATGCATGCTTCCTACCTCTTTCAACAAGACAAGCACTACGACCTGTCTTACGACACGGGAGACAAGGCTTTGCAGTGTGGACGGCATGTTGATGTCTTCAAGCTATGGCTGATGTGGAGGGCAAAGGTAGGACTGCCTGCTACACATTTGTTTGTATTAAAATAATGCACACCAGATACACTTGAGAGTTTGGATTTTTTTCTGTAATCACAATTTTAGAAAATACCTGACCTGAATTTCATATATATAACATGAAAGAAAGAACATTATTATTTTCTGGGGGTTTTATACTTTTAACGACAGAGCTTCAAAGCAGCACACATGATTTTGAAACTTGAACTGTATGGCTTTGCATAGCATTTGCCTTGTGTAACTGTAGGAGTCTAACAGCATAAATCATATACCTAGGAATGTTGTTACAAAGATTTCTGGAAATAAACAGATGTTTTAATTATATTCAGAAATTATACGTGGCAAATCAAGATGAATACCTAGTTTCATTGCATGCAGTAGATATGAAGTAATCTTTAGAAGGAGTAGAGGAAAACTCATCAAAAACTCTTCACTGGGAAATCTGTAAACACCAGCTCTAATGATAACTTTATCTATATTGCTAAATAAGTTCTTGCATGTATTTATTTAATCTATTATGTCAGGTTGCCTAAGGTTGGTTCACAGGAGATGACATCACTGTTTTCATTTCCAGAAAGCCTTAAAGATTCTTATGTGCTTTATTAAGCCTCGGAGGAGGTGTGGGAGTCTGTAAAGGAGGATGCAATAGCTGTTGTGCTAACTGGGGTCTGCAGAGCAGCAGGCAATTTTAGCCACATGTCTCTTTTACTCCAAGCCTTTCTCCCAGGGCTACCTCTACTCTGTTTTGAAATCTCTACACAGAAGGATAATGACATGGGCTTTTAAGTCAGTTCTGCACTGCCAGAACAGATTTAGCAGGGACATGCATCCATTACTCAGAGACATTTCTGCTAAAGCCCATTTTTTCAATATGCCTTGTACTGCTTTTTCTCTTCTCACACTCTGCTTGTAATATTAACATTACAAAATAGAATGTGTGTTTCTTAAGGATTTTATTCCAGCTGTTTATCCCCTTTTCTCCCTCTTGAAGCTGCATCCTTTGTTTGAGGCATCACAGTTGGTGATTGCAGAAAAAATTATGATGTCACAGAGAGGATTATGACTTCTGCCAGAGATGAAAAAGTGGGCTTTTCTGCAGCCCTTAAAAACACAACTTCTGCGTTTGTATGGTATCTGTTAGAAACGAGAATACTACAGAGGCAGGGTAGTATCTGAACAAAGTGTGCATTTTCACATGCATAAGACTGGGCTCTAAAAGTGTGTCTACCCGTTCTGTGCTTAACTAAAAAAGAAAAAATTATTCTTGGAAATTCCCCAGTATATCATTCCTGGAAGATTAAAATCCCCTATCCTGAAAATAGTGGGAGACTCCCCATGTCTGGAACTCAACACCTCCTGAAGACCCCACACTGTGCCAGTCCAAGCTATCCAAAACCGTCCTCAGCCTCTCTGCAAAATCTACCAAAGGCACCCTTTGAGATGCTTTTCATGTTCTCAGCAAAATATTCCTGAGAACCAAGCAAGTACCTGATGCTTATTTTGCAGAGTTGGCTATAGGGATGTCAGTGGCAAGAGCTAGAGACAAATGAGCTCTGCTTATCAAAGTGCCCTTCAACACATAGAATCAGATCCTTAACTGATCTCACTGAGACTTTTGAGAGGTGACTTGTGCTAATGTATTGGCAAGTATTGCATGGTCCTTTTTCCCTTTTAATTCACAGAGCAGGTATTTACGTAACTGCTTTTCTTCATCTCTCTGTAAAGGGAACCACAGGATTTGAAGCACAAATTGATAAGTGCTTGGAACTTGCTGAATACCTATACAATAAAATAAAGAACAGAGAAGGGTATGAAATGGTATTTGATGGAAAGGTATGTAGTGCTACATATTTTTCTCAGTTGGTCAACACTGTCTGGTTCATTACCTATTGGGATGCTACCAACAGGTCAAATCAAACAGCATGAGACAGAAAGCAGGGACCCTTGTAACAAAACCTCTTGTTGTGCCAGTTCCTCTCTACCTCATGGAATGCAGGAACAATGGAGGTGAGGCAGCTGTGCATAAGTGTTCAGTTTGCTCAGTTTAACCCTGCTGAAACAAAACACCCGGATCTCAGCCTAACACAACACACCGAGGCACAATGAAAACCAGGCTCTTATTTATAAAAACAAGTTGCAGTTTCCAAATAGCAGGGTCCGTTAGGAGGGGGGGTACGGTACCCCAGACACTGAAAGGACGGTTGTACAGAGCTGTTTTATCAGCATTCTTAGGTGGCAGTCACAGGGGAGCTGGGGTGACCTGGAGGGACCATCTACACTGAGGTCCCTGCTGTGATGGGGTGCAGCCAGCAGGGCAGGGGCTGGTGTTGCTTGGGTGCAGTATCACCAGATATCACCTGGCATGCAGATATCGCCAGGCAGGTTATGTGGAGAGACTCCAGCTGAGATGGGATTCCTGGATACCAGGAGCTTGGCAGGAGCACAGTGCCCAGGGCAAGGCAGTGCAGCCTGGGTTGGGTGGCTGTACCTCTGCTGTGCTCGGCCATTGCTGTGTGGGCAGCCTCTCCAGCTGTGAGGGCTGGGGACAGGCCTGGTAGAAACCTCTGTTACAAAGTTATCTGGTGTTCTGTCTGTAAAAGAGAACAAGGATGAACATCACTATGTTTCTTCAGAGATTACAGGCTCATATCCACATACCACTATGGAATTTATTTCCCCCACCTCACACGTCATCACTGAACTTGGTCCACTGGGTCTGATGATGAGTGAAGGAACTGGCAGCAGGAGGAGTTGCTGTAACTCACATTTAGCATCCAGCAAAGAACACAGCAAGGCAGGCAGCTGTTGGGAGATTGGAAAAATGCAAAACGTGTCCACTAGGTCTTACTTTATGCCTTTCTGCTTAGTGCTCCCATAGATGTTAAATGAGCTAAGATGCTGTGGTGCATGCATATTAATATAGCAGCTAGCAGAATCAAACTGAGAAGTAGTAAATTTCATTAAATATAAGAAAATCTTTTACTGTCTTATGCACCACCTGTGGCTCCTGTTTACAGAATCAGATTTTGTATTATTCTGTCATGTAATAAAAGTAAATGACACAGTCCTTACCTCTAAATTATCTGTAATAGACTCTTGCCTTAGCCACACGATCCCTTCAAGCCCCTGGAGGGGACAGGAGCTGCAAAATCCAGATGCCTTTCAGAAAGGCATAAATACATTTGCCCAGCTGGATGATGTGTTTCTGCATCTGACACCCTGGGAATAAATTGCTTAAAATTATCTTTTCTGCATTAATAATGATGATGACTCTCAGTGGACCACAATAATGAAAACCATTGACTGCTGTCACAAGATGATGTATGAGAGGGAGGGAAGGCATGAACTTAATTGCAATTGAGATATTATGAGCATTTCTTACAACATAAACTATTATTATTCTGTGCTTAGCCTCAGCACACAAATGTCTGCTTCTGGTACATACCTCCCAGCTTGCGTGGAATGGAGGACAGCGAAGAGAGAACGAGCCGCCTGATGAAGGTGAGCACTGAAACCTTTGCAGGAAGGCAATTCCCAGAATGATCTCCCAGGGCACAGGGCAGGGTGAGGTTCTGGCAAAGGACCATGGTCATTTTACTGCAGGTCAGTGTTGGCACCACCTTGCTCTGGTCGCCAGGTGTGGTATTCCCTGGCTTTGCCTGATCTCCAGAGCACGTATTTGCTCTGTGTTTGTGTACTGAAGCCACTGTGGACCACAGTCACTAAACCCAGCAACGGCAGCAAAAGCTCAACAAGACTACAGCACAGCTACTGTGTCCCTGTCAGCAATATTGAGGAACTAGCAGAGGGAAATTTCCACAGTCATTTAAAGAGCAGGACAGAGAAAGGGGATAAATTGAATGCCTTTTCAATGTGACATTTATTCCTTACTGGAGGTTAATGTTTTTACTAATATTGGACGTAATTTCATTTCAGCTGCTTGTAGCTCTCCATCCACTACAAAAAAAGGAAGTATACTCTGTTTTAATAATAATGAGGGTGATGATAATAATGAAAATAATGATAATAATGACAATAATAATAATAATATTCATTATCAGCATCCCCTACTTTTTGTTGCTCTGCAGGTGGCACCAGTGATAAAAGCCAGGATGATGGAGTATGGCACAACCATGGTGAGCTATCAGCCCCTGGGAGACAAAGTGAACTTCTTCCGGATGGTCATCTCCAACCCTGCAGCCACTCACCAAGACATTGATTTCCTGATTGATGAAATAGAGCGCCTGGGACAAGATTTATAATAACTGGGTGTGAAAGTCTGTTCCTGGACCTCTAAGTAGACAATTAAGTTGTCACAAACTGTGCGAATGTATTTGTAGTTTGTTCCAAAGTAAATCTATTTCTATATTGTGGCGTTGGAATAGAGTACAGTTTAAAATCAAGAAACATGGCTCCTTTAAAGTCCTTTCCTGAGTTTTAGAATGCCTCCTTAATAATTAGCTGCACAAAAAAGCTTTATTAAAACAAATAAGGAAGACCAGAAGATACTTAAAATTTTACCCCAAATTTTAACTCTGTAATTACTTTAAATTGAAAGCAATCAGACTGAATGATGCCAAAGTTGCCCAAAATTAGGACAAAATCAGATTGGGGGAAGTGGGAAGGGGTGGTGAGATGCAGAATATACATGCTGTATGTTTAAAAGTGAAAGGATTTTGCCTTTTTCGTAGTATTAGAACAGAATTTCTAATTTACCTATAGCAGCATTTCAAATGTATTTAAATAAGTATAGTTTTACAAAAGGAAATATATATATATATATATAAAAAATCCTATTTTGTAAACTATATATTTTTATTTTATATGGGTTATAAAACTGCAAGGACAGAAGCTGAAAATCAACTGGGATTCCTTTTCTTTTGATGGAGGTGCCTCAAATAATTATTATTGATTATTTTAAAAGATAAGCCCACTTAATACATTTTTTTCTCTATGTCATATGGATTGTACATCTCCATGTTTGGTTACTGAAAGACCTCAAGAGGACTGCAGCTCTTACAATCACTTAATAAGATCAATTACAGTACAACAATAAGATGCTATTTTTCCTAATTATGTTTCCCATGTGGCCTGAGCAGACGCACAATCAATATACAGTGCTAACCAAGACTGAAATAAGGCTGTGTTTGGATGGTTTCTGTGTTCTGTGTTTTAAAAGCCTATTTTAAAAAAGGAAAGGTCATGTCTGAGTAATATCAATTAATAATTTCTTACTTCTAACTATTTCTGCTCTCAGCAGTCACAAACTACATTGAAAACCTCACAGCTCCATTAGGAAGGTGAAGACTTCTTACAGATGTACAGGTCTGCAAGACAAGGCCTAAATTAAATGTGACTACTAATCCAAGTGACAGGAATGGAGTCGAAGTACAAACTCTTTGAAAAGGATTTTCACAGTGCTGGACTCCATCCTTGTCTACAGTGAAGTCAAGATATAGCTACATCTGCCAAAGAACAACCCCTATAGAGCCTCACAACCTTTTTAGAAACCATAGGCACAGCTCTTGCAGAAATTATTTGCTGCATCATTCCTTAGCTTTAGAGGTGTCTCTGGCATGGAAACTTAAATTTATCCTTTCTCCCCCCAACATCTGGAAGTGTTGGTAAGAGTTCTGCAGCTTAGACCTGTCTACTTATAACCCTACTAAAGTTTTGGTTTTAACTTTGCCTAAATGGCCAACTTGTGTTTGTAAAGCAATATGGTTTTGCTGTCTCTAAAATACTTGAAGACAAAAAATGAAGTGCAATGTGGGTTTAATTTCATCTAAAATAGATTAATGGAGTATTGATTCAATGTAATACGAGGACATGAAGTAAGGAAATAAATAGTGTCTGTAATTGTGTTGCCTTTATTATATTGATAGTACTGTTTTGTCACCTCAGATTGAGGCTGTGCACTTTAGATTTAAACTGTACAATGTTGCAAATCAACATGTGTTGCTGTATAAGCTTGTACAATATATTATTGAGATGTCATTATTTGTGTGGTAGTAGTATTGACTCGATATTGTAAGAACTGCATTCACGCCTGTCCCTCTACTGTATCTTTGCTTGGTGTTAACCTCTCCTCGTCAGCTTCTGGGCGCGCCCCACACCTCACTTCAGTGGATTTCCATTGCTACCTGCTAGTGTTTCAAGCCAAGCTGTAGAGGAGATACCAGTTCTATCAGGAAGGTCTCAATGTGACCTCTGCTAAACGTGTCAAAATCAGCAGATTAATCACTGAAATACTGAGTAGAACAGCAAATTGTATTCTTTTTTCTTGCTGGGAAAAAGGCAAGCAAAGAACTTAAAAAGCAAAAATAGGACAGGGACAATGATGAAGGTGATCAGTAGCCTGGTTACATCTTGCATGTGCAATTACGTTTTAAAGTGCTAAGTGCAAACAGCATATTTATTAGATGTATGTGCCAATCCAAGATTCACATTTGGTGTTCCAGGAGAACCAGCATTTTTTTTTTAAACATTACTGTACTTATTGCAGCCAGGAAGGAGCGGCATAGCAATCTGTTCTTGTGTTTGACCAAAGTATCTTATCTGTGGTGTTGATCTAAATCCAAATAAAAGTGTAACACGTGACTCTGGGTCTTTTCATTAGCAGCACTGATGAGCATTCTAAGTGTTTATCACTTGTGCCATTTTGGAGCAAGGCCCCAATAAAGAGTATGTTTAATTGGAACATTTTATGTCTCCTGCTGGATTTTTTCATTACAAGATTCTTTCCATTCACTACTGTATCATAAAAATACCAACTCCACCACCAAGCCTTTTTGGCAACAGTACTCCCAGACCTTTCTTGGAGGCAATATGCAGCATACAAGGGTAAATCTGCCATCTGGTATTCCTGTACCCTACCTTTACAAGTCAGATTTAGTTGTTTTTTCTCCTCAGACAGCCTCAATTTTTTTATGCTCTCTTTTGTCTTTTTATTTCACATGTACTTATCCCCGAATTAACCATAGATCCAAATCAGTGTTAGGACAGCTGTGAAAGCAGTCAGGGCACTTGCCAGGACAGCACAGACTATACAACAGCAACAATTTAAAATGGCTGTGAAGTGAAAAAGACAAAACAGCCAATACAAAAACTTACAATTTTAATCTTTACATCTCTCCTGGCCCAAGGCCACCACCCTTCAAAATCTGCCACCAATCTGCTCTGTTTCTCTTCCACCCTCTGCAGTGCTGCCCAGTGCAATACCAGCAGAGAAATAAAGCACCATTATAGCCACAGCAGTCTGAGAGTTCATGCCTGAAATAGGATTTTTTTCTATCATTTCTCTAAGTCTCTAGCAGAATTTAAGATTAACACCTGTGCTGAATACCTGCACAGAACCCAGCTAGGAGATCTCTAAGGAGATAGAGGGAGAACTTGTGGGGATAAATTACCGTCCTTATCCCAATGAAGCTCTCTATTTGGCATTGGGAAGGGGAGCACTGGTTTAGCCTTTTTGAGCACTCCCCTCACAGGAGTGGATGAAGCTTGGGCTTGTAGAAGTGACTGACTTGCCTCAGTACCCAGTAGTTAATGGTTTCCAGGGTATTAATGCAGAAATAAACAGTGTAGGTGGGCTCTTGTGCAGCTTCTGCATATCCTTGGCTCAGGTGCTGTATATATGACAGTGGCTGAGGGGCAGAGGAGAGGCTGAAGAAGTTGTCAGCCCAGCTGATTTTTTAGTCTGGTAACACAAGGTGGAACACCAAAGGACGTGCCTGATACGGTCATTAGCTCTTGATGACTTTGGCTCTTTGTGGAAGCTGCTCATTCTGCAAATGGTCCCCAGGCAGGACCCAGAGAGAACCCCTCGCCTACCCAACAGCCTACATCTCCAAGGAAGGCAGGTTTAATGTGTCAGCATGGCTAAGGAATGAACAAAGCAAGACAGAGCTCAAGAAAATGTGTATCTTTTATCTGACTTAGCCAAGCTAATTGCCAAGAAGAAATTCTAGATAGAGAGCAACCCACATACAAAGCCACAAAACTCTGTAATGTGCTAATGTCTGAGTCCTACACTGAACCATCATGTTTCTACTTGACCAACCTAACTACTGGGACTAATTCAGCCATCAAGGGAAAGCCAAGTGCTGCAGCTGGAGGAATTACAGACCTGATTTTGCTCTTCAGTGAAAAGACAGAGCTCCTACAGGTCATGGCACTGTTCATTACTGCACTGTAGGATGCAGGGGTATAAATTTTACACTGTACTTTGGAGCAAGAAATTGTTTCTGATTAGAAGAAAAGGAATATCTACCTCTTTTTGTAATAGAATAAAAGCCTTGCTGCTGAAATTCTTGCATTGCAAATGAAGTTGAATAAAATCCTGTTCCATAAATTCCCATTTCATGAAGAGAACAAAGTCTGTTTTCTCCAGAAAAGTCACACGTCAAGCAAAGATGGAAACCTCCCATTCTCCCACTACTCTACTACAGCACTTCCTGTGCACATTCTCACTCCAGCTGATGCCTGATGCTGAGAATTCCAAAAGCATTCAAATATCTAACTTCCATGATGTTAACCCAGATTGCTTAATCCCAGTCCTCTAGAGTACTCACTCTTAACCTGTGACCTGTAATCCCTGGGAATAATTTTCCATAGGTCTGTGACCAACGATCAGAAAGGGCAAGTTCAATGCACTGCTCTGCAGAATGTGAATTTCTAAAGAAGTCCACACCTTCCATAGAAAGGAATTGCTTCTGAAACGCTAGATTCTGCATTACAAGTAACAGGATCTAGTGTGTTACTGACACCTGACCTACACTGGACATTAAAACCACATCAGATTTTAATTATATAGCAACAGAAAGGTACAAACTTTAAGCTAACAAGTGAGGGAGTACAAGAGTAGATGTACTTAATTTGTCCCATTACCCTGGAAAATGTTATTTTATATAATCCTTATTGGTAAATTTCCATTTTCTCCCACTTACACACTCCCTGCATGATGGACTTCTATTTTCCTACCCATCCTCCTCTGCCTGTAATGAAAGTGGTCCTGGAAAAAGAGATGTTCGGGATTTGATGTAAACATGTTTTTGTTGCTCTGAGAAGCCAAAAGGAAATGGTTTGTGTTAAAAGAGTTAGCTGCAGCCCACAGCTCTTTAAAGGCAGTCTGTAAAGGGGGATGGTTGGGGACTGCACACACCAGGACTGCCCAGCAAAGCTCCCCAGGTGCTCCTTTGCTGGGAGACAATGCCCACCATGGAAAGTGACTCCACAGCAGTCCCTGCCAAACAGCTCCAGCTAATTTCCCCATTCAGATGAGCCACTGCTGTTTGTACTGCACTGAAAATAGAAGCATGGAAATGACTTGGGCACAGAATTTTCTCAGGACTTCGTCTCATATGATGATTTTTTCTCTTTCACCAGTATCTTCTTCTGACCAAGAGAGATGCTGGAAATAAAACATGAAGCTTTTATGAAGCTTTTAGGCAATTCTCTGTCTGGATTCCTCTTTCAATGAAGTTGACTTTGAGAAGTAGTTTCTTTTCACCAGTTCCCAGATGCATGACTTCCACCAGCATATTTCACCAGCATGATAAACCCTCCTGGCTGCAGAAAGCTCAGAGACAGAAGGACAACAGCTCTGCAGAGAGGATTCCTGGGGCAGGTAGGACTGTGCACCTTCCTCCTGCAGCCAGCACCTATGTCCCTTCTGGGACCAGAACACATAGAAATGAGTTATCAATCCACATCCTTTATCCTATGGTTATTGGCTCTTGCACCAACAGTTTGGGCTGCTACTCCAGATAAGTCTATCTATATTAAATTTGGGAGATTGAGAATTAAACTGTATTAATAGTGATGCTAATGAGCAGGGAATTAATAAAATGCAGAGTGCCGTAAGTAAGATCCTACTACTCAGTGAGATTCATGGCAACTCTGAATAGATGCCTTAAAATAAATTTTTAGACTAGAAGCTTTTAGACTAGAAGCTTATCATTGTGTTACTTTCTGTAATAACTTTGGATAAAAAAAAAAAATTGTTTCCTCTTTTAAGAGTATAGACCCAATAAGCTGCCTCAGGAGTTCATATCCAACAGCAAATGACAAATGGCAATGTTATAGTGCAAGTGCCTATATCTCACTCTGTCCTTTCACCTTTAATACAATTGAGTTGCAATACTGACTACTACAGAAGCGTTTCCCTTGCTTAACCAAAAAGATTACATCTCACATTTGCTAAAATTTCCATACACGTCAGTAGTTGAGAGAAGTAATCATATTGAAGTGATATACAAAATACATGCAATTTTTGGTAGTGGTCAAAATCGTCAGTTCAGGCACACATTTAGGACCTTGTTTGTGGGTATCATGGTTCAGTTTGTGTTGGTTCATTTCTGCCTTTGCCATTTCTCTTATTTCATGTTTTTATGAGCTGGTGTCTCAGAAAAATCTACAAGGAAATCATGTATTGTTGACATGACACTGACACCCAAGAGGAATGCACGGATCATTTCACCACTTTGCCATCGGTTCTGAAACAGCCTGCCTTTTTTTGCCACTGTGACAGACTTTGTCTTCTACAGATGACAATTTGCAATCACTTTCTTTTCTTCTGCTAGTTTAGCTATAGTCATTATGAAGGAATGGATAAAAATAATCAAACTCAAAAAGCCTTCCAGTGATTGGAGCTGATTATAGATGCCTCAGTTGTAACACAGCTGAAATTACTGATGTATTACGGTGCTTGAAAGCAATTTAATGGCAGTAACTCTTAAATAAATTGCAGCTATTGATCACTAGCCTTCATATTTCCTGCACAGAAAGCCTCCTCTTTGCTTACATTGTAGGCAGCCTCACTTGCTCCCAGGCTTGTTTTTAGAATGAGCCAACTAAACCACTTCTATGGAAAACTGGACACATTTGGCAGGAGAGGTCACCTCAGGGTCTAATGCAACCAGACAGCTCCAATGCTGCACCAAGTTTGATTTCTGCATTACAGAGGATGTTGCAATTAAAAAAAATACTCCTGTTCTCTCTCAGGTACACAAAAAATACCCTGGTGTCATGCACAAAGATGTCATTCTGCAGGCTGTAACAGGCTTCTTGGTACTCATAGAATCAGTTTGATTGGAAAAGACTTCTAAGATCATTTATTCCAGCCATTAACCCAACACTTCCAAGTCCACCATTAAATCATGACCCCAAGACAGTGGACTGGGATGTCCATTATCCTCTGCTGTATTACTACATAGTCACTGAACATGAACTAACTTAAAGTTGATGCTCATGAAGGACTGCTACTAGAAGAGGAGAAGCAGAAAAAATAGTCTGAAGATCCAGAAAGGCTCACAGAGGTCTCCTCTCTCGTTCAGTGTTTTGGTGGTTGGGACTTTCAAATATGAGGTCTCAGGTCCAAACCTAATTTTGTCAAATGAGATCTGAACCCACACCAGCACTCCAATAAAGTGCTCATGGTTGCATATAGGGGTATGAAATGTTCTTAATCCCTTCAGTGGACATGTAATCTGAGTGAATCTGTGGTGGGGCTGGCACAAAACTGATTAATATATGTACCCAGAGAGTTTTCTGTAGGTGACACAGAGAACAGCTCTGTATAAGTCTGTCCCAGACCTGATTTTGTCCAGCTCCTCACTAATGACTCAGACTGTGAAATACAGACTGTCTGTCAAGTGACTTGATGGTGTAGTGCAAAGAGGGGCAGAAGTCTGGGAAGAACAGAGGAAAGGAAACAGCTGAATTCAAGCCATCCTTGACAGCCTGGATAAATAGGATGAAAAAATTGGTTGAGTTTCAGTAAATGGAAGTGAATGGTGTCACTTCAAGCAGGACTGTGGTGAGTTGACCCTAGCTGGACACTGGACACCAAAGCCACTCTAGCAGTCCCTTCCTCAGCTGGGCAAGGGAGAGAAAATTTAACAAAAGGTTTATGGGTTGAGATAAGGATGGGGAGAGATCACTCACCTGTTATCATCACCAGCAAAACAGACACACCTTGGAAAAATTACCTTAATTATTACCAATCAAATCAGAATAAGATAATGAGAAAATAAAAACTAAATCTTAAACACCTTTCCCTCCTCCCTCCCTTCTTCCTGTGCTTAACTTCACTTCAGATTTGCTCTACCTCCTCCCCACAGCAGCACAGGTGGGTGGGGAACTTTGGCCAGTTTATCATGTTGTTTCTGCCATTCCTTCCTCCTCAGGGGAGAATTCCTCACACTCTTCCCCTGCTCCACTGTGGGCTTGCACCCACAGGACACAGTCCTCCATCACTTTCTCCAATTTGAGTCCTTCCCACACACTCCAGTTCCTCATGAGGTGCTCCAGTGTGGGTCCCTACCATGGGGCACAGTCCTTCAGGAACAGGCTGCTCCAGGGTGAGTCATAAATCCTGCCAGCAAACCTGCTCCATTGTGGGCTCCCCTCCACAAGTCAACAGGTTCTGGCAGGAGCCTGAGCCACCACTGGCTTTCCACAGGGTCACAGCCTCTTCAGGTGCCTCCACCTGCTCCAGGGTGGGGTCCTCCAGAGGCTGTGGGGGATCTCTGCTCCCCCGTGGCCCTCCAGGGGCTGCAGGGCATGGCTGCCTCACCACGGTCTCACCACAGGGCAGGGGAATCTCTCCACTGGCTCCTGCATCACCTCCTGCCCCTCCTGCACTCACCTTGGTGTCTGCAGAGCTCTTGCTCTCACATATTCTCACTCCTCTCTCCACCATTGTTTTTCCTCTTCTTAAATATCTTATCCCAGATATCTGCCACTATCACTGGTGGTCTCAGACTTGGGCAGTGGTGTGTTCCTCTTGGAGCCAGCTGGCATTGGTTCTGTGGGATGTAGGGAAGCTTCTGGCAGCTTCTCACAGAAGCCACCCCTGTGCCCCCCTGCTACCAAGACCTTGCCAATTATCACAGTCATAGATTGAAGGTGCCTTATGTAACAGCCTTTCAAAAAGGGGTCTCAATTATTGCTGAACAATGATTTATCAGAGACAAAAAGTACATAGTCAGCCTGGAATATATGAGTGGGAAAATGGCTTGTACCACAGGCTGAGTCATCCCTCAGATCTAGTCAACAGTGGACTGGTACAGCCTCAGCAAGGACATAATATTCAGTTTTAGGCATCACACTTCCAGGAAGATACTGAGAAGAGAGCAATAATTATTAGCTATCTAAAAACATATATCCTTAAAAGAAATGGTAAATGTTGAACTGTCTGCCTAAAAACCATGTCAATTTATGGTGAAAGTCCTCTAATTTCTAGAAGAATACTGTAGAGAGGAAGGGATTTTTATTTCTCTGCGGTCATGAAGGCTCAGAAAAGAAACATTGTGCTCAAACTTTATCAGGAAAGATAAAAATAAATATTAGAAACAGCTTTTCAGTGTTAAAGCTAATAAAGCCTTGAAACAGATTACCTTGGGAAACCATGAGATAGTCTTCAGAACAGGCTGGACAAATGTTAAGCAAGAAACAAATGATCCCACTTCAAGCAGAGGCATGGACCAGGGACTCTCCTTGAGACCCTCCTGCTGTATTTTTCTGTGCCTCTAGGCAGCAGCCCTGGGTTGATCTGTGACTACCTGCAATGCCTTTCAGTGATAATTTTCAAAAATATCTGTGCTGTGGATCAGCATGAAGTTAATTTTTAGATAATCCACTGTAGCAAGAAAGCTGTGGAGATCTCAGGCAATCAGTGTGATAACAGATGTAATGAGCTGTATTTATTGCCCTCCTTTGGCAAAGGCAGGGACCTGCTGACCTGCCAGCTCCCCAGACTGCTGCTACCCTGCCTTAACCATAGAGCTGGTTGTCTCCTTGATGGTTAACTGATGCAAAATGCAGCAGAAATTTCCTAAAAAATTCTCAAATCTCGCTACCATGAGAGAGGTCAAAACCAGAAATCCAGATTGTGACTGAAATTTGAATGTGACAAGGTAAAAAGAGGAAGAGAGAGAGAGAAGGGGGTGAGTTTTGATTCACTCCTGGTAGTTCTGGTGGAGGAGTAGCCTGGGTGCTCATCTTAACACCTTGAAACCAGGAGCTGGGAAACAGTCTTCTGCATTTGCTTCAAATTTGTCAGTTTGTCTTTCCTATGTATTCTGGCCACATTAATAATTTGTTTACATACCTATTACAAGTTTTTAAGCAGATAAAACAGGGCATGGAGTTGATAGTCTCCCTGCATTAGCTTCAGGGCATTGGGAGGGAGAAGGTAGGGATGTGGGTGTAGGGTAGGACCAAGGTAGCAGGACAGGGGGTACAATTTCCCTTGGGTCTGCAGAAGGGGGCCAGGCAGTGATGCTGCACATAGAAGTACAGTCCTGGTCCAGTTTTGGATGAAATACAGAAGCCAGATCCTGCTGGTGATGACTCCAGTTTGTATTTCCAGCTGGATGATCTTGGATGCTCTCTCCCCCTGACTCACCTTGAAAATGAACCCAGGGCAGTTGTGAACATCAGGTGATAAAATACTCCTGTAGCCCCAGCTACTGGCAGATATGTGTTGAAGGAAGGTGGCTGTAAATCTCACCCCTCTCTACCCACACAAGCTGAGTTTCATCCAGCCCTGCTGTATGTTTCTTCTAAAACTGGGGAAAGGGTAGGGGGAAGAAGATGTCTAATTTTCTGCAGGTGTCTTCCACTGACTCTTTCTAAGAATTTGGCTGAAGGAGTAGAAGGAGGAAAAGCTCATATTGCATAAAGAATGCTGCAATATCACATTATGCTGAGATCAATCACTTACCATGGAAGAAAAAAGTCCTCCCCTCACAACTGCAGACTGTAAAGCATTTTTGAGCTGTGCACTGAGGCAGTTGCCGTGTGTTTGCAGCACTTGGGTGCAGAGGGAAATAAAGGGTATCATCTGCTGGCCCTTCTGAGCTTGATGGGTTTTTCTCCATGGAAAGGACAATGTTTCCAGACAAGGTAGTTGCTTTCCACATCACAAAATTGTGATCTGGTTCTTCTCACAAGAAGAAAGCCTTCAGTGAGTGGCAGATTTGACTGCTTAATAGAATCCTGAATTTGACAGGAGAAGGGACAGAAAGCTGATGTAAGCACCAGACATCAATATTGCAGAACTCCTCTGGCCTAGAAGACCTGAAGGATTTACCTAACACACTGGTACCCACGCAGGAGGGCCACGAAATGTGACATGGTTAAGAAGATGGATTTCTTTGTTAGTCTTTCTGAAATTTCTCTGTGTTTCTGTTGCATTCAGGAGACCGTAGAGTTTTGCCATGGTTGAGTCATTTAGCAACATGAGATTATTTGTATCATTCTCACCTTCAAAGTCATTATTTTTAAAAGAGACAAGCTGATACAGGACTGTGCAATTAAATTGTTAAATTTGTAAGCAGACTAATAATATATTGGTAGCAGTTTAGATATACTTCACTCTTCATTTCTAGCTTTTGCTGGTACAATAAAACACTATTTTATACATTATTACAGTGATTTCTAATTGTTTTCCTAGTCAAATTTTCATGTAAGAATTTTAATAACCAATATATATATAAACTCATTAAATACAACTGTTCCTCTCATCTTGTTTTCTTACATTTCTAAGGCATGAATATGTGTCTATTCTCAGTACCTGATTTTCTTGTACTTCTTTTTCCTCTAATGTTTATATTTTTATCATACCTTATCCACATTTTACCACCATATGTCTATTAAGATAATGTTTTTATCAGTGAGGCACACAAGAGAGATGAATAGCAATGTGGAATTAAACATAGAAAGCTGTTAATAAACTACATCTTAGCTGTACTCTGCAGTTAACTTTCTGCCCAGAACCATTTAATTTTCTGTAGAAGATACTTTACATAATGAAGCTTAAAAAAGAAAAGCTCAAAGCATAGGTACATGGGCTGGTTTGGGGATGAGTGAGTCAGAGAGATTAAGGCAGGGCATGAAGTCAAGCTTTCATATTTCAGGCATTAATTGGCTGCTAAGAAGGACTGGGTGAAGCATAGGAGCGTTAATTTTGGTGGAGATCAACAAAAAAAAGATAAATTTCTCATCCTTTCTCTCAGTCCCGCTCCAATAAAAATTAACCCTGTGAGAAAGTTTTTTGAAAGTCAGGGCAAGCTGATGTGAGGATGCTGCGCTGGAATGAGAGTGCCAACCCATCACCTCCTGCTGCAAGTACCAGGCAGCAAAGTGGGGCTGGGCTGCAGCACAGGTGAGCATCCCAGCACACCCCAGAGCTGGCTGCCAGGGCAATGCTTTGCTCTACATCAAGACAGTGTATGTCAGAAGATGATGGTAAAATTAAAAGTTACAAGTATAGGAGGTGCTTTCAAACAAACTCCAGACAAGTAAATTCCTTGTCTAATTTGACTGGTGGTTGAAATCCTGACAGTGTTGAAGTCAGAGATAGAAGTGCTGATGACTCCAGAAGTCCCAGGACCCCAGTGGCCAGTCTCTGCTGCTTGGTGGCCCCAGAGCTGGCTGTGTCTGATGGTGCTTTAACACAGTCACAAGCCCCAGTGGCAGAGAGGCTGCATTTGGCAGCAGGTGCCATGGAACCCCTGATCCTTTACTTATCAAGAGGACAGGCTGGCCACAGGCTGGCAATTTGGCTTTTTAGAACTCAGCTTAAAAGCCATCCTGGGCATGCACAAAGGACAGAAAGGACCTGAGGCTGTAAAATTAGCTGCTTCCAACCTGCTGCTCCCAGGCAGAGTGATGGGTGGAAATCTGCAGGTGAGCACAGACGTGGACAGAGTGGAGGTCCATCATCTAGGGCTAAGGCTGAGAGGACTGCCAGTCACTCTCCAAAAAGCTGGATGCTGATTTATTCTCCAAGGAAGGCAAAGATAAACAAGAATTTGAACTGTGTAAGTTTGCCCAGCTCCTGGACAGCCGAGTGAGCCATTACCTTTTATTCTGGGTGGACTGTACTGTGACAAAATAATTCTTCACCAAAAATTGAACAAGGAAGCTTGTGTTTCTGAATGTGAGAAGAGTGCATGAAATAGATTTAAATTACTTATAAAATGATGACTCTCTAATGTTTTAAAAAGCATTTGGAAAATGTAGTAAATACAGTAGCAATGCACTGCTACATGAAAATGAAATATAAACTGAAGCATTCACTGGAGACTGTGAGGTCCTGCTTGTGTTTTTTGAAGCCTCCTAAAGGCTTCTGTGGCCAGGATTACATTCTCTGTTAATTCTGTGGGTGGTTTATTTCCATAATGCAAAGGTAACAAAAGTCTTTTGAAAATGTTTCATGAAGAGGTAACAGCACAGCTCAGAGCCTAAGATATATATACAAAAAAATATATATATGGAAATCAAGTGTTTGTTGAAAGTAAATGGAAGTAAAATAACTCTGCCAGGGTCAATGAAGCACTGTCTTTCATTCATTACCATAATGTGATGTTTTCTATTAGAAGAGCTTTAGGTGGAATGTGCCTGAGATGTTTTAAGCAGAAGGACAGGGATCAAGAGAAGATTAATTAGGGTGATGAAAGCCTCAGAGTACACATTAGCCCAAGTGTCTTCATGTATAGAAAAAAGTGTATTATTCGTGTATGCCCTATTATTTAACAGGCATTAATGATTGTTAGCATTTAAACAATCTCCAGTAAGTCAGCTGCATTTCATGGCTAGTGACTGATCTGCTACTTTTCTCTACATCAAAATAACTTGGAAAGTACTTAAAAGTATGCTGTAGATTTCTTTCTCTTATGAGGTTCTAAGACTACAAAGATATCACTACATTTTCTAAGTGTGAATTAAAAGAGAACAAGGATTTATTTTTTTTGTAGCTGATACTTTCTTAAAAAATGAAATAAACACGGCTGTCTTTAGCCATAATATTTAGTAAGCAATAGGCCATAATACACAGAGATGAAATGGGTAAAAAACCAAACAAAACCAAGAACTGCAGTTTTAACTACCTCCCAGTTCCAATTTTCAAAAAAAAAAAACCCCATGTGTTTCAGTTTTTAAATGGTGGTTTTAAACTCATTATAGTTTTCTGTAAACTCAGTGAAGACAAAGATATTTCTGAAGTGGTCATGACTCAGTTTTCAGATTACTATGAAAATTACAAGGATTTGGCTGCATATGCAGTTACAAATGGAAACTATTTTGTTAGTCTGATTCTAGTATGGGTAATTACATTCTTAGACATATGCTTGTTATTTTTTAATAGTTTTTAGTTTATTTAATCTTCTTTGTAAACTATATTATTATGAAATGGCACAAGAGTAGTATTTATTTTCAGATCTACCCCTATTTTACAACATACCCTACTGTATTTTTCCCCTACTTCTTATTTGGATAAAATGCCAGAAACAAAATCGTGCAAAACTCAACACTTGAGTAATCATGTGGCCATCAGAGTATTTGCTATATAATGCTTAGTGTGTTCAGAGAACTCACCAGCACTCATTTTCTATCTGGTGCTTCATGGTCTTTAATATTGTTCTTCAAACAGGAAGCAGATAACTTCTGCTTTTCTTTACAAGTACTTACAAGTCCTTTATTTTCTTTTCAGTACAAGTGGCTTAATGTTTAAATGACAACATACAGCACCATACACAACTTACAGCAAAGACTATTGATGCTTCCCCCTGCTTTCCTCTGCCAAGCTCTAAAACCAAGCCCTCAAGTTTTTCTTGTATCAAGGGACCCAAAACTGAGCACAGGATTTAAGGTGCAGCATCCCACTAAAAAGAGATTTTATGTATATGCAATTTTCTGTTCCATGTAAGTGAAGTGTTTAACTCCACACAAGTGGATACAACACACGTGGATTAGCTGCTGGGGTTTTTTGCTTCATGAGGCTCTCATTGACAGAAGTTTTGCTGAAATGAGCCCCACAACAGATGCTGGAAATAGCAGCAGAGTGAGTGCACAGAATGATTTCTAGTCAAAAAATACACTGTCAAAGATTAACCTCTTGCCTCCAAAAGCAAAGACTCTTTTAACTGGTAATCTCCAATCTGCAGTTATTAGAGAGGCCTTGATTAATCCATACCAGAGACACACAACACATTGAACATTAAATTAAATGGGACATTTCAATATGCAGCAAGAAATTATCCAGCATTAACTTAGCTCAGTCTTTGCTTCTGGAGCTTATTCTGGGTACTGCTGCAGTATCTGTGGATGCTCTAAAAAATGCTGCTGTAGCCCATGCTCAGGTGTGTATTCCTTCTCTCAGTCCTGCATGGTCACTAACACTATTGCTTATTTCAGGATACCAACCAGAAAAGCTATTTCTTCTCAAATACAGGTTTTCCTGTTGAAACAAATGTAGCTTAAGGTCTGGGTCCAGACATGGATCAGGGAACAAGGAAAGCAATATCTGGGAGCAGCCAAGGGCTGGAGTGAGGCCAAGCAGGACCACTTCACTGCTCCCTGGAATGCCACCCTGCTGGGGCTGAAGTGCACAGGGTTTGAGCAGCCCTGTTGTCCCTGCTGTGTTGCAGCAAGGTATGACCTTGTTTTATCCTCTGTGCCAGAGGTCTGGGACCCCATTCCCTGGGGATTCTCTTGTGGAAGGAGGAACTGCTGCTGTCCACTAAAAGAGCCACAGAAGATTTAGCACAAAGCCAGATAGCTCTACCCTCCATCACTCATGGTATGCTATAAGGTCTGTTTCCATCATGTGCAATATAAAACCATGAGCACTCTGCCCCTGGCTCCTGAGTTATTATTCTACTGCATTATAAATGTTTACATCTTCTGTTTCTGCTTCTGAAGATATGTCCCTTTCACTAAACATCCCTCTCAAGCCTCTTGCAGTTTTCCCCCTGCTGTGATTTTCACTCATGTATTTTTCTGCAAATGAATGTGACAAATTGGTGTGATCTGGACATCAGCTTTTTTCCACTGCAAAAAAAGAAATGGCCCTTTCTAAATTTCAATTTCTTACTATTCTGTTTTAAGCAATGGTCAAGCCTCTCCTCTCTAAAGAAACAATTTACTCATACAACATTTTTTTTCTTGTGTTTCTTGTTTTCCTAGTACAGATCTATAGTACAGATCCTTAAACATACAGAGAAAAGTACTGGAGCTGGAATCCTGCATATTCTCAGATTTTTACTGTCTTTCCATAAAGATATGATTAGCCAACAAAAGAATTGCTTTGCAGACCTCAGCCTCTTCTGGCTCCTTTCTCACACTAATTGCAGAAGTTGACCACTAAAGCCAGGTTTACTGGTGGGCTATTTCAGTGTCAGAACAAAAGACACTTAGAAAAATGCAGTTGCCAGCTTTACCGAGTCATTCTGTCAGACCTATATAAAGTCACCCTAGCAATAAATTTAATGAGAATGAACTAAATAGCTTTCTACTGATGTAAAAGGCTTATATTTCCAGACAGAACAAGGGACTTTGTCATACCACACTACTGGCAAGCGTCTGCTTTTGTCTGTCATTTTCCTTCTCCAGACTCTGATTTTATTATCATACTGCTGTAATGAAAAGCACAAATCATCTGGACAGCAATGGCAAGGAGCTGTATCTCACTGCTCTGATGTCACCAAATGACTGTATTTCAGGGCTCTGTCATTATACAACTTCTGTGAGAGATGCTGACTGCTTTGAAGACTGGCATGCAAATGAACAGGAGCTGGCTACATGAGTCAGTCACAGGGATATTTCAGCCCTGGCTCTGCCTCCTCCCTTCACCCCTGGCTGGCTGCAGCAGCTCCTGGTGGATCCTTCTGCCATCCTCCGTGAGGGTCAGGGACAGGACTTGGGAACTCCCCAAGGGAAAAGCCAAACATTACAGCACAGCAGGGAGAGCTCTGTTTTCCCCATAGCTTCACAACACTTGAACAAGTGTTTCTTTGCTGTTGCTTTATTCGTCATCCAATTGCTTCATGCACCGATCTCTCCCACCTGACAGCAGGAAAATATGCTTTCTGAATTGCACACATTTATTGTGACTTGTATGCAAAATTCCTTTAAGAGAAATCACCCTGTGATATTGCAGCTTCTTTTCAGGTTTAATTCCCTTTCCTCTAAATTAAGAAGACACAGGACTGGAGCACTAATTTGGCATTGTTTCCACTTTCTGTAGATACTCAAATCACCTCCCATCAAACTACACCCACTCACATGCTAAATAGCTGTGAGCAAGTATTATTTGTGTCTTTGTGTAAAAAGTCACAGAATGGAGATTGAATCAGGAGAAACTGAGTGACCTTGCTTTAAAAGGCAGACAAACTTTATTGTCTTTAGATGAAACATTCTAGAGAGAGATAGTGATTGAGCTATGTAATGTGATATCTGGAAAACTGACCCCAATTTCTGGTTAGTGACCCTCATCTTACCTGCTACTGCTGTAGAAAGCTCAAGTAGCTGTGTAAAGGCAAGTGTGAACACACTCAGACTCTGCCAAAGGTAATGATATATTTCTACCAACAAAAAGAATTACGTGGGGAAAAAACTGATGGGTTTTGGTTTGGAAAATTTTGCAAGTAATTGTTTCCTTAAAAAAAATCAATCCAAAATTATACAAAAACAAACCCAAGGTGATTATTCTCTGCAAAGTCTTCTTAAATATACTATTATGAAAATGATATTTTGGGCTGAGATTTTTCCTCTTCCATATTGTTATTGGTGCATGTAGAAGGAGATTGGTGCTTGTGTTCCTGTTCTGCTTCAGCAGCAAGATGCAGTCAGTGGGGCACTAAGAAATTCTCACCAGTGAAAAAACGTAGGGTAAGAAAAGCTGTGAGAAAGGGTAACTTAAAACATTCTACTTTCTCACCAGAAGCTTTATTAAGCTTATTCCAGGGCTCTGTGCATCCACAAGGTATATACAAGCCTGCCAACAACAGCTGCTTAACCTGTGCTTTTCTTCAAGTGGGTATCTTAGATAATCACTGCAAAACCATATTGTTTGTATGGCTTATAAAGCAAAAACCTGTCATGTCCAGACATTTATGACATGGTAAGAACTCAAAGAGGTGGGTTTTTTTTTGTGAAAAAGTGACAGTGCTTTGTATATTTAATTGTTGTAACAACAATTAGCATTTGTGTATCTCAAAGCACCAGTATGATTCCTAATGTGTAGAAATATTTTTATGGCCAGTGCAGCACTGCAAGCAAGGGGCTTAATTGGGGCTGAGGCATGGGACAAAAACAACTAAATCTAGTCACTAATAAGCCTCAAAATCTGCAACCCCACCTTGAGACATAAGAGATGTTGAGGCACACAGGTCCTCACTGTGATGGGTCTGCAGGAGCTGCAGGTGCTGTCCTGAGCACGGCTCGATGGAGCTGCGTGTTGGTGTGGCTGGGCAGGGGAGGCAATAGCTCAGTGCAGTCCTTTCTGGACAACAAACTGGATTTCTTACTATCTTTTCCATAGACTCCTCCCACAGATTTTCTACACATGCAAAAGCCAGGCATATGCTGGAGATGCTGTTCAGTCTTTTATCCAGGCATCCCCCATCAGAGATGGGGAAACAGCATTTCATTCTCTCCTCTGCTTCAAGTAATTCAATCTCATACCTCAAGGAAAAGTACATTGCTCTGTAATTTTTTTGGTGCTTATTGTTGGACTCTTTTTCTTTTTCTTTCTTTTTTTTTTTTTTCCCTGAAAAGGTATAAGGGTTTTGAGTAAAAGAATGTTAGTGAGCTTCTTTCCAGAAAGGTATATTTATCCTGGGGGGAAATACACTTTCTTCTAGCTCAAAGTGATTGGTATGACTGTGCCCATTTCCTAAAAATAATTAGCAAATGCTTATATCACATGTTATATATATATTTACACACACACATGTTGCATCTCTACACACCTGCACAGTACAGTGTGTAGTGTATTGAATAGATACATGTACTGACAGCCTTCTTTCATTTGCTTACCCATGTTACCCTTTGGAGTACAACAAATAAGAACAGTAGCAGTACTGGTTATTCAATTTCTTTAAAATAATTATATTTAAGTCTTTATTTTTTAAAAAAAATTTGAGAAAATACAATTTAATCTGAGTTTCCTTTGAGTAGAGAAAATAACATGATTTATTTTTTTCCTTGTTGGTTCTTAATTAAGTACAAGGAGTATTGAGTCTCTTAGTTCCTGAATGCTGTACAGCTATTCTAGTGGCTATTTTTGTGTTTATTATATTCACTGAAAAAGTCTTTGCCTTTAGAAGACAGAAGGCCAAGCACCCCATGTCAGATTCTGCCCCAGTGTAGTCAGTGGGAACCTTGCCATTGGTTTTGTTGGAAGCAGAATTAAACTTTTATGTGTTGCACTATCTTGCTTGTGAATGACAAAATATCAGCTTGTTTTAGCACCTCTTTCAAAGCTTACTGAAGAAAACTAAAATATTTTTTTTAATAAAAACAAATCTCTCATTACAGTATTTTAAGAGTCTATGAAATCACCATCCACTTCTTTACAAAGATACCCTGAGGAAACTTTGGGAAGCAGAAAATGCAACTGTGAGGTGAATGGCAGGCAAACACACAGCTGTGCCTCTGAGGTATGTGTATCTCCTGGAGGTTTGACTGAAAAGGACCAGTCAGAGGCAAAGGCAGGTGGAAACACAAGACTGTCCACAATGCAAGCCTTCAGAATCAGAGATTTCAATATTTTTTTAGGTATCTTCTGTGCCCTGATGCAGTTGCTTTTTTGGGTGAATGAAGACGGTTGCCTCTATCTGAATTCAAGAAGAATTAGATTAAAAAGGTAAGTGTAAACCCATAAATATAAGGAAAATGTAGCTTGTGTGGTTAAAAAAAAAATAATAATATGCTGCTTTCTGTGTATTCTTGTAATACTACAGAATCTGGACATTTTCCAGCAGTGCATCAAGTCATGCAGGTAATATTTTGGGCATGTATTTTGTTATCTCTTTTGTTAGGGCTCTGTGTGTTTGTTCTGTGAATGTGTGTGTCCTGTATTGTTAGGGATGCTACATGACTGGGTATTTAACCTCCTTACTGCTCGCTGCCAAATTTAGACTAATTGATTGAAGAAACACCCAAACTGAAACTCTTCAAGGCTGCCTATTTTCAGACTTGTCACCACAAAAATTGAATCTTTGTCTTTAAAGTAAAAAATGAAGATTTAGCCCCCTCCCAACTGAATTTTTAGGGTACTTCTTCAGAGACAAACAGTGCAAATATGATGAATATTTTGAAGGCTTGGCTTTGGTGAAGCATAAAGCATCATTTATGTGTTAAACACATACAGACACTGCAACTCAACCCAAGAAAGCTCCTGTTACACTTTGTTTCAAACAAAATTTTAGTGTTGTCTCCTGATGCCTGATGGTCACTGCCCAAATAGTAAATGTCTGGTTTTGATCTCTTAAAGGCAGAGAAGCAATGTCCTTTAGTGAAAGCAGATGGGAAAGGCTGGGTTTCCAGGCAATTACCCACACATAGTGATCCAGGAATAGAGCAGCTGATGATGTTAAACTCTTTCAGCCCACTGGAATGGATGAGTCCTCTTTAAGAATGGACTCCTAGGAATAATATTTTTCAAATTGACAGATGATAACACTTGACAGTCACTGAAAAAGAAGATGAACTTACAGTAAACATAAGCTGAAGGCAATACCTCTTGGTCCAAAGTTAAATTTCCATTCTCAGTGTGCCTGTGATGACCCAACATTGTAATCAGGCACACCTACAGTGACCTGATTGACCCATATCTCACCTTCATCACACCCACCGAAATCTCTTGGACACATGAAGTGGTTTGTAGCCCCACCAGCAGCAAAGAACTTGTGTTACTGCTGCATTATTTCACCTTTCAAACATAAGTTCTGGTCCAAGGTAATGCTCACACCCAGAGACTGAACATTGTGTCTTATGGCATGTCCCCACTGAGATTGTACTGAGTGATTCTTGTTCTGAAGGAGGATAGAGATTTTTAACTTCTGTGCTCCAGATCTGCTTGTAGGGGCAGGAACTCCAGTGGGAATGTCCCAAAGCTGCTTCCAGTGTACATTTCTAGGAGCTCGGCAAAATATGCAAAATCAGAGGTCTGGACACTATGACCACGCTCCTTAATCCTACAGAAGCATCTGAGGGCTGCCAACAAGAAGGCTGCTATTCCAGATTATTGTTTGGAAGATGCTGAAATCATAGGTCAAAGTATAAGTCAGTGTATTAAAGATCACTGTTGGATTTGCAAGAAGGCAGTTTTCTGAAAGAAGAATCATTGGTGTCCATACAAGATTCTACATCTGTTTTTAAGCCACTCCTTGAAACAATTGCCAAAGTCTACCAGCAGAAGGGTGGGGATGAGCTGCAATGAAATTAAACATCTTTTTAGATGTAAAGGTATTTAAAATTTGCTGGTTCTTCTTAATTTTAAATAAGTTGAAATAAACATTTTAATTTATTAATTTAATTTATTAAAATGCAGTTTAATAAATTAAAATACCTTTTAATGAAATTTAACTATTCCATTCAGGAATAGTCAGAAAAGAGCATCCTGAGAATAATCACACAGGGGCTTTTCCCTCCAACAGTTCTAAAAGTCAAGATGAAATTCTGAAACAACTGCAGGTTGCTAATAAATCTGTAGCTCCCAATAATGTGGTGTGATCAGATGTGTTGCATATAACTAAACCAAGGTCTGGATGCTGCTCCTTTTCCTTTTGCACCTGTGCCCAGTAGCTGTTCTCCTTACAGCTGGAAGGCAAGGGTAGGCTGCACTCTTCATTCTTTATGTGCTTTCATGGATTTCCATGTTTCTTCCGTGACTTGCACTCAGCTATGACATTTATTGTGCAGTTAATGCAGTGCTAGCTGTGATGACAAAGCTGCCTTCAAATCCATCTGCCCTGGAGCTTCTGGTGACTATTTTAAACATTTCACTGACCTGGTTTGCAGCATGGCCTCAAAATCAGCCATAACTTCTCACCTTGGAACTGGTAAACTTTGGTATAGCATTACAATTCTTGTTCAAGGCTGTTATGAAGAAAGAAAGGAGTTTCTTAAACCACCTTTCCCACTGAAGGCAGCACACAGGTTTGATCCCCTGCAGAAATGCAGTCCATTAGGCACCATACAATCAAGAGGCCTGTGCTTTTTTTTTTGATTGGAAGCAATTTAGAAGTCAAATCAATGTGAAATATGGTGCACAGCTATAATATGAACTAAAATATGAAAGGGAATACTTCCTTGGTTCTCACAGTTTTGCCATGACCTAAATATAATGGTCTAATTGCTTTTTATTGAATGTATGACTCTGTTTCTTGTTAGAGGCAAGTCTACATTTGCTTTGTTAATCCCTTGCAGAAGTGCCTACTGAATCCTGAAGTTTATTTTCACTGAGATTTCTGTCACACTTGAGCCTTTTTCCCAGTACAGGGAATTACTTTGTTTCCCCATATGGCTCCCATATTTCTGGGGTGTATTTTTGTCTGTATGTATATATACACACACATATGTATATGTATATACGTTCCCCTACCCTCCCCATCATTAAAGTAAACATGTGTACCATAAAATCTCTTTGTCACATAGCCAAAGCTTTCTTGCTACCTACTCACATGCAAAGAACATTCTGCTGTTCTCTGTACACTTCCAATAGTGCAGCTCTGCTGCTGTGTCCATGCTCAGCCATTTAAAATACCTGCTGGGAAAATGCTCAAATCCTTTAATAATTTTCAGGAAAATAGAACATCCTAACAAAAATCAGCACATCTGATTGCATGAAACAGTAAGAAGCGGGAAGAAGTTCCGCTTCTTCCAGGAATTTGAATTCTTATAGGAGAGATTCAGAAAGTGACTACTCTGCTAGAATTAGACATCTGTGTCAGTGCTTTCTCACAAACACACATCAGGAGGTTTCTGATTTTAGCCAACAGCCTGCTTAGGATGTTTTAGAGGACTTGGTTTCAGAGAAGTCCTGCAGGCAAGCAGAATGTCAATCAAATCCAAAGGCCAAAAGACCTAAATCCCTGTTACTTTTTACCTCCTCTTCATATGCAGATACTATATGTGTGTGTATCTATGTTTATGTAAAAACAAAGGCAAGTCATTTACTCACACAAAATACACTGAGGGAAGAGCTCATTAGAATCAAGGTAAATGATGTTTTGTAAGGTATTGGCAGTGTGTAAATTTGGAACAGATTTATGTCAACATTAAAGTATGTACACTTAATTTGCATTGATTTTAAAATGGAAAATGGTCTCCCAGGATACTGTAGAGCAATTCCTTATGTCTTAATTCGCAGCAGATATTGCTCTAGAAAACATATTTTAGTAGAGACCAACCTATTTTAAGCAAAAGGAGACGTATAAACACTAACCTATATGGAGGAGCAGTTAGGGTTATCTTCCCAGATGTCACAGAGAAACATCTGTCTTCAGTGCTTGCCAGAAATAGGAAAGATTTTCATTTCTTTTGTATCTATTCACATTCCAGCTTTTAGAAAATGGATGGACATCTCGCTCGCACTAAAGGTATAATTGTGGTAATATCATGCTCAAATAAGCACTGAATGACTGGGCAGATTTACAGAACAGGCCTTGTGGCCCACATTCTGTGCTTCCTTTTCCACTTCTTAACCAGAAATTGATTCTTATGCTCAGTCTCACAACACCTTAACCCTTTTGTTAGGCATTTTTTCATGGTACATTACCCAACACAAATGCACAGAGCTGCAAACCTGTTCATGAACAGAGGTGAAGGCAAGTGAAGTAGTGCTCAGAGCAATGGATCCCAGAGAAATTGAGTTGAAGAGATGCAGGTGCTGAGAATAAGCAGAGCACAAGAATTTGACTTTAGGTGTGTTTTCAACACTTCTTTTTTTTTCCTATATTCCCCTTATATCTTTACATGGCAGTTGGGCTACACTGACAGTGAGAAGAACTGAAACCCTAGAACCTGAAGTTTCTATTTTGAATTGGTGACAACTATTTAAACACAACATATTTTCCTTTCTCCATATGTAGGATTGGATCTTTGGCAGCCACCACTCATCTTAACACACAGCAGCTGAAAGGAGGACACAGACACTGCATTAGGAGGGTGAGGCTGCACAGTTTCCAGGCTGTGGTGAGCACCTTCTCACAGGAGCAGTCCTTGGGCTTCCATGGGATAAGAACTCTCACCGGTCTGGAAGCAGTGACCACATACAGCTCAGAGCTGCAGAGCTCTGTGATATTTGTTTTATTGTAAAGGCACTCATACAACCACAACACGTCAGGATAAAACTGCTAGATAATATCACATATCTCTACATTGCTAAGAGGAAAAGATTTTATGGATAACATAAGTGAAATACACACAGCTCTTTCCAATACAGCGAACACAAGGTTATCATGTACATCTGCTGACAGTAACAGATGGCAGCACTGATTGTTGTTCAGAAAGTTCATGTTGTTTTAATTTCCTCAAGGGCAGTGCATGGACATGTACATGATGTGCTTCCATATTACCCTATTAATGCACTGCTTAGAGAAGTGGTGCTGCTTCCCCCCAAAGGTGGGGTGACCTCAGGGCTTCTGCTAAGCAGAGAGGGCTAAGCTGAGGAAAAGTGGCTGGAGGGAGGGAGGGAGGTGCAGGGAGACAGGGAAGGGAGAGGGAGGAACAGGCCTGCACCATTGGGAGCCCACAGTGTCTATGTAACAATGTAGCAAACAGAATTTTTTAATAGCAGAATATGAATGGAGCAAAATGTGAGCACGATTCAGTAATGATGCTTGATATTTCCACATCCAGTGGAGAGCAGCTACAATGGTACAGATGCAGAGGGGTTGCCAAGGAAACAGACGTGTTTTGCTTCAGATGTGCAGTGAAGCACATACTCCAGACGTCCATACAGCCTCATTACCACTGCATCTGAATACCTCACAGCCATTAGGAATGAGATTTACCCTCATAACACCCCTGAAGTGGTGCAGTGGTCCTTTTTCCCCATTTCTAGAGCAACAAAAGCAAATAGACTGAGCCACCAGCCCAGCCACACCAGCAGTCTGTGGTAAGATCCCTGAAATCTAAGCAAGAAAGAGCATTTGCATCCACGATCCAGCCAGCGCCGTGACTTTGATATGGGTCGGCAATAAACTGCTAGGGAAGAACATAAAAGGAACAAAACCCCAGTTTACAGGGGGTAAGGCCACCAGACCACTGCCAGGGAATGCTTCCATGCACATTTCCAACGATATGCAACACTCCCTTCTCAGAATGTAGCAGGGAAACGTGGATATAGTTCAGGCTCCATACTTCAGAGTCAAATAATGGTATTTGAAAAATCTCTTCTCATCTGCATATCAGTGGTTTTATTACAAAATTCAATGGAAAGGTAGAGATAAGGAAATGAGCAGACATTAACCATAACAGTCTGACATTTTATTAAACTCTGTTCACTTCTGCCTTCAAACCAGCACAGCTCCCTGTAAGCTTGGAAGAGAAGAAAGGGAAATTGTCTTCTCAATTTAAGGAAGATGAAGGAAAGGCCCAATTATATGCAAATAGGCCATCTGATATCTACCCAGTGCTCAGGCTGTATTTTCCTTGCTCTGTATTTCAATTTTCTTCTCCAATCTATCACATGCCCAGCAAATTTTCTTCTCTTTAGAACAAAGAAACAATTAGAACTCATTACTCTTATAGTAGAAATTGCTATGCTGAGACATGCGTTTTTCAGATTTCTAAAGAAGAAAGAGCACAGGACTCTCAGGGAGAGCTGTGGATGAGAGGAAATGCACTGAAAACACAGGCTGGGGTAATGGGCTTTCAGTCCTTTTAAGAGAAATCTGGAGATAATTAGAAAGAGCACCAAAAAGAGCTAAATAATCACCCGCAGTGTATAGAGTAGTCCATAGTGATTTCAGGCTGCATGATGGGTTCAGTGTCTCTGTGTATCTGAGCCTGTTCTGAAAATCTCCAAAAGCTTGGCAGCAGCCTTTCTCCAAAACAGGGGGTTCTCTAAACTCTGGCTCAATGGCACCAGGTGAGGAATGGCAAGGGAGAATGGCACCTCCTGTCCTGCCAGTCTTTGGCTGGATTGTCAAAGGTGATGCTTCCTTTTTGACTGTCTGATCTGACAAAATAGGTCATTAATTCACTCAGAATAATTAACTAGCTATTAATTCACTTCGATGTTTGAAGATGATACATTTTTCTTTATTGATGCAGACCTAGTTTCAATAGTTCAAAAAAAGGGAAAAATACAAGTGTATAAAAAAAATCTTTGAAGAGCTTTACTGCCTGGTTTTTTTCTTCATCTACTCATGAGAAATATTTTTCTCAAATTTTTCTCAAATTTAAATATGAACAAGCTACAAAAATAAATCAAAATAAGTAAGTGTCAAGAGGACAGAATGCCATCTATTTTGCCTTTAGAAACACTCTTAAATATTTCTACTATTAAAACTTAAATCCAAAAACATTTCCAAGGTTTTTGATGTAGGAATTCCTAGATTTCTTCCCCCACACACTCTTTTTCTTTCTAATAAAGTAACCAACACATCCTGTTTATAAAATAAAGTTTAGGGTTTAGCTGGAATCCACAGAAAATTAGGGAAAGGAGTGACTGTGACCTTCTCTGTTTTCATTCTTACAGCCTCTGCTCTGAGTATTTTCTTTTGTCAGATTAATTCAGTCTTTGAAGACTTCAGTGTTGACCTCAGGGCACCTAAGGCATATCAGCATAGGTGCTCACATTAAGAAATAGACTCAAACCCCCAAAATACCCACCTGAAACATTACATTTCTTTTTACAATTATTTGCTCACTTAGAAATATGAGAGGAGAAATATAACAAATCTACTGCTCAAAACATTGTACAAAGCAAGCTGCAGACTGTTTGTCTCCTTTTGACAGGGACTGTATGGGGGTTTAACACTCAATTACCACTCACCTAAATCTGTACAGAAATTTTTAACAAATGGTTACAGTTAATACCAGCTGATACCTATTGTGATACACTTAAAGAATTAGAAAAGACAAAAATTTGTGAAAGTAAGGACTAAATCTGTCATTAACTGATTGCAAATCAGGAGCCCCTGTAACTTGCAACAAAACAGTTGGAGGCAAATATTTGTCACAAACACACCTGCTTAATGCATGGCACCAAAATCAAGCAACAGCCTTTTCTTTGTGCCTGGAGAGTTCACTCATCCCTCACTCCCTGGTGTCTCTCAAAGAAAAATGAGTTAGCTATGAAGGCAAAAGATGCCAACAGCAGATAAAGAGGTTGCTGTAATGACCTCAACTACGCCTACAGTAATTTCTCTCACTTACCTGTAGCATTACCTGCATACAACTGGTGAGCCCATCAGTCTCCAAGCCAGCAACACCTCCAATCTAGTGAGCAGCCATTCATCAAAACCTTCCCCAGGGCTGGAGACCAGCCTTTTTCCCGCTCTTATCAACTAACTATTATTGCCACTTTTATGACTGCTCAGCCAAGGCAGTGATAAATAAGACCTTGCCCTATTCAGTTTTTCACTGGAACAGAAAAAAAAAGTCCTCTCTAGCAGACAAACCTCTACTGGCAGCCTTGAAGGGCACAGAAACACCTCTAGGGCAACATGAACACAATCAGCATTTGGTGTCTCTGAAAGCAGAAAATGTCTTTCTTGTCTCTGCCCCTCAGTAGGCTCCTGCAGCCCCTATCCACAGCCTTTCCTGCTCATAGGGAACCCCACTACCTGGGCACATGCTGCAGGCAGGCCCTGGCTTGTTTGCAAGGATGTGAAGTTTGGAGGGATGTTCCTGCACATGGGCTGGGGCAGCTGTAGCAGAGGAAATGTCAGTGTTGGGTGTGTGAGTTTCTGCTTTTGCATGGGGACACCAGGTGTTCTGGGCTGGGGATGGGCCTGGAGCATCCCCCTGGTGTAGCAACAGCCACTGCCACTGCTCAGCTCCAAAGACATTGCTGCTAACAGGGCTTTGGTGCTGCTTTGGTGATGGGTAAGGGTATCCCAGTCTTAAAATCTCGACTGAGAGCTTGAATACAGATTGAGTATCTGCTCTCTGAAGCAGTGATCCAGACCTCAGTGATGTATCTTGTCAGCAAGGATTTTCAATTTACCAAAAATAGTGTAATTCAAGTCCCTGCTTCACAGTTGTTATTTATTAGAAGAGAGCAGATCCATGTGGATCTTTCAGAGAGCTGGAAGGAACGATTGCAGAGGAGATTTCACATTTCACTCCATAAAGCCAGATACATGTGACCAGGAGCCCCCAACACTTCACCATCAGTGTCAAGTCCAGTGAGTTTGTATCTGCTGATTTCCTGGGAGGCACTGTGATGTGGGTCCAGATGAGGTGAACTACAGCACAGACAGAATGAAGTCTTCTTTGAGTTATGTCAGAAACAGTTTTCATTTATCAGCCATGAATTACACATAAGAATACCCCAACCCCTAATAGACCTTAGCCTGGATACTTGCATTTGGTTTAGCATGTTTGAAAGCACAAAAACTAAGGGTATCTGTTACAGTTCCAGCCTAAGTCCCTATTATCAAGTGATGTGTCCTGTGCTCCTACTGATTTGTGAAAACTCAGCCCATTTCATGAAGACCTCGATGCCTCATCATCATCTGCCACTTCTAAGCATTTTGTTCAGATATTCAAACCAGGATGGGCTTCTGGAACAAATTTCCCTTAAGTTGCTGTTAAGATACTGAATACAGGCAACCTTCCAAGGAAAGGATTTACCCATAGAAGTACACAAAAATGCAACAAAAATGCTACAACAGCAAAATAACCTCAACACACCCCAGCCATTCCTAAACTTTGGCATGTCCTGGGGGCTGCTCAGGTCTCACAAACTCCTGCTTCTGCAAGGGCCAGGCTGCAGCAGGACCCTGTCATGTCAACTCCTTAACTTCAGCAGTGGTCTCTCTCCCAGAGCCAGCCTGGCCTGTTTAATCAGTATTTCCATGTGCTCTCCAACCTGTGCATGTTGATACCTGCATTGCAATTTAAATATGCCTGCAAAGCTGGCCAGCTTCTGAGATTATCGATTCTGAAATATATTTCATCAGTAACACAGCAATAATACTGTAGGTATTTATCATCTTATATGCAAGGTAGGAAACATACTTTGTGTTCTGGCCTCTGGAAATCAAATGCCAGGAAGAATGGATGAAAGCAGATCTTTTCGATACTGTTGGCTTTGGGAGTAATTGCAAAGGTAAGACAAAAAGAGGTATTCCCTCTCCTTCAGGATATAAGAGAATTCTCAAGTGCATGTGCAAACACAGAACCTGAAAGAAGTTTTCAAGGACATCAATACTTCAAGAGCAACTGAAAAAAAGGTGTGAAAAGCTGCAAAAGCACTGTCATGGAAACAGGTTATTTCTAGGTATGAAAATGCTGCCTCCCTGTCTCCTAGGGATGTACAGGTCCAAAGAGGACAAATCATCTTTGGCTATGCAGTATCTGAGCTTTCAGAGGTATGTGGTGTTTATGTGGTGCTTCACAGACGGTTATGAGAGGGAAGCCTGCTGACAGCAAACCAAGAATGAAACCCCTGTCACACACCAAAACCTGAGAGAGCAGAAGTACAGGTGCACATCAATGGTGGAGACGTGGGCACAGTAGATTTTCTGCTTTACAGCTAACCATGAAAGGATGAAAGTCACAATGGAAAAAATAAGAGAGAAAAAAGCATTTATGGCAGGTCAAACGCAAGTATTTGCAGCTTCTCACCCAATACAGCTGTCAATTCAAACCTCTAGCAAGGCCAAAAGATGGGGAAAAGCTTGACTGCCCTGGGACAAGGGCTTCAGGAGGCTAAAGCAGCTGAGGATAAAAGCTGCTGCCTCAGACAGGATCGCAGAGCTTGTACCTGTTGGGAGACTTGCAGTATTAGCCACTATTTTTCAAGGACTGATCAGTAGTGTTTGAAATGTATTACGTTTGTCTGGAGAAAAACATCCTCAAAGGTTTTAGCACGAATCAAGCCTGTATTAAAGTGACTGATGTGGCAGCAGTTTGAAGCAAAGGTTTAAACAAATCTAGGTACGTGTTCAAGAAGAAATGAAATATAGAGCATTTTCAGGCATAAAGGCATCTTAAGAAATTTGTCTTCTCTACTTGGTATAAAGCACACATTTTCATTCTCCTCTCCTAATAAAACCAACAAATGTACTTCTCTGTTCAACAAACAGTGTATTTTACAGTATATACTAAATCTTTTTATTTTTTTGACCTCCTGAGTAGAGTATGAGGCTTTTATTTCAGTTTGATATAAAGCACCTTCAGCTCTTTACTCAAAACACCTGAATTTAATCAGTGAGTATTCTCAGAAGTTTTTTATACTCTGCAAGAGAAGGCTGCAATCATGCAACTCAGATGTGATTACCAGTCTAAATCACTCACAAGGCCAAACTTGCATTGAAAGCTCATATCTATCATATGGACTTGCGAACTGAATACAACTTGTGATTTAAAACAATGAAGCAGGTCAGGAAAATCCAACCATGACCAGGACACACAGTCAACATTCCACATGCACAGAGCTCCTGAAGACACTTAGTACATGTCTAGATTATTGACTGCAATATAATAGAAAAATATCCAAAGGAGAATTAAAGGTACCATTAGCAGTCAGATAACATGGAGTTCAGAGAAGGCTCATTTATCTAATGAGAAGCAGTTCCCAATATAAACATAGTTAAGAGGTAATGATGAAAACTGAGGTTTGCATGCCAAAAATCCACAAATATATCCAGAGAATTCCCAATATAAGCTGGTATTTAATTAGCCAAATTACCCAGCTTAATGTTCCAGCTGAGAAAAGTAGTATATTCAGGATACTCTAATACTATTTTAGTTTACAAAAGTTGGTGGGTGGGAAGTGCTTTAAAGAAGATACAGATATTAAGCCAAATGTGATTGAATTTTCAGTTGAGCAGATGTTTAAATACAACTGATTGAAAGCCCAAGAACTTCTGACAAAAACTACTTTAAATTCCTATACATGGAATTACCTAAACACCGGAGATTGCTTTTTCCTTCTTCCACTTTTCTCCCCTTCTATCTCCATTCCCCCAGTCTTCTCTTTTTAATTTCCCTTTCATTTTTCTATGTTTCCAGTGAAAAAATGGCAAAGGAGAAAGTTGAAGACATTGACTTTATGAGAAGATGCAGGAACTTCTAAAAATGCTTTTTCCACAGTTGTTCTTTTAGAGAAAATGCTATTTAACTGAGACTAAGGAGATTATTTAAATATATGCATACATAAATATATAAACATATACATACATAAATGCATAACCATGACAGGCTTTTACTTCAAGGTTCTGCTGAAGCCAGGCATTAACACCCTTCTAGCAAGGAAATCACATCCAGCCTTTTAAGGCTACTTTCAAGAGATGCCATTTAACTGGATTGCACTAGAGTGCCTGGAGAGCAGCTCCTTTCCCTCT
The DNA here is from genome assembly GCF_001522545.3 of Parus major. Taxonomy (NCBI): domain Eukaryota; kingdom Metazoa; phylum Chordata; class Aves; order Passeriformes; family Paridae; genus Parus; species Parus major. The sequence goes on along the minus strand of NC_031769.1, from coordinate 16,242,540 downwards.
GAAGAGTCTGTGAGCAAGATACAATCCTGCAGGTCACCATGTGCCTGCAGAGCTCCAAGCAAGGGCTGAGGAAAGCTATGGAAACTGCAGCTGGACAAGAAACTCTTATTTAGCAATAGCAGTTATATTATTTAATGCAAACGAGTTTCCTGGATCCCTCTTTTACAGTCATTTGGCTTTCATACAACCAGAACCAGACAGGTACTGACAGAGAGATGCTGAGGTCCAGCAGATGGGCAACTCAGCTATTTTGGAGCCCACTCTCTATTAACTTCTGTCAGGCAGCACAGCAAAAGCAGCACAGGCATGCACTAACAGAGTTAATATCTTTGAAGCCACACTGTAAGGCAAGCCCTCCAAGCACAGGAAGGGGCACCAGGCTCGGTGGCACGGTGTGCTTCTAGACCTGTACATGTGGATGTTGGACAAGGGAATGAGAGAGCCCTCAAGAGAAATGTAAGGTGACCCTGAGAGAGCCATCATGGGGAGCAGACAAACATCAAGATGGTCTGGGCTGTTAGGAAAAGAGCATGAACAGACTCAGCTGCTGAAGGGCAGAAGGGAAGAGGCAGTTTTGATCCAACTGGAGGAGGATGGTCCTACTTTCAACTGTATTTCACAAATACTTATTTTCTCCTTCCTCTGAATTTTATCCTTGGGTAATTTAGAGAATGCTAATCATGTCTGTAATCCCTTTTTGACAGCACCTCTCTTTCTGTTCACAATCAATAAACAATAACATCCCCAAAAGGAAGAAACAGTTGTACAATCTAAAATACTTGTGAAGTTTCTACTGAGAATATGAGTTTTAACTTGGCCAGACACTGACAGAAGCATAGCTGAGCTGCTGCAATAGCCTGATATGGACCTCCCCCAACACCATAAAAGCTTTCACATACAACAGAGAGCCTATGGAGCACCAAGGCAGGAGGAATTTCTTTCTTCTCGGTGTCACTGGGGCACCAGCCACCACCAGGATCAACTGTACTGCTCTTATGACAATTTTCATCTTCTCAGATCTGCTGTTTCAACCATGGGAACAGAAGGCAGGCAGATCTCTAGAAATGTCCACTGTTACTGTTCCTGTTCAGTGCCACCTCAGCAGGCACAGGTGACTAACTCAGGTAACATCTGTGAAATGCCAACCCCAGAAGAGTCAGTGGTAAAAAACACCAAGAGCCACATCAGTTCTCCTCAGAACAGAACACAAATACCAATGAAGTTTTATCATTTTATTTATCTCAGTAAATTTCTCTTAAAACATATTATAATAGAATATTAACAGAGGAAAGTGTCTAAACAGTATTTTTAAAACAAGGTAATTTTTCAAAGTAGAAAATTTCATAAAAAGCACAACTAGAAAATAGTACAGTTTTCACAGTGTACTGCAATCTGCAGAAACCCCAGAACAGAGGAATAGAGATAATATTAAAATAGACTTCACATATTCTGCCCAGTTTTGACTTGACAGAAAGCATAAAAAATTTGCATAGGTAATAAATATATTCAGGTAAAACCTTTGAACTTGCAAAATGTTTCCCAATACGAATCAATGCAGGTATTGTAAGCCATATCTTTTTTTCTTTTGTATAAGCAGCATTATTCAACCTAAATTATTTTCCTCCTGTAATGGTCAAATTTTCTATAACAAGTTGTCCATTATCTTCATAACACAGTGAAATATCCACCTGCTTTCCTGGATGTATTAACTTAAAGTCATTCTGTACAGGTAGATTCTACCAGTGTTATACTTACTCTGTTACTTTGTGAATCCTTCCTTTGGAAAGACTCTCTGACAGAAAAGATTGAAGAGCCTGTCTCCAGCTATTTTAACCATATTCAAGAATGTGGTATCAAAAGATGCAAAATATAAGTTTTTTAATGAATTCCATATTTCACAGTATTATATTGTACTATTAATGGAAAATAAAATACGGAAAAAAAATAAAAATAAAAAAGTTCAAAAATTGTAAATATAATTAATAAGGTACCTGACAATAAAACATGCAATTTATTACAGCAAGTGGGATAAGTGCCATAAGATTAGCATTCATTGTGCATCAATTCCTCTTGAACTTTATCTTATTCAGGATCATAGTGCACCACTTAATGTTGCATGGTATGAGGCAATATATATATATCATTTTCATAGATGCAAAGGCTATATACTACACCATTAATTAGGCTATTATAAATCTATACTGATTCCAACATACTCAAATTCCTGTTCCTATAACCAAGGTCAGTGAGCGCCCTGAACAACAGATCCAGGCTTTTAGTTTTTTGAAAGGGAGAGACTCAAAAGAGGCTAAATGATCAGCCTTTTCTTGCTTGAAATAAGGCTAATTGTGCTGTAAATTGCAAATAATAACACATATTTGATAAGACTTTTTTTCACTCTCTGAATGCTTTATCACAGATGACATGAGTAAAACATTAGATGCATTATCACTACCAGCTGGATGCAAACTACTGTTTCTGCCACTGTGCATCTAAAAACTTACTCTGAATTTAAGGGAAACTATGGGCACTCCCCACAGAATCCTCTAAAGAAAGTTTTATTACATTGAAGAATTTATACTCTGGAACTTCTCTCAATTGTAATAATGCTCACTTGTACCTTCCTTGTAGCTTCTGTATCCTTTAATAATGGTGCATTTAAGTGCAAGTACCACCAGCATGCATAATGCAGGATCATAACATCATTCTCTGCCCTGTTTAACTCCACTAATCTCACAACCTCACTCAAATAAAAAATACTAATACAAATCATGCCATTAGATTTGCTATATGGCACATATGGACAAATCTTTATTCAAGTAACATCTGCACTTTGCTAAAGATGTACCAGATTATTTCTAACACCAGATTCTGATCTCTGCTACACAGGTTTAAATCTAGAATGACTTTTCAGCTGCCATTCTGGGGAGTTCAACAGAACTGCACAACACAAACTGGCAGAGGATAATAAGGGGTTCTGTTTGTGAGACAGCAGCTTCTTTTTATAAAACAAAAACATAGGCCTATAATTTCTAGCTTTTTCTAACTTCGTCTCTCCTTCAATTCTTACCATAAATATACTCAGGTGTTCTCTCTGCAGAGTTTCTCCTACATCACAGAAATTATTCTCCTTCTACAGAAATCAGAATGGGTATGTCAGGAGAACTTTAACTCTTGTGCCATTTCATCTTTGTTCAGTCTCAGTAGACTCCAAGAGTGAAGTTTCCAGAAAAACTGCTCTGCTCCCAGGTAATGCAGCTCTTCTGCACACAACAGATACACATGCTTTCCATTCCAGAAGTTCTTCTCTACCACTATAAAATATCTTCTGTAATAATAGAAGTATCGTGCAAATGCTGAACACCTTCAATAGTAGTTTAAATTCATCCTTCCTTATGACCTTGCAAGAATGAATGAGACCTTGGCTACACACACAGGCACTAAGATCTCTGTCACTGACAGAGTCTGGGGACACCAGGATCGTGGTTTGTGTATTTACACTGGCTGCAACACAATGCACAGTGAGGTCTCCTCTGACAGACTGCTTAGATTTTGCAGCTGGAAGCAAGAAAAACTACTGTTCTCTATTTGGAGCAGGAAAGCAATTTGTTAAAAGCCTGAATCCTTGAGCATATTCTTGAAGAAAAAAACCCAACAAACTATGATGGAAAAATAACTTCAGATGTTAAGGACACAGTTATAATGTCACAAAACAATGAACAGATAGAATTCCTGCACTTGGGTTCATTCTATTACAGAAAATTATAGGAGGGCACTATACAGCAAAAACAGTGTAACACTCTCCAAAACAGATTAAAACACAGCAATGTACAGATATACTTTAGATATACATACTCAGGCAGGGACATTAAAGTTATAATTGTGTATAGTATTTATTTTCAGTAGGGTTAATTTAAGGCAGGCTGCAAGTGCACTGTTAATGTCTCTCTTTTATAGTTACATCAGTGACACAAACATCTGTCCTTCTGTACAAAAGCTGAAAGAAAGCTGGAAAGAGATGTGACAAGGCACATCATTTACTCCTAACAAAAGAAATGAGAAAGGAGAGTGAAGAAGCATTTGTGGAGGAGAAAGGAGAAAATGGGAGAAAACAGTCTACGTAGTTTAGAGAAAGAATAGTTTGATGGAAGAGTTGAAAGAAAATAAAAATTAGTCAATGAATACAACATTTCCTTGAATTGACTGATTTGACCAAAAATTTTAAAAAAAAAAAGCCTTTTTAATGTAAATACCTGTTCAGTAAAATTGTTCAGAAAAAAAAAAAGACTTGTAAATAATGGGAGCTTTTGATCAGAAAAATATTTTACTGTTTAAAAGAAATAGAATAAAAATTTGCTTAATTTTCAGAAGTCTAATTTTCAATATATTCTTTCAGTACTTGCTTCTTTTTGCCTATATACTCTTTCTTGTTAGAATAGACCCCCTTCCTTCTCATTCTGCAACTTTTCACTGGCAAAACTAAAAACAGAGAAAAGCCTTCCTAAATTATTAAATGCAGATCACTTCCAAATGAAATTAGAGCCGTCATTAGTTCCACTGTTTTTGTTGTAAAAACAATATTTTAATTTTGACCCAGTCCCTTTCCACAATATTAAGAATGCATACTCCAGTGTTGCCACATTATCACCTATTTGAGGCATGTTCTCTCCCTTTATGGAAAGCACAACATTTTGTATGATGTAGACAAATTAGCCTCAAAGTACATTTAGTTTTTTTATTAGGCTGTTGCATGAAAAAAATGAAAGCATATGAAAGGAAAATATTTGGCTGTGCTGCTTTCAGTTACAGTACTAAACGCTATTTACCCTCAGTTGCAATTTTTTGTGGTCCAGAAATAATCAATTTTAAGAGGCTGCTTTATTGAAAATAAGGGAGTTTGACGTTCCCCTGTCTGAAGATGGTAGCAGAATTAAAATCTTGACTGAAAGCTCTTGCTTTCTTTAAATAGTGATCATTCAGTTAAGATTATATTTAAATATTCCTAAAATTGAAAGCATTCTGTGGGATTATCCGCTCAAGTCAACACAGTATAGTGTCAAATACGTATAGAATCAGAGTAGGCTCCAAATACAATTGAAATCCCAATTCCATGCTAACTTCACTGCACAGAAATTAAGATGAAATCCATAAAATAGATATACTGGTTCCATGTTCATGAGTGATCTGATTGATCCTTCCACGCACACAGTCAAGAGAAACTGATACCAATGTTCCATTATGCACTTCAAAAGATGCACGGAGGGACACGCTGGTCCATGTGCTTCCCTCTGGCATCTGACCTCCAATCTGCTGAGCAACTGCAGTGGGCTGCATGTGATCCGTGGTCAGCTGATTGAGAGTCACTTTGAGCACATTGCAGGAATGGATTAGCTTTAAGTTAAATGCAATGCTGGCAACTCCCTTTTCAGTAAAAATAAAATACTTCTGAGCAAGCTGTCCAGAAGAAACCAGTTGTATCTGTTTCTCATTGGAAGAGACCTGTGTGAAATCCAGGAGTTTGTTCCTCACAGCACCAGTAGGCAGAGCTGTAACAGAAACTGTGGCTAATATGGCACTAGAAACTGCTGAAGGGATCCAGATGAGGCTAAACATACTAATTCCAGAACTATCTCCAAAATAGCGAACATTACATTGTGCAGGAGAAAGTATCTCAAAGCTAACCAGATCTCCAGCACCAACCTTTGTAGCCCCAGAAGCAGATATTGATGTGTCTCTGTAATTTACTCCAGATTTAAATACATTCATTAATTCTCTGTTGGTACCATTCCTATTGATGTAAGAAATTAAGGAGAAGCCCTCCCGGACACACGTATGACCCATGGAATACAATGCTTGATGAAACACAAATTTGACAACACCAGTTTCAGTGAACTTTATAGCTCTGCCATCATGAGATAAAGTTAGCATATAAGGGTCAGAAACAGAAATTATTTTAAAGGTAGGTCGATAGTTGGTCTGGTAATGCATCGCTGTTGACATCTGTGCACTGAGTGCCACGGCACCTGTGTCGTGGGACAACCAAAACAAACTGAGCGGGGTATTAAGATCATAAATATTTAAGTCTTTGCTTTGATTGCAGAATTGATTAGGGCTCCTCAAATACACAGAAAGAGTTTGGCTGGGCTCCACTTCAGCAGCACTACTTAAACTAGTGCTCTGGAAATACTTTCCTTCTGGCTGCTCGATCCGAACACCGCTCAGTTCATAGTCTTCCTCACTGCCATTGAGCTTTAAGGAAAGCTGCAAAAAGTTCCTGCAGTTGTGTTTTACTGCAAAATTTAAGTCAGTCCACAACAGACCATGTTGCCTGAATACCAGGCTGCTCTCTTCAGTGGACAGGATATCACAGGGAAGTTTTCCCTTGATCTTCAAGCTCAAGCCAGAGTAGACCTGAGAGATGCCAGACTTTACGGAGGGCAGAACAATGTTTGCAGCCCAAGACTCTGAGAGCTTGTTTTCACTGGCTGCTGAACAAACTGTGTCACTGACAGCAGAACAAGGCACGGCCACCATTCCATCTTCACACTTTAAACACGCTTGGCATTCCTGCATTTCCTTATTAAAGAAATGTTGCTCTCCACACATTCCCAAAGCTGCATCTTTCTCAGCAATTCCAAGGCATCGGAAACCACCTGTTCACAGGAAATGGACTATTTTTATTGTCATACCTTTAAAATGCTAAAAATAAGAACTCTACAACTCCACTTACCAAGTATCTTTGATATAGATATCTAATCATAAGGGAGAAAACAGAAGATATTTATGATGTCAGATCACTTTATGCTATAAGAGAAACCTTGATGGATTACAGAGGAACTATTGGGCATAACTCACCTTGTCCAAACCAAGTACAATGGTTTGGAGTGAAAAAGAAGCTACATAGGGGCAATTCTAACCGAAACCTGTAACATATCATATAGAGTGATATTGCCCCAAAGACAGTCTCTTCCTTCTCTGACCTAAAAGGCACAGTGACTGGTGCACCAAGGAGCTCCTTTCAGCTAATGGAGAGTTCCCCTACACAGGGAGAAATGTGTGCTGCCTGCCCAGCCATGCTATGGGCTAGCCCTGCTGTTGCTGTTATTGCTAAAGCACTGATTTGCAACCCAAGGAACAAGGACCCCTGGACTTCATTCTATATCCAGTTTTTAAAAAACCTGCAAGAGACAAATAGGAAAATCAAAACTGTAAACAGCAGGCTTAAAATAATTATGCAGCAGCACATGCATTTAAAAAGTGGAAAACCACTGCCCTAAGATACAGGACACCAGTGGTTGTGATCAAGCTAAAGTAAAACACTGCTGCAAACAGTGAGGAAAATATACATGTGCTCTTTGAAATTACTTTGTTTGACACAAAGCAATTTTGTGCTGTTAAATGGTACACCATAACCTCAGTGGATCAAAGAATGCACATCAAAAAAACAGGTTTTAAAAACAGTCTGTAATTTTTTGTGGCAATTTTCCAAGAGCACCACCAGCTGCCAGTGCTTCCACCTGGAGCAACCAGAACCCAAAACCTTTGTACGTGGAGATTCCAGGATCTGATTCAACACACAAGATCTGAAGCATCCTAAAGAATGCAGCTTGTTCCTCAAAACTTAATCACTAATGCACTCATTTATGCTTTTTTACCACCATGATCAAAACTCAGTAACCATCTTTCTAACAGATCTTAAATATCTTTTAGTATCTATGATCCTATAGATCTAGATCCCATGTCATACACTTGCATTATTCTTTAGGTGGAAACTTCCTGTACCTGGGCTGGGATTTTCTCTAAGACTGGGACTAGCAACATTTGCAAGGATCCCAACAATGGATTCTCCACTGCTAGCCCAGGGCAGTGCTGGCTATGCCAACTGCTGATGTAGACAGAAAAGCTCACCACACTTGCCACAAACTGCAAGTACACAAACCTGGCCCACAGGGGAGGTCAGAATGTTGGCTAGAATTCATTTCTGATACTACATTATTCAGCAGAAAACAGCAGACACTGTGTTAATTCATACAGGCTTTATATATTCACCCCATATCACTTTTTCTCTATTTCCTCCTCATTCATTTAAGTGATGATTCTCCACTAACATTGATATGTAGGACTGCACAATCTATGATGTGAGAATATTCCTTCTAAGATCAGGTACCATTTTATCAAAAGAGTTCACCGCAGAACAGTAAGGTTTTTTTCACCTGAAAAAAAGTCAAGAGAAACTTAACACTTTGTTCCTCTCTGAAAGTGTCTTGTTTTTTTATGAGAAACAAAAGCCAAATAAATAAGATTATATTTTTTAAACTAAAAGCATTCTAGAGGGAGTATAGAAAAAAGTCCCAGGCAATCTTTCCCTTTTAAATCAGTTTTAACCACTATGTATTTCTTAATCACTTCTACTTCTTGTATCAGTAGCTCCACCATCAGTGAGAAATACTGGATGAATTGATACTAAGAATACACATTCAGCTGGTCCACAAGGCAGAGAAAATTTTCAGTAGTGCCTAGGAACACTTTTTATTCTATTTGTTTCTTTAAAATATTTTAGTGTATATTTGAGCATTAACAGATACCATGTTTCACAAATACTTGTGACGGCTATATGCACTAATTTGCTGTCAAGTCTTTTACTGGTTAGATCTGCAGCAGGTGTTCCCCTGTGTGTACTTCAAATAGGTGACTTCAAAGCAGCACACAGACTGCTTCTTGCTGTGGCCACAGTTGCAAAAGCAGCACCCTGCTCTCTGCCCAGAAGAGGTCAAGCAGCAAATGATAGCCAAACAGCAGAAAACCAGCACAGCAGCATGCTGGGACTGCTTCCTGCTGCTCTTTATCACTTTACAAGCTCTGCCACCTCTTCCTGGCTCCTTGCTCTGAGCACTGCTGCACCTGGTTTCACAACCAGCGGTCCAGCTGTACTCAGCCTGGCTTTGTGAAACTGAATCTTTCTGCAGCACATTCCCCAGCCCTTGCTGCTCACAGAGGCCAGGTAATTGAAAGACAATTGCAGTAAGCTATGCATGTATTTTTCTGCTGCTACTACTCACAACTGCCTGATGCAAAGGTTACATTTGGGCAGATTAAGTATGGGAATCCTTCTCTTTTTAAAACCTCTATATCAAATTTGGGTCATCACATATCAATATGGTTCCTTACAAATCAGGACTATCTGTCAAGGTTTTCATTCCCCTTCCCCCTGCATCCTACAGTAATCTCTGCAGTCAGCCCTCTTTATTTTGCATGGCATTCCTGGGAGAGTGCCTTTGGTTGATTCTATTTGTAGGATAAACAATCTGACTACTCTCCCATGGCTGTCTAAGAAGGAAATGATGCACCAAACCCTATTTTCACTGATTACATACCCATAATCAAATAAATCAACCATTCTCATCCCAAATAGAAGTGAGAAAAAGCATCAGGGGAAGAAGGTATGATGTAGAGGAAAGTGGAAGTGTGAAGAAAGAGAGGCTCCTAGTTACATGATTCTTTGCTGTTATTTGCTCTGTCTCCCCTCACAACGTACATTGAACATGAGTTGCTACAGATGCAACAACCTTTGCGTGCAGCTTGAGAAAGCACATTCAACAACATCTGGAACTCATATGTCACATCACATCCCCTTCTTCCCTTCTTTACCCAAAACAGACATTCAGTTTCAGCCTTTCTTTTGACACATTAATCGCATTTGTATGAGATAATGAGCTACCATGAACAGACAGGCTGAAAGTAGCAGTTGTCTCTAACAAAAAACAATAGGAACATTTTCTCTTCCATGACAGATGGGAACAACATTGCCAGGACATCGATTCCTGTCCAGGTGATGGGTGATAACTTGCTTTCACATATCTCCACACCACCATTAAAACTGGGAGAAGAGGAAGAGAGGGGAGATTCCTTTCCTTCCAAATACATTGCTACTGCCTTTCTGTGGTCTGACACACCATCACTACCCATCTGCTTCTTGGCAGTGTTTTGCCCTCACTTACATTCCTCCAGCAGCTGTACAGACCCTTTCTTGTTCTGGTTCCCCTCCACAGAACCCAATGAATAAATTCATTACAGCCTTCCCCCTTCCAAGCTGCAGACTAGAGCAACACCAAATGACTACCACACTGGTGGCTCTCCTTTCCTAGGGCTGAGGCCTTGTGGGCTTCCATCCAGCAAAACACCAACGGGAGCAAACCCAATGTCTCAATAAAGACAAGACAAAGCCTTACACCTTTCCAATGCTTTGACTCAAATTCTGTGCTCTACACTGTCTTGTCTCCAACTGTCCACCTCTAAGGCTCTCCAAAAGCCTTCTCTCTTCTTTCGTAAGACTGACGGTACCTCATGTGCAGCATTTACCACACAAAGCAACACTAAATGCCCTCTTCCTCAAGTCATTTCCAGTTTCCTGTAGTGTTTTTAGTAATACCTTCCAAACCAACACAATCCCTGTCCAGAGGAAGGAAGGACAATATAGGAAAGCCCAAAACCCTCTTTTAATCTTCTCCTAGGGTCCCAAATTTTTCTCCACTACTGACTCGGCAAAAAAGGCACAAAATCACTCACAATCAGCTGAAAGCAGTTCTTACCCCTCAAAGAGATCACCCTCTTCCATCAAGTCTAGAAGCCTACAGAAGGAAAAACATAGCATCTAATGAAGTCCTTCCTGGGTTATTTGTCTGTGAGACCTCAGGTACAGGTCACAACTGGTGAAATGCCCTGTTCGATCACAGAGTTCCTTTCAAAGTTTTTTGAATGACCAAAATTAGAACAATATAAAGAAATTTAGTACCTAGATAAAATTTGCTCTGTATGTCTATTAATTTTGCTCTTTTGTGTCTGACTGCCATGAGAATGTAATGAAATAATGAAGTCTGCAGTGCGAAACACCAGACAGATTTGTTCTTCAAAGTCTGAAAAACTCCCCCAAAGTGTCCTCAAATGATGGAAACTGTTGATCTTTCCTCAGTATTTGACAATATTATTACTAAGGAGAATAAGATTAATGGAGAGAGGTCTTATAAGAGTCTCCATTAAATCAAATCAGGTATCCACCCCAGTACACCAGAAGGAAAATGACAAATATTTTTCTCAATTAGGAATAATATCTTTGATTTGGGCCCTATCTGCACCAGAATAAAAAAGAAGAAAGTCAGGTCATAAGAGAAAATCAAAATCAATGCAAATAAAGCCACACGAAAATAAGGCAAAAGGGATCATCCAATGCTTATAAAGGATATTAATGTCCTAAATAGCCACAAGAACTGCTATAAACAGATATACAGATCTGCAGTATTTAACCCCTTTGATTCCAGCAAGCTGTGCATATCACTACTCACGAACTAAAGCCTGAGTCCTTATCTATTTCTCATAGCAAGCCTGAGTCCTTATCTATTTCTTTGGCCTGTTCCTGTGAATCTAATTATCCTCATTCTTTATTTATCAGAGAATATAACTCACCTGGAGTATTGAGGCATTTTATCCTCTCACCACAAATGCTTGGAGATTCAATGCACTCATCTCTGTCCTGTAAATCACAAGAATCATATTGAAACAGTTTAACATGACAACTTAAATTTGAAACATTTCATTTCAGGCTCTGTGACATCCACCTGTATGTAATAGGTTTATGTAGGGATGGAGAAGGGCTTGATCCCATAAGCATGTTAGAGCAGGACAATTTTGATTTGGATTTGTTACCTCTCCTAACCAGTTATCCAAAAACACTGTGTGATGCCACAGAAGGAAGCAGTGTGCAAATGAGCTGAACAGAGGGGTTGCACAAGCAACACTTGCTATGATGCACATCCTCAAGACTGGTGCATCAATCAATTGATCTTAAGGACATTGCAATAATCAAGACAGTGTCAGGAAAGGCTTTTAAGAACATTAAGTCTGGGAGGAAGCTGCTAACCAAAACACACATGACAAGTAAATTAGAAAGTAATATTCCCTGTCAACGAACCCTCCTTTCACCCTGCAGCAGGCAAAGGGGAAAGAAAAACAGCCTACATTTGCCTTTATGTTCTAGCATTAAAGAAAATTGAGGCTAGCAGAGAGGGAACTGGACAGACACATTCAGGTTCTCAGCATCTGATCCAGCTGGTCAGCTCATGTTAAGCTTAGAACTGGGGGCAACACTTAGTGAACAAGATACTGCTTTAAATATCAAGTAGTCTGTATATCTTAGGACTTCTTAATGACAGAAAGAAAACAAAGAACCATCTTATTTTGCTTGCATCCTAGTTTTGTGTTGGATAATAAAATGTACTTTATAATAAAATGTATTTAACAGAAGTATTCATGTTCTGTATTCGTGTATTTGTCTTATGTCTAAGAAGGCATTAATTCTTACATTTCCTTTAACTGACAACTTATGTTTCCAAACTTATAAATAAATGTCTGACTTATGCTTAATAAAGCTTTCCTGTGCTTTTCATAGATGTCTAGAAGCTCCTGTAGAGTGTAATGGAATTAAATAAACAAATTTAACATGAAAGTCTAAATGTTTTAAGATGTCTTCTCCTACCATGATGAGAAGAATCAAAGTCTTGCCAGCTGTCAGGTTTGGGAAAGCATCACACTCAACAGGGAAAAACCAGTGACTCATTTAGAACACTAAATGCTAAAGAGAAACCCACAAAAAAGACTCCTGGGAGACTTTGAAGTTTCATAAACCCATTTGATAAAACACATGCTCCAAACTGGACTTTTCTAGCTCTCCAAGTAGTTATTTCCAGAATGTTATCCCAATATGTCCAACACAATGCTTCATAAGCAATAACTGAAAGATACATAATTATGTTTCACCTGGCAAATCCGATCAGAGTTTGCAGAACACTCGGTCATTTGGAAAAAACCAGCAGGACACAATGTGCATTTTTCACATTGTGAAGGTGTCTTTTGGAAATTGCAAAATTCATCACTTTCACAAAGGCCACAGTCCAGCAAAGACTCCCCAACGTTAATCACTTTTGCATCCACTTCTACTTTGTGCACAGAGTATGACTTCTGGAGATGATTTCTGACCTGGTTCTGAAGTCCATGAAGATGACTTTCAAAATAATTTTGAATATCTTCTTGCAAACTCTGAAATGACATTTGTTTCACTGTATCAAAAAGCATGCCATACTGGACTTTGATCAGATCCATTTGCTCATACATTTTTCTTTGCTGTTCAAGAATCTCCCGTTGCTGGCTAACCAACACATGTTGCTGTTCAGCAAGTTTTTGCTGCAAATCAGCAATGATCTGCTGTTGGCTTTTTAGCATTTCAGTGAATTTCTCATGCCCTTTTGCAAGGTGCAGTTGTAGTATTAAGGCATCTTCAGATGGAACTTCATTTTCTCCTGAAATACAAAATATCAATTATTGTCCAAGCTTGTTGTATTATTTCTTCAAAAACATTCCAATTTTAGCAAATTAATGAAAAGTCTCATTAAATTCAAGTCATCATTATAAGGTCAGTTCCTCTGCTATCTTTGTAGCCGCTTCATGGAACCACAAGGTTTTCCATTTCATAAGCAGCTTATGAAATCAGCATTTGCCCCTGCTTCAGGGCATAAATTAATCACCACATCAATAACAGATTAATCATTCCTATGTACACGTTCAAACACAGTAAAGAGCAAATGGCCAATTTTCACTGTAGAAGTGACAAAATGAAGTGATAAAACTTGCTGCAAATACTAAGCTATTAAGGGTAGTAAAAGTAAGGGTCAATTGCAAAGAGCTGCAAAGGAGCTATGATACTGAGCAGCAGCAATAAAATTACTAGAAAGAAGTTCAGAGGAGATAAAGGTGAATTGATGTTCTCACTGAGAAAAAAATATTTCCAGGATTTTTTAGATCAAATGTCATACTTCTAATTATTAGCCCTTGGAAATTATCTTGAAGTAATATATTTAGATATAGATGTTGGGCTTCAGAACCATGTAACCATCAGTTCAGTGTCCAACAGAGGTCAAAAAGGCAAAAAAAATTCCTAGAATTAATTAGAAGAAGAACATAGAAGATAATATATCATTATGACGTTACATTAATCAATACAGCATCTGAATACAGAATGCACTGCTGGTTCCCCATCTCAAAAAGGAGTATAGAAGAACTCACAAGTTCACAAAAAGGGCAGCAAGGGAAGCCTAACATATGATACTGCTGTAATATGAGAAAGTAGGTAAGACTTTTCAGGATCAGGAAAAGAAAAAAAGAAAGCAGACTGTGCTATATTATAGGTATCCTAAAGCAAATAAATATGGAGAGACTTTTCAGTCTTTCTTCCAATACAAGAATTAAAGGACATTAAATGAAGGCAGCAGTTCCATACACTAAAACTTCAAAAATAAAATCAATTTGGGGCTTAAAGATAGACATTGATCAGATACAGGAAATCTAAGCAACAAACGGTTGGAGCTGGGAAAATGATCTAGGAAAATATCATGCCCTACTTTCTACAGTATCTGCTGCTGGACACTGCCAAAGAATCCTCATTCCATATAATCACTCATCTGCTCTTAAGCAGCACTAATTTTTATTCTCACAAGCACAGGATGTGAAGGATGACACAATGAACAAAGACCATATCCAGTTTTTGTTTACAGTTCCAAAATATTTTACTGTTTGCTTAGTTTTACTCACAGCATAAGGCACATGTTCATTTTCATTTTTCAGCATTAACTTAAATATTAAAGTAGCTTGCAATATACTGGATTTGAGAAAACAAAGACCAGGATAAGACAACAAAACCCAGTTTCTGTGCATTCCTTCTTTTGGGATGCCAGTCTTCCATCTGAAGTAAGGTGCACTCACAGTGCTGCTGAGAAATAGCTGGGACAATGGGCTCATCTGATGTGAAATGGGACTATGAGTCTGCACTCCAACATCTTCACCTGGCCAAAAGAAGTGGTGGTTCAGCTGCAGTTGGCAGGAGTCTTCCAGGCAGTAGGTGTGGTACTGATGAAACTGGCTGAAAAGATGATGAAGATGTTTGTGTAATGCCTGCAGATAGCCTGTGCTGGCTGTGACAGGAAGCTGGTGGAGAGTGACAGTCACCTGCCTCATGCACATGAACCTGCAAACATGGACACCATGCTGGGAATCAGCTTGAGCCCCTGGTATTGGCCTGTACCGTGGAGGGTTGGCACCAGGCATGGTCTTCAGCAAGCATCTGAGTAGACTGCACCTCATATGAATGGGGCTTTTAACAGGCTGAACGACATACTATTCTGTTCACCAAAACACAGTTTTTTCTAGCAGGTTAACTAGGGCAGGGATGTTTTAATTACTAAAGAATCACTGCAAATCTAATCAGGCACTGTCACAACGCTGGCAGTCATAGGCTGGGATGCACCACCAGATCTCCACCTGTGCACGGTGAATTAATGCAGGTAGAAAAATGGCCTCTGGGTCACCTAGGAAATATATTCCATATCCCCTGCTGTCTGAGGAGAGGTCAAAGGCAAAGGAACATCCCATTCTGCTGGTATTAGTGATGTGCTGAAATGGTACCTTGACAGAAATGTTCCTCTAAAAACAAAGACAGGAACAGTCACTGACCTGTCTCTTGAATCATCAAATAATTGCTTGTTTTGGAAGGGACCTTAAAGTTCCTCCAGTTCCAATGCCCCTGCCATGGGCAGGCACACCCTGAACTAGACCAGCTTGCTCAGGGCGCCATCCAACCTGGCCCTGAACACTTCCAAGAGTGGGGCATCCACAAATTCTCTGGACAACCTTGTTCAGTGCCTCACCCCCCTCACAGTAAAGAATTCCTTCTTAATATCTTATCTACACCTACTTTCTTTTAAGTTGGAAGCCATTTCCCCTTGTCATGCATATTACATCTGTTTGAGCTGCAGCTCTCCTCAGACAATTGTCAATGCATTTCCCCAGATCAGAGATCTTATTATCACATAATTTGTTCTGTTGTTTCAGTAGACAAACCATGCTGGAATTGCTATACAAACCATTCTCATTTGCAAGATTTGACTCTAGTTGCCAATGGGGATTCCTCTGCACTACTGCAGGAAACCCACTGACCTGTGCTAAAAAGAAGGTCTCAGGGAAACAGAGAATGCTAGAGATTGCAAGCAGAGCAGAATGCTGGATGCTTGCCTATACACTGACTTGAAGGAAACCAAAGACAGTCAACATGCCTTATTTTTTGTTCCTGATGCCAAATATATGGAATTTCTGCTAGATGGTGAATTCAGCATGCTTCTCTTCCACTCCTAGGAGAGAAAGATGCCTTTTGAAGGTCTTGGTTGGGTCCTGTCTTTGGAATGGGCAAAACGTGTATATATGTCCTCCGTCCAGTCTGGACAAAAGCATGTCTCCAGCAAGACTCATTCACACCAAATGCAGCAGTGAGCTGATGGCAATAGCAGTGCAAGAGCAGAACTTCTGAGGGTGCAGTGGTCGTCATCTGAAAACTCACATAGAAGCTTGTGTGTTATCACAGGTTTGCTCGCTGTGTGTTCCATGTTGACAGTGCCTTCCATGAGATTACATGGTTTAGTGGGCAGTGCAGTACACTGCTCTCCCTCCAATATACAGAACACTTCTCCCTGCCACAGGAAGATGAATGCACAAATCCATTATCACCACTGCCCATAATCCATTCTTGACACATTCAAGGGTTTTGTTAAGGGAAACTTCTAACCACACTTCTCTTCCTCCAAGACTTAACCCAGCATAAGGCCTGCAAAGAGTATAAAATTGAAAGAGGGAACTCTGAGTCTCCAAACATCTTCACCCTCTGACCCTTCAGCTTTAATTCCTCTGACCCATATCTGAGGGGCAGAAGTCCCAAACCTAAGGCCCAGGAGACGAGAGCTGCATGTAAGTCACTATGTTAGCTGCAACTGCTGATGGTTTTGGAGACTGGGCAGCACAGACTGAGATAGCCAAAGAATAAGATAATGTTTGGAGAAAGAGCTTATGCTGAGCCGGATGCTCTTTGTAAGACTTGAACAGAGATACAACATGCCTGTTTTCAGCACCATCCAAAAGTATTACTCTTTTCTGGACAAGAAGAATGTTCTTAGTATTTGCCAAGGCTTGTATAACACAGAGAAGGACTTTGGTATGGACGAAGAAAATGCAAATATCCTGGGCTCCTTGGAAAAATGGAGGTATGACATTTTTGATGACAGTACAAAGAAGAGTACGCACAGAAGCAGAGAAAAAGGAGGTTAACCATACTGACTTGTTTTCTTGTCCTCCTTTGGTCACTAATCATACAGAGGTTCTCTAAGACATCTGGGGACAGTTTCAGGCAAGTTGAAGGCAGGCAGTGTCACTGCATTATGCTCAGGGGTGCTTAAATGTCAGTCCTGGGACTGGAATCACTAAATGCAGCAGTCTCCTTTGGAGATGTCACTTCACTAAGTAGACCTCGATAACTTGTAGGTTTAGCATGTGCTCTGGTGTCTGAAGCAGCCATGGCACTCATATCTGCCACACAGATGTGACAAAGCTTAAATTACCTTCTTCATGCTTTACATTAGCTTTTAACATCAATGGGAAATAAATCACCCTTCCTAATATATTTCCTGCCTTTCAGACAAGGCATTAAAGCAGAATCCAAACTGTTTTGTGATTATTAAAGACCTGCTGGTGCTCTTCATATCCATAATATCCCTGACAATTAGAAACCTTCCTGCTGACCTGTGAGTATAACCATAGATGTACCTGGCTTCCTACAGGGACACCAAATTCACCAGAGCTGTGCTTGTCAATGGACAGGCAAGTGTCCAGAACAATGCACTGTAAGAGACACTTTACAATTTTTTTTTACCCTGGCTAATACATCAAGATAGTTTGGCAGTAATAGCAAGTTTCTTACCAATGGCACCCGTCTGGGTATGGAACATACACCCACCCCATGGAAGACTTTTACAGTGTTGCTATAAATTAAGAACACCAGAAATACCAGACAGTGAAGAGAGAGACTCAAACTTGTTTAAAAACAGCACTAAAATATTCTGCCACATTTCATCAGCTCTAGGTCTCCTAGGTGCACGTGTTTATGGAGGGGAGATGAAGGAGAGCAGAGAGAGGAACCACAGCAGCAATTCCCTCACACGATATGAAGACCAGTGCCAGATTTTCTTGCTAATTCTCCCAAAACAACGAGCTCCGAAGCAGTCGCTCAGGTGCCCCTGTGTCCGGGCTCTCAGAGATGCTGAAGCCCCTTGGCCCAGCAGACACCTGCCCGGCTCGAGGAGACCCAGCACCCCGCGGCTCTCCGCGACCCCACCGATCCTCGGCGGGCTGCAGGAACCCTACGTGCCACGGCCGGGCGGTGCTGCTGTGGGGTGTGCCCTCCCGCCCCCGGGCCCCTCGTGCCGCCCCGCACCTGGCTTGACGTCGCAGGTGAGCTGTACCCCCGGGGCGCCGCCGCCTCGCTCGGGAGCGGCGGGGCCGAAGTCGTCCCCCGCGAACTGTGCGGCTCTGTCGGCGGCGCGCAGCAGGGCGGGCTCGGGGCAGCCCTCGGCGGGGGCGGCGCAGCCCGGGCCGCGGGGCCGCGGCCGCAGGCGGGCGGGCAGCAGGCGGCACTCCAGGCCCTGGCAGTCGCGGCGGGTGGCGTTGGCGGCGCAGTCCCCGCCGGGGCAGGCGGGCGGCGGGGCTGCGGGCAGTGCCCTGCCCTGCGGCGGCCGCAGCGGAGCGGCGGTGTGCAGGAAGGAGCGCGCCGGGCGCCCGGCCCGGCCGCCGCAGCGGGGTCCGCGGCAGGGCGGCGGGGGAGCGGAGCCGCCCTCGCACGGGGGTCCGCGGCAGGGATCCGCTGAGACGCCCCCCGAGCCCAGCAGCGAGAGGCAGACGCCGAGCAAGCAGCGCGCCCACCACAGCCGTCTCGCCGGCATCTCCGGCCGCGCCTGCAAAAGAAGAGAGGCCGCGGCGGGTCAGGGCAGATGCCCCTCTCCCTCCGCCCTAGCCCGGGGTGCAGAGCCGCGGAACCCCGCCCCCCACCCCCCTCTCTCCCTCAGTTGCCCAGGCACTGTCACAGCATCCCAAATCCAGGAAAAACTTTTCACCCCCGTCCCGTCCCTCCCCGGTGTGTCCCGGCGGAACCTGCGGAAGGTGCGGGGCGGCGCCCGGAGCAAGTGTGGCCTCGGGGCTGTGCTCCTCGGAGCGGCTACCCGCAGCGGGGACCAACCTCCTCCGAAAGCTGGAGGGGAATGGAAATGTGCAACATTCCTGGGGCTTCGTTAGCATCAGATTTCCCAAGCGCCTCCCTTTAACTCCTTCGCTCCTCCAGCCCCTGCCGGCTGCCCGGGGCGGCGGTGGGACGGAGGCGGGGGCTGCGCCGCGGCTCCCGCCGGCTCCAGCTCTCCCCGCTTGGCTGCGTTATCCCACGGCGCCCAGACAGGGATATGTACATGTCTTAAAAGACTGGCTTTTATTCCGAGTGGTTTTACTGAGCCTCAACCCCCCTCCCCGCCGCAAAACCCGAAAACAAACTAAAACAAAACCAAAAGGCAAAAAACCCCAAAACCTCAAACCCAGTATAAGTATACTCTCAACGCAGTTTCCAGTAAAGAAAAATTCACACGGCTGAAAAAGTTACGGGTAGTTTGGATTTCTTGGTTCTCATTTCGATCGTCAGGAACCTCCATCAAGGATAACCACGGCCGCAGCTGCCTTTTTCTCTGAGGATACCGAGGGACGCAGCAGAACCGAAGCGAAGGACCGATTATGAACAGAGCAGCCATGTGGCTGTGCCCGTGTGTATTTGCTTTCTGATAAAGAAGCTTCCCCGGACCGTTTCTGGCAGCGCTCACACCGAGGTGTGAGGATCAGCATACCTTTCAAGTGCTCCGAGGCGTGAATAACTCCCCGCAGCAGGAGCCACCTCGCTTATCTAATCTCTTCCACATGCTACTGCGGGAAAGCGACACCAAGTATGTGTCCAGTTCGGCACGAACTGCGATGCCGCTTTGGGAAGTCGGCCAGCACAGATACAATAGCTATGGACAGAAGAACAGTTAGAGAAAATTCTATTTATTGATTCATTAACTTCAGCTTCCTTCCATCTACAGGCTCACACACGTGAAGCCTCTTCAGAGTATTTTTGCAATACTCTCACACAGTCCCTTTGCTATCACTTACACGAGAAAGAGGAGAAACAGCATTGTTTTGTTTGTTGGTTGATTTGCTTCAAAGTTTTTTCCCCACAAATATTGTTTGAAACTTCTTGTGACTCTCTTTTTTTTCCTTTTTTTTTTTTTTTTTTTTTTTTTTTTTTTTTTCCTTAATTCAGGCTGATTCATTTACTGTTTCCCTTGCTACTGGAAAAGCATACGAAGTACATCACTTGCAAACTGGCTTGCCACTTTTTGACTAAGCGTTACTAATTTTGAAAACACTGGCTTGTCAAAACTGACATGCCCTTCTGCAGCAGCAACAGTAAAGTCTCCAACACACAGGGGTTGTAGCCCCTGCTGAGTTCTGCAGGGCTGGTGACCTGCCAGATTCCAGAGCACCTGCCTGGGACAGGGATGCCTGTCAGCTCTGTCAGGCCAGATCCTACACGAAATGCCCAGCAGTTCCTTGACTCTTTGCCTTGACCTTCAACTGAAGTAGAATTCCAGGGTCAGCTGCTCCTGAGAGAGCAGATGCTCTCCTCTGGCTTCCAGGAGCTCTGCAAAAAGGCATAGAATAAATGGAGATAAACCTCCAAAGTTTGTCCTTCCCACAGCCCAGCTGTGGTAGTATGGAGCTCTGCATGAGCTAATTTTTTTCTTCTAAATACCTGTGTGTTTTCTCTAGTTCCTTTATAGGTTTTGCAGCCAATACATTGCAACCACAGCTGTATTATTTTGGGGATCTGTGCCAGTGCATATAAAGCTATATAAGATACCTAAGATCATCTTTGGATCATCTTCCGAAATGCCATAAAAAAGGCTATAGGGTTGGGGATGATTCCCAGAGTAGCTACACCTTCAGGCTAATAATTCATGAAATGACAAGAGACATTATGTTCTCAGATACTACACAGTTTGAGAGCAACTCTACTGAATCTGAGCTCTTTATATACCAATGCAAAAAATAAGAACAGAATTTACCTTCAAACCTGAACCTTAATAGCTATTTCATTTTTTTCTGGAACAAAAGAAAAAAAGCTTTTAGATAGGCAAATATATCAGTAATAGTACCAACAAGAGTATTGATTTATACATTTGACTTTGGAAGTGTCTATAGCACAGAATGCAGCAGTTAGAAATGCTGCCATTGGTTTGACAAGTAGCATAAACACGTGTATGCCATCTCTTATGACTGAAAAGCTGGGCATCAATAAATGGAGGGGGTGATACTTGTAAAAATAGTATGTTCTGCTGATGTCTAGTATAGAGCATTTCAGCTATATGACATTATTTGTAAGTGCTGTCTAGAGGTGCTTAGGTACCAGAAACACCCAGCAAACTTGCTGAACATCCAAACTGAACTTAGTGACTTGTTTGTAAATACACAATACAAAGCTGTTCCTGTTGTACTCCTGCTTTCTTTCCGTGTGTGGGCACTGTGTAAGGAGGGAGAATCCCTGCTTCACAAGTTTGAAGGATAGCTTGGTGCAATGCTTTTGCTTTTCATGGCATTTTTGAGATTGGCTATGTTTTCTGGCACAAAAGGAGCGGCTCAGATCAAAGAAGTAAGTAAGGGGCTCCTGCATCTACACTATATGCAATTTGGGGAGGGTTCTTCAGACCTGGCAATTATTAAAATTCACACAGAACTGGTCTGTACAGCTACATCCCTGGTCAGGCACCGGTACCTGTTTGGTGTCTGTCCAGAAAAGAATATATGCTGTTAGAATCCCCCAAAGGGCACCCTCTGCAAGTGCCAAAACTGAATCTGATACTCAAGAAAGATCAGTGTAATTGCTACAAAACAGCCCTGCTGCTCTGAACCAGCACACAAATCCGGAAAGAACCCAAAACGGATTAACTTAGCCTCATCTTCAAGTAAAGCAGCAGCTCTATCGCTCCCCGTGCAGGGGTAGGTGGGCTTTGCCCGTCTCGAAGTCCGTCTGAGGGAGGCCAGCGAGACCCTGAGGGGAGCGCCCGCCTGTCCCGCAGCGTGCGGGGCCCCGGGGCTGCGGGCCCGCGGCGCTCCGGGGCGGGCGGCAGCCGGCAGAGGGCAGCAGGGCCCCGGGCTGGCCCCGGCCCGCTCCTGTCCGGCCCTGTGGCCGTGCCCGTCCCGTCCCCCGCCGTCCCGTCCGGCCCTGTGGCCGTGCCCGTCCCGTCCCCCGCCGTCCCGGCCGGCCCCGTGCCGGACTCGCCTCGCTCGCAGTCCCCCCGCTCCCGCTGGGTTCGCTCCCCGGCGGTCCTTTGACGTTTCTCGGGGCCGCACGGCGGCACCGGGCGCGAAGGGGACACCTTGGGAGGATGCACCGCGTCCTTAAAGGCTTTGCTCAAACCTCAGGGGCACATTTTCTCTGCCTGCTTCTTTGTCGAGGCAGCTGGATGAAGCAAAATGTTCTTTCTCGTGCGCTCTCTGCATGAGCCATTTTTTTTAAGCAGTCCGGACAACCTGCATTAAGCATTTTTGAATAACGTTTGGAGTTGGATGATATTTTGCAATATGGACGACAAAAAAAATCCAGAGCAGTCATACATAACAGTAGGACTCAACGTGATTTATTTTACTCAATTGTCTAGTTTAACCATGCAGCAGTTTTGAAAAAAATCACTCCCAGATACCTAAATCTAGACTCACATTATTTCCCCACCTTTCAGTATCTTTTACAATAGCAATGTTGAACAACTATTTGATCCTGCAAGCCTTGCAGACATGCTTAGCAATCTGAATAAATACTGCATCCAGCAGCACTGCTTACAGTGCATACCTTTCTAGATACACATTTTTCTTTAATCAAAACCCAAACCAGAACAAGATAAATATTTTTTCTCTGGTTGTTTTCAATTATTTCTTTTTTACAAGACCTTTTTTTAGGTAGAGTTCCAAGTATTTCTGTCATTTTTAGTATATGCTGGTTTCTAAAGAAGATTGATAGTTATATAAATACTTTTGCCAAATGAAGAACATGGGAGTAGTTTTGAGTTTTCCATTAAAGCTAATGGGATTTTTGCACGAACATTAGATTAGCTAAGAAAGAGAAAGAAACTAGGGAGAAAAAAATCCTGCCAGAATGTATCTAACTTGCTATCAGGCAGCATTTGAAACACCCTGATTTTGCTCAATGCCTTGTCTTCTTCATTGTTTTTCAGAACATTACCAAATTTAAATCCCAAGGTGTTTTCAATATTTTCAGAACTGCTGTTTTCTGTTTAGAAATTCCTTTACATGTCCACTAACCTTCAGCCTCTATTTCTAGGTTGGATTTCAATAAATTAATTCTATACATTATAAACAGATTCCTAATCAAAGAGGAATGAACTAGTAATAGTTGAACTGGTAATAGTGCATGTCAAGGGATTGCCAAGTTTTGCCTAAAACAACCATTATAGTTTGCAATACAAAACAGATAGATCTCAAACTTTTATTCCTTACTTCCTTGAATGATTTTATGTCATGCAAAATGGCATGCAATGATATCTGTGATGACTAATTTGCCTGTAACTATACTTTAGATGACTGAACAACTAGATGAACAGTGGAGAGAGCTATGTCACTGAAGCAGTACTTCTCTCTGCTACGTCCTCCATCAAGAACTAGCATAAAATCTCACAAGATGGTGAGAGGTTTTAAGCCTCCCTTAGATGTCTAGAGTGTCATACCTTTACAGGTAACAGTTTACCATCTAATTGGCATGGAGAAAGAAATGGAAAGTCACAGCTGTCCAAAAGGAGAAGATGTAAACTCCATTGAATAATGACAATACTAAAACAACCCCTCTTCCCCCTCAAAGATTTCAGGGTTTCATGGAAACAATAAAAAAAGGGAAACAGTATAGCTCAAAGGACATATTTTAGTGCTGTTAAGTTACACCCAAGAAGAAGTCATTACCTTGGCATATGGATACTGAGAACTGGAAAAACGAAGAGCTGTTCTCTGTGAGAAGATCAATGCCAAAGATCTCAGATAACGCATATTGTCAATCTCCACCTGCACAGAAGCAGCAGCAACAATTCTGCAGTGTAGCTACAAACATATGAAGAATCTCCTTTTAACTTATAAACTTATAAATTTGGGAAT
Source organism: Parus major (assembly GCF_001522545.3). Taxonomy (NCBI): domain Eukaryota; kingdom Metazoa; phylum Chordata; class Aves; order Passeriformes; family Paridae; genus Parus; species Parus major. The sequence goes on along the minus strand of NC_031769.1, from coordinate 16,218,384 downwards.
AACCTGTTATCCAACCAATTTTAGGGAATCACCTGAAATCATTGTTGTGTAAGTTCATTAAAAAATCAGTTTAGTCTAGTACTACAAGTTTAGTATTTTGTGGCTTCTACTTCTCTGGTCAAAATAGCACAAAGACAGGAAATACAAATATTTTTCTCCAATTGCTAAGAGGAAACTATAACCTTTTCACAATGTAGTTCTTAATTTTACTAAAACTGAGCAGGAGAATGCATACACCACAGCTGGAAACTAATAGCATTTCATTGTTTCCACAGCCCAGCGTAGTTTATCTGCAAAACAATCGTATCAGTGTGTCAATGTGCCCTGCACTGGCTCACAGGGCTGCACACAGCTCTGCAGACCTGCTCTGTGTTGCAACTGCTTCCCCCAAGTGAGCTCTACCTGCCCCGTGGGTAAGGCTTCAGGCTCTCAGACTTCACATAATCTAGAATTTTACAGCTGGGGTGTACTATGAATACTTTGAATTGGTCAGGGCTCAGACTTTGTATTTTCTGAAAAATCCTACCAGTTTGAAATCTTAATTTGTCCCAATTTAGAATAAAAACTGTTAAAACATTTCCTAGGAAATAGACATTCCACTAACAATGTCATTTGGGAAACAGATCCACAGCATTTTCAAAGAGCAACAATTTCTTCCAAGAGCAGTGGAGCCCCGAATACCAGGAGGTCCTTGTATTCCCGGATCCCTAAGACAAGGAAGAGGCCATCACACGGGAGTAGGTCTGACTAAATGGAAAACTGGCAGCTGACCTGCCTTGCAGATGACTATCAAAAGTTATCTGTATTCTATTATAAGGCTCACTGAGATAATCTTTCATGAAATGTTTCACTCTCAGTGAACCAGCAACTCCTGACAGAAAACATGCCAACAGAATGGTGTTTCCAAGAGATGCATTCATAGCTGGATGATACAACGATAAAAATATCTCAGACTTGGCTAGACTAACTGGTCAGCATTAGTTCAGTGCTACAAGTCAGCCTCCTGAAATAATAATAATCTTTGAATCACCTTCTGTTCTCCTAATTGCTGACTGCACTCGTTCAGTAATGCCACATGAGCATTAAAAGCACAGCACAGAATCCTTGTTAATGGTTTCATACTTGGTTAGAGAGAATCTCCTGGACGGATACTTTTGCATTCTGCTTTGAAGGGTTTTAGTTAAATACAAATCACAGGCTGCCCAGAAATTCGCCTGATCAAAGCACCTTGACAAGGAGCCTTGTCTTTTTCCTCCGGGTCCTTATAACATGGTAATGGGAAAAGCACGCAAATGATGACGAAGATTTCTCTTGAGTAGCTGTAGAGCTAAGTTTTGGAAGACTTTACTGTGTTCCCATGTTCTTCACAAAGAAGATCTGCTAAGAGAAGTTATGCTTGAGGTACATCACATCCCTGTACATTCAGACTATCAAGAACTGTGGAGCAGGGTCCCTAGCTGGACATAAATAATGTGTTTTAAATCAATGTCAGCAAGTCCAAGAGATATCTAACTTATCCACTTTAGCTGCTGTATTTCCTTCCATATACTGTTTCTAATGGCCAGAGGACAACCTCAAATTTAACCATTGTTGCTTTTTTCATTACAGAAGTAGTAGAAACTATCATTTGCTAGTAATACTCTTGCAGATTTTCCCATTATAAAATCTGGTTTGAGTTTTTTAATACTTTTGTCAGTTTTTAAATGTTTGGATCAATACATACTCAGGGGTTTGCAAAAAATGTGACAGAAATTAATTTAAATCAGCAGCCTTGATTCTGGAATTTCCCAACTCATGAAAGTTTTATTTTACAGCCTTAATAAAAGCTTTGGTTTTGTACATACTTATATGTTAAATATTCAGTATAAAATAAATTGTGGCAGGTTACCACCTGTCAAAACTCCATGGCCCCTGCAAAAGTAAACATATGTAATTATGGTGTAGGTCAGACTAAAATGTACCAACTACTCTTGGAACATCAAAGAACCTGAAGGGAAAATGGTGGTTAAAGAAAATATTTTTAAAAGCTAATAAGAGTGAAAAATGAGGAAAATGTGCAGGATTTTCTACAGTGAATGGTAAAGCACCCACAGCTATAAATGGTGTCATGCAGAAAATCAAGGCAGAAAAAAACCCCCAAACCCTACAAAATCAGGAATTGGCAGAGTGCAACACTGGATTTATTATCTTTGAAAGTCCAAATCACAAAACAAAATTTTTCTAAACAAAAAATATTTGGCTTTGTACAGTGTGTAGTGGTACAGTAGACTGTATATGTAGAAGATTTTGTCTTATGTTATAAAGAACAACAGACAAAGCAATCTAACATTCACTTCCAAAATTTCTGTGCCAGGACATCTCAGTTTGGAAGTAGGACAAGATGGTCCTGTTTTTATTTTACTTTAGTTGACAGATTCTGTTAAGATTAGTTTTCTTGAAACTTAAAAAAAAAAGCCCAAACTAAAACCAACTGGTTTTGGAATTATATACTTAACATTTTGAAAATTTTTCAGCAATGCTCCTTCTAATCAATTTATGTCTAACAGTTAGAAACAATTACTATGTCAAACACTAGCCAAAAATGAAGAAAATAAATGTAACTTATGTGAAATCTGATAATGTTTCTATTTGTTTTTTAGACAAACATACCTTCATTAAATGTATAAAATGTTAAAAATGGGGACTCAAACCTGGAATTGAAAATGACAAATTCTTGAGTGTTGTCTATATTTCACTAATGCTGAAAAATATCACCAGACAGTCTTGAGGCTGCCAAAGAGAACAAATAAGAAGATAGCTAGATAATCTTTATGCACACAATTTATAACAGTGTAACTTTTAAAAAGCCAGAGTTCAGAGCTACAAGAAAGATAAGAATGCATCTTGATGCCTTTTGCTTTCAGGGTGAAAATGGGAAGAAAACTTCAGTTGTAATAATTACTAAGACAAATTTTTTTTTCTTTATTTTATTTTATGACAATTTCTAATTTTCCAGGACAACAATGGGAGAAACAGCTCAGGAGTGATACTATGGAATGCTTATAGGTTTCCAGTTCTTTATCTTCATTCATCCACGAACAGTGGAGACAAGCACCCACAAACTCTTTTGTGTAGAGGAAAGCTTTTTCAGACATGCCCAAAAGAAAGGGCATAGCTGTGAATGATTTCTGCACAGATAGGCAGCATTGACAATTTAGATCTGTGCATTACCATATGCAGCCTTGAAGTTTAAAAACAGGGGAGTTATTCTTGCAAAAAGGACTAAATTAAGACTGTTTAAGCTACTAAATACTGTAGACTTGATCCTCATTTACCTTGTGTGAAGGTGCTCTACTACAAATGTAAATCAGGTGTTTTGTGTTTTCCTAGCAATTATAAAAGCTCTTGAAACAAACATCCTACATGAGCTTCTCTTTGTGCCTTTCTATAAATAAGGATTTACTTTTCTCCTTGAGAAAGGAAGCACACTCTTGCTGTATAAGACAAGCAAATTAGCTTTCATGCTTCCTAGGGCAGAAATCTGCACAGTAACACATGAGGCTCTTCTCAATAATACTCCAGTGTCTGGTGGTCTCTCAAATACCCTTTGTAAACAGTTTACATTGATCTTTGCTCCAAGCTGTGAGACGTTTTGGGATCTTTTTTTCAGTATGGCTATTTGCCCACCATCAAGACCTTATTTTGGTAATCCCAAAAATAGTCTAGGATCAATTACAAAGACTTTTCCTCAACAATGTAGTTCTAAAATAAATTTAAAGCCTAAGATTTTGGCAAAAAATCACATTAACAGTCAAACTGGAAATCTTTCAAACACTGATTGATCGAGACCCAGCTGAGTTTATTCTACTCAAGATAGATTTTCATTAGATAGTCCAAGAAGAGTGTTTGTTTTGGCCTCTGTTTCTAGAAATAATATTAACCTGGCAAAAAAAAAAGTTGTTTCCATAAAGAAAAAGGCTGTTGAGCAGGCTAAATATCTCTTTCTTCTCATGTACTACATTAGTTTCTCTTACATCCCATGTTTGTATTTTCAGGAGCTGCAGTAGTTTTAGGGCTGTGGTTAAATCACCCATCTAGATCTCTTTGGTACTTATCTGGCCAGAGTTTGTGAGAAGGTCACAGTCCAATCCAAGTATGTTCAGAACACATCTGAGACTTAAAGAAGTGCTCTCTCTCCATTATTTACCCACAACGATTTTATTCCTGGACAGTTAAGGTGCAGAGTTCCAGGCATTCAGGCACAGTCACATTACTAATGGGACCCAAATATTTTTTACAATCTGAGGCAGCACTTAGCTCTTTTGACATTTTTAGGTTGTTTTAAATGTCACTAGTAACATGGTTACAAATATCCAGTGGCAGACTTGAAAAACCAGCTCAGGTCTTCCACAGGAAGGCCTTTAGGTCCTTCACTTTCATCTCCCTTGCTTTATTACCAGTTTTATATGCTTTAGGGAAAGAACAAGCTTCCTTTAGAAAGAAGGAATGTGAGACCCACAGTTACTAGAGGAAAAGAAGCTCATAAGAGAGATTAAACCTATGGAAATTTTCATTTTTATTTGAAAAGGATTATACTTTTCATTTCATATGATCCTTGCAGAGGAAAAGTGGTATAGAGGGTTGTCAAGCCTACCTTCACTTCATGAGACAAGAACATATTGGCAAAATTATCGATGCTGAAGACTTTCTTCTGGAGTGTGTTCACATAAATGGGATGTTCCTTTTGTATGCATGCATCATGAGGCATGGAATTCTTTCTGCATGGAAAAGGAAAACCTGAAAACAGAAGAAAATTGTGATTAAAGATGCTGCATTGATCTCTTTTACAACAGTTTTCCACCAAGGTAAAGTTTGCTTTACAGTCTTCAAAAGAAACAAATCAAGTGCATACTGTGTATGTGACAATACTGACTGCTTAACAAAACCAGCACATGCCAGCTGCTGAATTTACTTGGAATGCATATTTATAACCAGGTTCACTTGCAATGTATGTTTTTCAACTTTTCTCTTTATCCAGATAGCAACTGAAGCTCAAGTTGAGCCTGTGAAGATTTAAGAAAATACTTGCTTCCACATGCTTTCCTTCTCTGCTGTAAACTGGGCATCATCTTTGACTCAGATCTTCCCAGGTCAGCTGTGTCTAGAGATAGCTGATTTTCTTTCAGCACTTCTAAAATAGGTGCTCTCTTTCCATACATCAAAGCTTGAAGCAAGGCTTTAATTTCATATCCTTATCCACGGTTTTCTGATGTGGTCTTTCCCTTCTCATTTATTCTTTCTTGCTCTGAAAACTATTTTCTAATAATATTTATATTCTAATAAGTATTCTAATAATATTTTTATTGTATCATTTTGTCTCTGCATTCCTTAGCTGGCACTGGCTACCCACTTTTATCAAACACAAACTTCTGATCTATTTCACGTTTCTCCATAGACTCTCCACGTTCCACACCACCTTTCTTTCATTATAGACTCATAAACCCTCACCTTTTCTTTGCCCATTTATTAAAATTTAGGACAGCCTTCACATTTTATTTTTCACATCTGAAACTTCTAAAACATCTCTGCAAAATGTTTTTTTTAAATCCAGGATAATGCAGTACACATACTTGCCATTCTACGACAGTTACCTGAACTTAGGAAAGTTTATGTCAGCTGTGGATAATCTAAATGCTACTGCTCATTTGAAAATGAGCAAAAGTTCTATTGAAGAGTGAAATGTGAGGAGTACACAATTTTAATTATGTTCAGAATCAGAAAACAAAACATGAATAAGAAGCACAGTGCATAAACACCAATCGTGGTGGACTGAATGTGAGTACAGGACAAGCACTTCCTCAACTGCTTTGCTGAAGTACAGCCATAAACTGCCCCTTGTCCAAGAAGTTCTGGACAAAACTTTTTAAGAGCTTGAAGATATTAGTTAAGTCTGTTTGAGAAAGTAATCTCCTTACTTTCAGAGAAACATTATCAGCAAATATTTTTTATGCTTATTGTATTTTTGGAGCAGAAGGAACAGTTTTTTCAAAACCAAGCTATATTATTTGAAATACTTTCTTCAACAATTTTACCCCAGAGACACATCCTTCCTTAGTATGTCCCGCAATAAACTCTTCAAATTGCCACCACGGACACAGCTAGTACATAGGAACCCTATGTTCCTCAGGAACATGAAAGACCAGTAAAGCATGTGATTCTGGCTGGAATACCTAAGATGTTGAATGATTTTAACTTCTGCTGCTGGGGCAAAGCTTGTTTTTAACTTATTCTCACAGAAAGCTGTGTTGTGGTCAGCAGATGGCTGTATCATTGTGCAAGAGTACTATATTTTGTTGACAAATGGGCACTCAAGCTATCATGAGGGAAATATGACAGTATTTAATATATTAGTTATAACCATAATCTAAAAATAAAACAACTGTATATTGCAATAGTGTAGAAACAATAACATGAGTTATTCAATGAAAGAGGAAGTGAGAATTCACTGCCTTCTCCTAAAATTAAAAAAAGAGAAAAGCTACCAGAGGAAGCACAGTGCTATTGCCAAGTTCCTCTTTTAAACATTATTGATTCTATAAAATTCAAATGGAGCTCATATTCAGTTTGTATTCTATGAAAAAACTATGTTGCCAACTTCATCTGGAAAACACAGATTACTAGTTCTATCCAAGTAAACCTTTCATTGTCTTATGCTCTTGTGAATCGAGTGATACAATTGGCCACAGCTGGGTTACTTTGATTTCTTTGCACAGTGGAAGGAGAGTCTCACCTTGACTCTTGCTTGACTCATAGACATTTGATTACAGACCAGCACCAATTACAGGCCATGGAAAGCTGAAAAAGAAGAGAAGACAGAAAGTTCAAGGTATCCAAATTCTTAATATTAATATTCAGAGCTCATCTCTACGTTACCTGAACAGGGTAAGTACTACCCTTCAGAAAATCTATAATGTTATGGAGGCAATTTTTTATGAACAATGTGGAAATAAACAAGTTCCCTGGCTATCTTATTCATCAACAGCCATGTGAAGTTGAGATCGTTGCTGTGGTGTGTTAAGCTCTGGCACACAGCTTTTCTCTCGGGATTCATCATACAAGATTGTGGCAGGGTGGAAACTAAAGAGTATTTGGTTAAAGATTGTCCTGTATCTGACACAAATCTAACATAATCTGAGTTGGCCAAGACAGGTCAAAGTATGACAAAACTCTTTGCCTTGAATTTTGGCATGACATGTACTTTTTCAGTAGACTCAACTTGCACTTCTATGACACCACAGTCTGGCTTACTGGGACCTACCAGGAAGGATTGACTGTGTAGCCAAATTCCAGCTGTGAATTTTATATGCATGAACTAATTTCATATGCACCTTCCTTTGAGGTGGGGCTAGAAGACAAAACACTTAAAAACACTTTCCCACAGTTGCTTCCATATTTAGTACATGGCCTAAAAGCAAGTTCTGCTTTCTAGTTTCCCCCCTTATGAACAGTAAGTGCCACACACTTAAAATGTATTTTGCAGGAGCTATCAGGAACTCTGCTTGTAAAACATAGTTCTGATGACTATTTCTGAAGGTTTCCACCTGTTTCTTGCAGACAGTGCTTACACAGATGGGAAATGCAAAAACTCTACTTTGCACTTCTTCACGCCAGAAAAAAAACATACATGTAGTTTATATTGCTAAACTACCATACAGGTAGTTTATATTGTTGTAGTTTATATTTCCTCATACTATCCCTCACCCTATATGCATATTACATCTGGACAAATGTTACACACTACACATATGCTCTATGTGACAGACACGCAGCAGAAAATTTTTGCAGCCTAATACTGACATGCAGCTACAGGAAATCAAATGCATGTGGAAAAAGATGTAACCTTGCATTAGTATTTTGAAAATACCTGCTGAGAGGGAAAGAATAAATATGTACTCAGATTTTGGAGATACTTTCTGACAAGCAAAAAAATGTTGACAATTATCTCCTTAAAGAGTTCTGTAGTCGCTGTGAAAATAATGGATGGCTGGGAAGTGGACAGGGGGTGGAACAAGTTTATTATGAACCCTGAACAAGAGAAAAAAATCTCAAAGTTATGAAGTTTAGTAGTTTGCAACTACTATTGTGTTGTCAAAAGAAGATTATTAAGTGTTCCAGAGGCTTGCCCTGGGCCTCCAGGCAATGGGGGAAATTTTAATATTCATGTGAATGTAATGAAACAGTCAACATGTAGCAGGTAAAGGAGAACACTTAAACTTTATTTTAAAAAGATGAAAGTTTAAACTGGCATGACCAGAGGACCAATTTCCATACTCGTTCTCACACAAACATATTCACCTTTGAATTGATGAAATTTTAAATGAACATTCTACCTGTATAAACCATGCTTACAACATTTTAACAATCAGGAAAGAAAGGGGAAATAAATCCCAGAGGAAAGAAGTGAATGAGGAAAGGTTGAACAACTTTAAATTAGCAAGACATATAATTAATTTATTTATATTAATAAAGTCAGATTATTCTCTCTTCTTCTGTCTTGAAGTACCTCTTATATTCAGTAAGAAGCTTCAAAACCTTGCTCATATGCTTAGTTTGTCATACATGTGAAGTCTAACATACAACATTAATAAAATCAAATTATACTTCTCATTAAACTAACTTTTGCACACATTGCTCTGAGCAATATCAAAAAGCCTATTTTGTAAAGCTAAAGAAATTATGTTAATAATAAATGCTGACGTTTTCAAATGAAGTCCCTCAGGTTACAATTTTCTAATTAATAACAAGCATCATTCTGAACAAGTTAGATGAGGTTTCAATATTCCATGTCGTGACATATACAAGTTTCCTTTTAAGGGTGCAGCCAGTTTAATTTATCATAAGATTAATAAAGCTAATAAATGAGATGTCAGGCTTTTCCTGCCTCAGCTGCAATTTATGTTAGATGCTCAGTTCTCACAGTGAACAAGGGGGCCTACTTAAACAGATGTCTACAAGGAACAGAAAGGGATATATATAGATATCTGCTATGTACAAACAGTTAGAAGAAATATGGATGTACACAATGATATTTATATGTGAGAGCAGGAACACTTAGACTCTGATCTAAAACTCATTGAGCACAGCAAAAAAAATCTCCCTCAGGCATGTCTGACTTATTAATCTAGACCTTAGACAAAATTTAACAGTATAAATCCTGGCTATCTAAATAGTTGCCTAAACATATTCTACATGCAAAAATGGAAGCCATTGACTAACCCAAGGCCCTACTGTACACAGAGGAAAAATAAAAATGGAAGTCCATCTTAAAACTATGATGGTGGATAGAATTCTAGTAACTAAGCTTTGATCATAGGCTTTCCAGAAGTACTTCTAATTTCCTGCAGTTAAAAGTGTGAATTTCCCAACTTCACTGCTAATATTTTCAGATTAAAATGTCTTCTTCAGCTTTTCATCCAGGTTGAGATATTGGTTTGTTTTGCTTTTGGTTTTCCACTGTATGAATCAATGCTTTCCTCTTAAGAGTAATGGAGAAATAATTCTATTTTCAGTTCAGATTTGTTGAAAAATGCCTTCAAAAGGATGGAAGAGAAGATGGGCATAAGGATCATGGTGCTCTTTAGCACATTGGGTTTTAGCTTCTTCATTTGCTATAATTTAAAATAACTTTATATTATGTTCTTGTTAACTAGCTTCTGCACACTACAGAGTCATACTTCAATTTGATTTACTATGATTTTTTAAATGCTGCTTTTGGTAATTTCTTTGATATAAGCTCTTAAATGAGAGCTTTCCATCTTTCTTTTAAGGAAGTTTTAGGGTTTAAAGGTCTTCTGCCATATTGCACAATCACAAATGATTTTTTTTTAAAAAAAACCACCCTTAAATAGAATTAATACTTTTTGGAAGAACATAAAGCCTGTCATTGCTACTTCCTTATACATATGCTTTTTACTTTTGGCCTTATAAGAAGATTTTTCCAGAATGCTCTGACATTACAGTCTGATGTGGTGATGTGATTCACTTCTCACTAATTGCAATCTCTTAAAGCTTTCTGGAAAAACAGTGTCTTGATGAAAGAACTTATCTGATGTACCCTAGAGGATCATCCAGTCATTGTACTGAAGATTTTCAGTATCTGCATGGTACTAATTGAAAAGTGGATACTCCAGCCTTTAGATATCACTTGCCTTAAACACATATTTTTAATCCTATTTTGTAGCTTGTATCTATGCCTTTGTCTTCTATGATCAAAACTTCCATTCTTCCACCTGAAGGTAATTTTGTTTGAATAACCAAAAAAACAAACAACCCTTTCAATTGCATTCTCTGTGCTTTGCTATGGCAAAAGTTCTAATTAATGCACTGATTTCTTTTCCTCTTTTCTACTGTTGGCCAGGGGCACAACAGCTTGGCAATATTTTACATATCTGCACCCTATCAGTTCATAACACTGAGGGCTATGGGCTGGTCCTGCATTACTCTGGGCAGGTAAAAAATCTTAGCATAGTGCCTCATTTACCCGGTAGAGAAAATTAAGGTCAGTCTCTACAAACTCAGGTCTTTATTATCAGTGTATAAAGTGATCTCAGTAAAATTTAAGGGAACACATTTATGGTAAAACGTTATTTTTTTTCCGATGAACTGCTGGTTTACTGAAACTAGAAACATATCTATTTATTCCATTTCAAAAACAGATGTCTTGCTTTAATTCTAAATTATCTGCTGCTTTATAGAAACTTACACTACTAGGACATGCAATCCAAAAGGACTGGGGAGGTTAATAAAGGTCTCCCCCTTCTTCCTCAGTGGAGGGTGTATAATGACAGCATATCTACCCAGTGATCTACTCACCCATGATAAGAAAAGGAAAAGAACGATTTTTAACTGCATGTGTTAGATCTTGAGTCATGCAACTGCTGAGAAACACCCAACCATAACCTGGGTGGAGTGCACGTCTCCTCTTCCCATTATAAAATTAAAAGCTTCTGGAAGAAAGCAGGCAGAACGTAGGGCTGGAATTCAGGGAAATGATTCTGCTGCACATTCATTTTATCTGACAGAAAACAAATTAGAAGTTTAACTTATTTCCACCTCCTCTTCCCACAAACTTTGTATCTCTCTAACATTAGAACACACACTGTTAATCAAGTCTGCATCTGCTGTAGCATTTCCCTCACCACATTTCTTCCCTATGAATATGTGATGGCCTCCACCCATCCCACTGGAGCATAATCCTCATGCTCCTGAACAGAGACCAAAAACTTCACAGATACCACTCAAGATTTTCTGGGATTTCTGTTATTTTCTCTTTGCTTTCTAGAGGTGTGCTTTACTTTTCTCCACTGTTCCTCTTATAGGCAAAGCCAGGTGAGCTTATGAGAGCTGCAAAATACTGCCATTCAGCTGTCTTAGCCTTTTTCAGGGTACTTTGAGAGGACAGGAACAAATCTAGAGACAGAGCAAACAAAGACTACTTTCTACAAGGAGGATAGATATTTTCTACAGTATCTTAACAAACATGTTGGTTATGTATTTAATAACAGCAAAATTAGTGTGAAAACACTAGTGTGTTCAGGGTGTGACCATGTTACTGGTGGGTCACATATAGAAATGAAAATATACTTTCTGACAACAAAATGTACCAATCAATATTACTCCTTTAATACATTCAGAATGTTCAGTGCTAAGTGCTGATTTAAAATTTACTTTGGGATAAATTTTAAAAAATAATTGCCAATGAACCCTTTGAAATGACTTCTTTCCTTGGCACCATAATGATACCAAAAATTAAAAGGAGCAACTGCAAATAAAGTCTGCAAAGACAATATGCAGTATTGGAACCTCAGACTCCCAAGCTTCTCAGCTAATAACTCCTCAACTATTTAATAACTATGTGCATGATTTCATAAATGATGTTTGCCAAATTTTGATATATTTTCATGTGCCTGGCCAAAAATGAAGCTCTGACCTCACCAAAGACTCTGGTAAATTTAGGCAGCTTGTCAATGAATTAATTTGGGTTTTTTACAATTACATGAGCAGAACAATGCACTATTCCCTAAATGCATTCTTAAATCTGGCTGAGCTGTCTCAGCTGGAATTTTTCAAAGCAATTACCCCTTAAAGCATTGAAACATATTTGCTGTGCAAAACATGGTGGTAATTTAAAATGCTACCATCCTTCTGCTATAATTATTTTATCTCCAGCAGTGTTGGAAGAACAAAAAGTGTGATTTCTTGGCTGCTTTGGAGCAAAATCTGGAATTTTAATACAAATTGCCTATAAACGCAAGACTAAGCTGAACTACCTGGTGACTTCTCTAATCTGAAGTAACAGAAGGAGGCGATGGTGTCATCTTCACCTTTTCTCGCTACACTTCACTGTCAGTGCTTTAGATATAGGGAAAAAAAAATGCTAAAAACATTGTTTTGGCAAAGTTATAGGTACTGAAAACAGGATATTAAATCAAGAGAGTTCTATTTGCACATGGCTTACAGTACTCAACGTGTCTCTTTAACTTGGAGACATCAAGGCTTCCAAGGCTGCATTGAATTTTCTGACACGTTTTTAACTTCAGATGGAAACGTCTCGATTATTTTTTTCCTCCCCAACGTTTCAAAGAATTTAACCTGTTATAAAATCAGTCCTACTCCGAGAATAAAATCTAAGTACCCTTCAAGGCAACCTTTTCCAAAAGTACGAAGTGACAAAATAATGCCATGAAAGCATTTCTCTGCCTTGCATGTTATAGATGATGTAGAGTCATTTAAGAGAGCGGGGAAAGAAACACAATTGTGTCTGAAAACCAGAGAGCGCCTGACAGCGCTGTCCAGCCGAGAGCGCCCGGCCAGGCTGGGGCGGCCCGGGAGCGGCCGAGGGAGGGGAGCGCAGGGGCCGGGCTGTGCCGGGCCGGGCCGGGCCAGGCTGGGCAGGGCTGTTCGGTCCGGCCGGGGTTTGCCCGGGGGATGAGGGCAGGGCAGCGGCTGTCTCTGTCCGGCCCGGGGGCGGAGGGCGGCGCTGCGAGCACGGCGGGGCGGCCCCACTTCCCCCAGGCAGCGCTGGGCCCCGCCGAGCCGGGCCGGGCCCTCAGAGCCGCCTCGCGCCTCCTCGCAGCCTCCGGAGCCGCCGCCCGCCCGTCGAGGTAAAGCGGGAGGGAGGGATTAGCCGGACCCCCGAGGGCTCCCGGCGCCAGGCCGGCAGCCGGCGGGGCGGGCTGTGAGGGGTCCCGCTGGCCGCAGTGAAGTGCCCGGCCGGCCAAGGGCGCAGCTGGGCTGGGACGTCCAGCGACCCCCGCCCTGGGCAGCGGCCGGGAGCCCGCAGAGGGAACAGCCCCGCACACCGCGCTCCCCCTCGGGACAGAGACCTGCCGGCGGCACGCATGGCCTCGGGGGCTGACGGGGCACCGCAGGTTTCGCGCTGCGGTGCTGGGTCCCGGGAATGGTTCTTCTCCTCGGCGGGGTTAAACTGGGGCAGACCTTCCCTGCGTCCAGTCCCTGGGGGAAGCGATAGGGGGTTGGTCATTGCAAGGCAGGGGTGCCAAAGCTTCCCTGCAGCCTCACGAGGCCGGCGGGGATCCCGAGGGATGCGCGGTGCCCTGCTTCCAGATCTGTGTTAGGAAAGTGAAGGCGGGAGGGAGAAAACTGCGGACCAAGCCGTCAGAGAATGCACCATGTGAATGCGCTATTCGAACTTCAACTAAGCGAGTAGACGGTAGTGTGGTTGTGGCCAAACAGCCAGTACAGACTTCTAAGGAACACAGTTTACATCTCTCTGCTGGTGGTGCCTTTGGCAACGTGCATTAGGGAAAAACTCTCAGTGTCCCCTGACTCAGAGTGTCCATCCAGCTTGATACCCTCAGCTGAATGCCACGGAGAAGTAACTGAAAGGCAATCTCCACAAGCTTGTGGTGGTTTTTCAATCCCTCGTGCACTAAAAGAGAAGTTATTAAATCCATTCATTATCACACTGGGAAGAAGTATCCAGTAGGGTCTTTTAGGCAGCATACAATCCAGCCTGTCTTAACTGTCATTAAAATTTTGTTGCAGGAATACAGCCTACAAATAAAATAAGCAGGGTTCCACCAAGATCACCAAGCTAGCAGCTTAACTTTTTGAAGTCACTTCCTGCCTGAGATGACTCTGATTCTGTGAATAATTTGGCTTCAGTTTGTCTCTCCCTCTCAGAACTCTGGTTTGCAGAATTTTGGCAGTATTTTTTCCTCTTTGGTTCTAGTTCCTCTTTATGAATTACATGACATGCGTGTTTTGTCATCTTTGCCAAACCTGCATCCATCTTATTTCACATGTGAAATTTGTTGATTTTACTGTTACTCGATTACCCTACTGCTGCACAGCAGTGATGTAAATGTAGTCAGGGCTTGATGTAGTCCATCTGTGTCATTAGGGACAAATAGGTGAGTCCCGGTGCTCTAGGGAGCTATACTAGTGACCTGTTCCAACTGTGCAGTCTCCTAATCATTTGTCTTCACTAAATCTACAGGGTTTGCTTCTTGTGGTTTTTTTTGTTTGTTTTTGTTTGGTTTTTTTTTTTCCTTGTTTTTGTGTTTTTGGTTTTTTTTGTTACTTTGTTAAATGAATTTAGGTGAAAATTTGATGTCTGAAACAGAATGTTTAACTTTTTACTGAATCTCTTTGGTTGTTTTCCCCTGTGAGCTTTCTAAGGAGACTACTACATTTAATTGTACTTAATGCTTTCTGCAAGCATTGCTTAAAAATGGAGATAATTTGGTTTGAAATATGGCTTACAAATGTCTTTGGAAAGTTGAATCAATGGAGCATTACCAATAACTGCGTGGTTCTTGTTTTATTCTCAGAAAATTCTGGTCCATCTGGGAACACATAACTGGAAAAATGTAATAATTCTGAAAGGAACATTTATTCATTCCCTGTGTCTTCTCTTTCATTTTTAAATACCTCCTGTAGGTATTACAGACTATTCTATGAGGCAGACTATGTTGGGAGGAAAAATGATTGATGATTGAATGTAATTATTGAATAAATTGTGTTTAATTGTTCATGCTGGAACTTGTGGTTATCAGTATGTAGTATCTTCAAATAGGGTATGATGCTTTTGAAGTGCTGGTTTATTTTGTTATCAAGAGTATTTATTACAGCAAAGTTTGATTTTTTACAGATCAAATGTCACTGGACATATAGCTGGACGGTGTCTAGTAGATCTAGTAGATGGCATAACCCATGTACCTGTAAATCAGGTGTAGCCTTGATCTTTTTTGTAATTTATAAAGAGACATGCATTTGGTAGGGTTACAATTTGCACAGAAGTGGCAACAGTATGAGCAGACGGGCCTGTTGGATGTAACAATTTAACTCCTGAGCCCCATGATTTCTTACAGGTTAAAAGATTTACCCAACCCACTAAGAATTTGCTTTTGCTGTGTTTTACCTTTCCTGTTAAAAGAAATGTATTTAAGCAATAAGAGGAAGAAGAGGCAGAAAGGTTTCCTTCTCTTGCTCTTCCCTAAGTGGTGAAGAGAGAGCTAAGAGCTTGGGCAAGCTGTGCATGGAGGGATCACCTATTGCATCCCCTTGGCCCTGCAAAAAGTGTGAGAAAACCACCAGTCTGCAGTGCTGCAGATGAGAGAAGGGATTGCCTTGTTCAAGAGAGGACCTGTCTTGCAGATTCATGAACATCTGACCATTGATAAGATGATCTGGAAACATGGATTTTCTTAAAAGCATGCTTCAGTTCAGAGGTTGTTTTACAGGAATGTAACTGCATTTTGTTTTCCTGTATATTGTTAAGATATCAAGGCCCTTATCCTTTCTTGCTTGCAAAGATGCAAACTACATGGGTTTTCCTTTCTCACAGACCATTTTTAATTTCCTTAGTTGTAGTATATCTTGATTGTTTTGGTGGAGGTCTGACCTGTTCTGATGTTAAAGCAAAAACAAGACCTCTTATTTGCCTGCAGCAATATGGAAGCTTTAGCTTATTTCCTTTGGAAGGTCTCTAGTGACAATGGTATCTTGTATCCATACAGATTTTCCAAAGCACTCCTTGGGCTTTAGAGGCAGGACTTTTCTCATCCAGCTGCAGAGTCACAAGAGCATTTGAGTCACGTGAGGTTCTGAGTCACCTTTACAGTCTCTTACACCGAGATAGATACTGCTAAACCTTGCTTTGGTGGTTGTTTTAGACAGCAGCCATGAATCCTCCTCCATAAAATTGTCTTCTTTTCCCTTCATTGTCTTAAAAAAGCTTGGGACAACCAGGTCAGATACAGATATCATAGAAATGTTGCCATGTGTATTTCCATTATTAGGAATGATCCATGGCTCTTGGAAAAACAGGCATTTGGGGCATTTCCTTATTGTCCAGCCTATTGGTCCACAGCTACCCCAGGTATTACCAGTAGAGCTGCCAGTGTAGAAGATATATGTTATACTGTAAAAGAAAGAAACTGGGTGCTATGTTCTTCTCAAGTTTCTGTAGGAGACTTTTAGGCATTTACAGCAGCATGTATGAGATCATGTTCCTCACACCCCTCAGTTTCCATTTGTAGTGCTGCTTCTGGGTTTTGAATGAAAAGGAAGCACAGATGACTTTGATCTGACTTAAAATTTTACTGTGGGAATTCACAAACTAGTTTGGTAATGATAGTTCAAAAAGTTTAGGCTTGTCATTAGTTTCAAAGACTTTCTTCCAATAAAGTGACCTTTTAGATTTATGGCTGGCTGACTGCTCTCATATTTTTTTCCTGCCAGGAGCTACGCCAGCCTGCACACAGCTCTGTTTCTTCTTGTTGAACATTGATTCAGCATGCTATGAATTTAGGCTCAAATAAATAAGAGCTACAGTCATTAAAAGTATTAGCAGTATTTTGGGGACTAGATGTATTATAAATCCAAGAAGGAGAACAACATTCAGTGTACATACAAAACAAATTTTTCTCTGCTGCTCCGTTTAGAAATGCTAACAAAACCACATCTGATAGAAGTTTTGCACTGGATACATCTCAGTGCATTTCCATTTTTACTTTCACTTTGTATTTGCTTGTAATCTAAAGTGGTGGATGTAAAAGTGTGGCATGTGACGTCGGTATCAAAGGATAAAACTCTCTGTGTCTGCTATCAGTGATGAGCAGACCCTGCATGGTTGATGTCTCTACCAACGGAAAGTTCTCAGTTGTCCTCAGACAATCCAACAGATTAAACAAACATTTTGGTGAAAATCTTTTCGTTGTAGCTACATCTGTCAGGGAGAGTGGGGATGGAAGGGGAGCAAATCTGCCTTTAGCAGCATTGCTGGTCCATCAAGCATAGAGAGAATCACAAGGAGCCAAAATTAATGAGTATGCTGATACTTACTGGATGCTTTTGCTGATAAAAATTTAAATTACCTTCAGAGTCCCAAGTTTTAGGCAAAATGATGTGTCTGCCTCAAAGGCAACTCAGCAGAAAAGTTAGGAAGCTCAGCAGAAAAGTTAGGAAGCTCAGCAGAAAGGTTGTTTAAACTGTTGGCATCAAGTCCATGTTGGCAGCAATGAAAAGATGCTCCTTGGTAGCCTTAGTTGATCCATTTTGGTACTCTCACTGCATCTTCAAGTAATCCAGGCTGCAGATACATAATTACTTTACTTTTGCATCTGAGCAAGATTTTGATGTACTTTTGAAGATTTTTCCAGTATTTTCTAACTGTACTGGAAGGCCCTATTCCCTCACTTGCTATGGCGATTTCACTGAAGCACAGAAATAAGAAGGATTATCAGCCCAAAATGTATTCTTGAAAGGTGATGTGGTTCTTCTGACTGATTGCAAATTTACAAAACAAAACAAAAAGCCAGTCAAATATACATTACTGTTCTCTCTGCTTTTTGATGAAATAGTGTATTTGAAATATATACTGTACATGTTCCTTGGAGGACATAAATATCTGAGTCAACCTTGACCAAGCAAAAACATGTGCCAAAACCATGAACACACAGAACATTCCCAAACACTTGTGGTTACAGCTTAGGTTTGTACTTTGGTGACCATATCCTCATGACTGACAGGAAGGTGACAGACCTAATGTTTGAGAGAGCAAATATGAGTGAGCCAGTAGTTTTAGATGTCAGTTCTAGGAAGGAATTCATAAACTTAATTGCAGTTCTGTTCCATGGCATTCATGTTCTTACATGAAATCCAGCAGAGCCTTTCATATCTGTCATTAGATTAGCCTCTTTTGTCTCCCTCATGTCATGATGGAGTTGCTGTGACCAGATCAAGACTGTTCCATCCCTCCTCCACTTCTAAAGGAAAAAAGAGAGGGGGCAGTGATATTTCCTTCTCATGGAAAACCTTAGAGAAATGGAAGAATGGAAATGTCACAAGGTTCTTCTCCTTTTGGTGCATTTTCTTCTCACAACTGTTACTATATGCAGTTCAGGGATCTCTGGACTGTGACAAAGCAAGCACTGCCATACCAATACAGCATCCTGTCTGTGGTGACTCCAGGCTTCCACTTGCCTTACAGATCTTCATCTGAAACCTACTGCTTAGAGCTGCATGTAATTACTGCATTGTATAGACTGAAAGAAGCAAATTTGCTAGGTGAAAAGTTAACAGTGGGCCTTGGAATTGTACCTGACACTTCAGTCAGTAGTAAAACTGAGAATTTTTTTTAAATGTTAATTTAATTTTTCTATTACTTGTTATGTTACTGAGCACAGTAGTGTGGTGAAATATCTATAAATTCATATTAAAGCATTACTTTATTTGATTTTACTGTATGAACTATGTACAAAACAAATGGATTCAATAACATTTTTACAGATTTATCCTTTTGTTTCACTTTTACTGTTAGAGCATTTTATGTTAGTGTCTTTTCCTTTTTCAGTGTTCCTTTCCCATACCACGTGTGCCATCCCTTAAGCATTTCTGGTAGTAATAACATGATTATAAGAAAGAAAATGGTGATTTAGAGCTTTTGCCAGTGATAGGTCATAGGAATAAGTTATTTGTATGGGGAGACAGTTGTGTCATAGACCCTTGTAGCATATCTTGTGCTTATCTAGTGGCTCACTGTGGGAGGAAGTGAGTGTTGGAAAAGCTGAGCCATTGCCTATCCAAGGTGCAGTTCCTGCACTCAAATTTGGTACTGTAACTTTCATTCCTTTTTTCCTCTTCCTAAGTTTATGCTATTATTTTCACTAATAATAAAAAAGTGTGGAAATGCTTTTAACATCTTTTGATTCTATAAGGAATTGAGGAAAGGAAGGATTTTTCCCTCATTTTACACCCCTGTATGCCTTCCTCTCTCATCTGTGGCCTTCCTTGTTTACTGTTTATTACTTTTTAGACAATCTATTAATGTGGGATCAGTCTACTTCATGGACTGTGAACTAAACATCAAAATTGAATTACTGGACTTTGCTGGCAATTGTTAAAGTACAAGACAGTCTCTTGTCATCTAAGTTCTGGACAGCAGTGTTGGGTAACAGGGAAAAAAAAAACAGGAAGGAAAACATTGCACCAACAAGCTACAGATTATGGGAAGGAATGTGGAAACTATAAATTTTGGCTGCTGAGGGTTACATTACTCTTTTGCTATTCTGCGCTGCCATCATGGCAGGGAATGGGAGGAACCTAAAACTGAGGTTCTGATACTGAGTTCTGATGACTTGTAGGTCTGTTTATATCTGAGTAGAGCTGAAGATGACACATTATAAACTCAAAATGGATGAGCCTGGGTGAGCTGGTGGTTCATGAGCTCAAGGGACACACTTCCACCCAGCTTTCTGCCTTTTCCAGGAGAGGATATGTTGTCGGAATAGAAATACCGTTCCTGTATGCCATTAATATGGCACAGAAAAGGGAATTGTTTCTTTTACCAGTCTGTGTGATGACATAGGGCTGGAAATATGTCTCCTCCTGCCCTTTTATTCTGTGCAGTTTGTTCTGTCTGTATTGCTCATGAGGAGAACGTCCCCAGAATGGACCATTCTGCAGTAAATAATTCTGTGGCAAAAGAAAAAGATGACCAAAACTGTAGCTGTATTTCTATAATGTTCTTAGACCCACAAGCAAGACTGAAGCACATGGACTGATGTGAGGATACTGTAAAAAAATGAACAGAAGTGGCACTGTTTTGATTCCCATAGAAATGGTCCCCTTTGGGAGCTGACAGGAAGGTACAAAATGCAGCTCTGGTACACAAAAATTGCTCCCAAGCTTTCTCCTCCTTGTATATGTGCTTTACATTGGGTTGGGTTTTTCCCCCATCTTTCATAAGGTGCTTTTAACTCACAGTTCCCCATCTGCTCAAGTATATTTGGAATACATTTTCTGGGGCCCAGGATCCAGACTGTGTGTGTGCCTGTGAGTTATTGTGGAGAGGATCTTAATGAGGAGTCTCATACCCAGCCTGTGTGCTGTATCTCTCTACATGCCTTTACTGTAGCCATAGGTTAAATGTTCTTCCTATCCTCTTTCAGAACAAGAGCCCTTTGCTAACCCCCTCCTCTGGCCTTGGATAACTTCTTCCTGTTATGCTGTGAGTAAGCTGTTAGGTAGTCCCTCGTTTCTTCCAGCTTCGCTTAAATGAGCCTCAGTGATCATTCAATAATCTTGCCAGCCTGCCTCACCCTCAGAACAGGACCCGCAGCTGCTTCTCCCAGACACACTCTTGGCAAGGGTGTTAAAGAAGAAAGTATGTATTTGGGGCAGTGCATGGGGGGAGAGGGGAAGGCTGGGGATGGTGGTGGATCCATCACAGAGGTGATGGATGCTGAGGCAGCAGCATCTGGAGGATGGCCTCACACTCGATGTCCTGTGCTGCTTTACAAAAACATCTTAAATGTCTGTCTTCTCTCCTCCTGTCCCCACCCTGCTCAGGCCCTCTGTCACTCTCTCTGAAAGTGAAGTACACAAATATCACTGAAAAAGATAGTGGAGTTCCTGTAGTGTTTATTATTATCATCTTGGCAAAACAAGTGAAAAATACAATTGCCCTCATAATTTAAGTGAAACTGTGTAGTTTCCATGTCTATGAAATCTGGGAATTTTGGAGTAATAAAGACTTTTTCCAAAATCTGTCCTCACTGCAGGTTTCTTCCTGTAAAACGTGATGTAACTGTATTTCCAAAATGGCAAAAAAGTGAACAAACTTTCAAGAGGTTCTATTGTATAAATGGCATAGTTAAAATTTATGTGAAACATGAGTAGGATCTGTGAGTTTGGGGTGCTTTTATCTAACAATGTTTGTGTTTACCTCTGGGTGGGTGATTCTGGAATTAGTAGAATATGAACTCTAGTACCCCATGTTAACATTAGAGTAGGATTCTTTCTTGATTGTATTTATCCGCCACTTCAATTTTAATCCAGAGTCAGATGTCACTCATTTTTGAACTAATAAGGATACTTTCCAGTTGTACAGTTTTCCTGAAGCTACTAGTGTTTTAGTGTGTCCCTTTTATTCCCTCATGAATAGAGTTATTGCATGTCACCCCATCCCTGAGATAAATATGCAGTGTAACTTCAGCTGCAGATAAGCCTACAGTTATTGGCACACCAAATTTCCCAGAAGAATAGTGAATATTAGTAAAAAGCTGCTTTCAGAGTTATCAGTGTGTGAAAGCTTTTTATTGGAAAATACTGTGCTTATCAATGTTAGGTAAGTACAGTGCTGGAAGCAGTCTAATTGCTTTTGATCCTTTCTTTTTAAAATATGAGCTAGTGTTAAAACAGAGAGTTACAGAGCCATGTCATGTAAGTAAGAAGGCGGAAAGTCAACATGCTAATTGCCAAATCTGATTGTGATTTTGAAACCTTGGGGTCAGCTATCATTTCTATTGTATCACTCCAAAACTTCAATTTCCATTCTTAGTATCTGCTGGAATTAGTAGCTAGTTGAATTATTAATCTGGATTGAAGTCTGCAGAGACAGAAGTTCTCTTGTACTTTACTTCAGAAAAGTGGGCCTATATGTCTCTTAAGGATTTTTTACTTGATGTGATGAAATAGCTGGTTAAAGAACTCCCATCCTGCCTCATTTAGGTATATGAGAGATGTGTGTAGAATGAGTTTTTTCTTGACAGCTAACTGTAAAATCACTGTGAGGAGCATAGATCTGTTTCAGACCTGCAGACCATCTGGCCAGAGTTATCCCCAGCTGTGGCTAGCATCATGTACTTCAGAAAGAGGCAACAAGTCTCGTGCTGAAGATGTGGTGTAACCTGCCTATCATGAAAGCTTTACTCTGGTTCCAAATGGGTGCAGCCTTTATTTTAGGTCTTAAAACATGAGGTTCGTCATCTTTGCCTGAAACTTTCTGCAATACTAGCACTTCTAGCTACAACTGCACGGAGCAGCACGTAAGCAGCTTGCTTACTCACCGGTTTTGATGATGAGGTTCACAGTTACACTGTGCATGTTTCCCTGGAACAGTTACTTAGGCTTTCATTTATTATCCCACTGGTTTTGAGTTGCAAGTCAGGATGAAATAGTGCCTCAGTAACTTTCCCCTAGGTTTTGGTGCATTTTTTTAATGACACTAGTTTCACACCTGTTTTCTGTGACCATCAGTAACCCTCTTTCCAGCTTTTCACTTTATGGTGGGACTCTATCACTTTCATCATGCATACCTAGTTTTCTTCCTTTTTCTGTCTTTGCTATGGGATGATCTACTTCGCATAGTCTGTAGTACACAAGGGTAAATCTGTGACTCGAGCAATTTATTCACCGGGCTACTGCTGCGTCTCTCTAAAATATTAAAGATTTCTTCATCCCACTCCGGAAAGCATTTAAACATTAAGCAATAGCAGGAAGTTGCAGTGCTGTTAGCAGTCATCTGGGTAGTTAAACAGTGTTCATTGTCCTGGTACTCTGATACTTTCACACTGTAGTGAAGAGACTAGGACCTGAAGGTGTGCTTTTGATGTTTCTGTGTGACTTGTCAAAGTATAGTTCATGTATTTTTATCTCTGCTATTTATGTATGTAGCAATTTAAGAACAGCAACAATACTTGGAATGTAATGAATGTGTCTGTAACTGTTCACTAGATCACTAAGTGGGCTGGTTCCCAATACTGTTTATATCAGAATCTACTGTAGAACTTTATTTTCTGACATCATGCTGTTCCTCATTCCTTTTTTGTTGTGGCCCTTTGGTTGGTTAAACTGCATCAACTCTACTGAGACTGAGTTGCAGAGATGATAATGTTGGTGTTTCCTGTTCAGTGTTTCACAAGGGCTTTGAGCTTGTTTTCTAACTTCTCCAGTGCAGAAGCCTTTTTACCATGTGGCTTAGACCACTCTTCCTGTGAACAGGGACTAGCTTTGGGTATTTCTCAGAACTATCAGATACTAAAGTACTAACTGTTAAAATTCTGTTTGGTATTGTACCATATCTGAGGTTTTTTGACCACTGTATGGTCCCTTCTTCAGATTTCATTATATATTTAAATAATAGGTTGTTCTTGGTATGGTTTCCTCTTCTTTTTTCTTTTTTTTTTTAAGCTGGGTGAATTGTTTTTCTTAAGCAGTATAAATTTTGTACCACTGTTCTACTCCTCATTTGTTAGTTTCCTGCTGAATGTTAAAGATTCTATCAAACAATTCAGTTTCCTATCTAAATTGGGAAAGTAAAATAATTAAAACAATTAATAGATCCAGTGATTCTGGAGGACTTCTGGTAAATGGTGGAATGAATTAATGAATCAATCTTATGTGTTATATAAACCTCTGAGGGCTTAATATATATACACTAAAAGTGAGACTCATTGGTGGTTAGAATAGGAAGTTGAAGAGAAAATGTCACAGTCCCTTAGATATACAGTACGAGAAAAGTAGGAGCCTTAAATAAAATAATTTTTTTAAAAAAGAGGTTTTTATGAGAGCTTAATGAAGATTCGAGAATGTGAAAATGGGGGAAATAAAAAACAAGGAGTATTTTAACTGTGCTGCTTCAAAAAATGGTCTATAAGGCATCAATCAAAGTTTGAAAATCAATCACTTGAAAAAGCAATCAATTTAAAAATATGTTACATTTCACATATATGGCTTCCCACAAGACACTTCTTAGCTTGTTTATTTGTGACAACTGCAATTTCCTCATATTATTTTAATTCTGTTTTTTTTTTTTCTCTGCTTAAAAACTCATGCATAGTCTGGGAAACATTGTTAAAATACAGTTCTGTTTGGTTTGGGATTTTTTCTGTTGGGTTTGTTGTAGTCAGTAGTGATTTTTAAGAGTTCCTAGTATTAGCACAACACAAAGAAAAACCTGACAGAAAGTTACAGTAGAGTAGGACTGAGTATGAACCTCAATATTCTTCTGGGCACTTTGGTAAATATTTTCCTGTTTTTCGTTAATAAGAGCTCATACACCTACACATTTCACCTTGAATTTCTGTTTCGAATAAGTTCAAGGCTCTTTATAAAATTCAGAAAAATTTTCTGATCCAGAAGGCAGCAACATCCAACAGGATAATTTCCAAATTTGCAAGTTTTTTAATCTGTTTATTTCTATTGTGACAATCAAATAAAAGAAATGGATGTAAGTGGCAAGAAGTCAAAGAAGAGAAGAGTGAATGGACAGTCTTTTGCAATTCTATATTATGGGGATTCATATTACTATCTTAAGTTTTTCTAGCTCTTGGCAAAATCTTTGGTGGATATGTAGAGTTTTTATACCAGTTTAAGAGATCATTCAGTGTGTTTTAACATGAAAAATTCCAGTGTATTTGCTCATTATGATAATAATATTGTCTTCCTAAACCAAATCAAGAAAAATTCAAGAGAAAATAAAATACCAGTAGAAGCAGTGGCTTGGTGACAACATGACTTTATCTTTCTGTTATTGTTGTTAATTACTGAGAAGACAGTCCTTAGGTTTGTTTTTTTCTAATTTAGACAGTTCTTACTACTCCTTATGAAAAGAAGTTGCAACTGGTTGAAACTCGAGTAATTTTTTTGCCATTTTTATATTTCTATTCTGTAAAAATAAAGTCGGATTTCAGTTTGTCAAAAGAACTTGTATGAAGATCTTTTCCTGAAAGTTGATATTAGCTAGTTTTTTTTTAAAAATCTACCAAAAACATACAAATAACTGGAACTGATAAGATTTCCTTAGAAGATATTTTGATCTCCTAAATCAGAAAACAGGAAAACATAAAATTATTCAGTATTATTTAAACACTGATGAGATACTTGTCAGTATGAGCTGCTGCTCCATTTTTTGTCACATAACAAATGTATCTTCACTGCCTGATCAAATAAGTGCCATTTTATCTAGCCTTTCTGTGAAAATTGATTCTCCAAGTGCCAGGTGTGTAGGAAGCTACACAGCTGTTGATCCAAATAAATGAATTAAGATTCAGAAATCATATTCCACCCAGCATACAGCTGAGTCTACAGAAACAGAATGTTGTGTACAAGGCTCTGTAAGAGAAGCATGATACAGACAGGGAGAGTGAGCCATCCAGTGTGGGTTTGTCAGCTGGAAAGGAAGGAGATGAGATGACTTTAATTCTCCACTCACTCAGCCTTGTGTGATGTCTGTTCCCGGTTCCTTGGGCAAAGCTGTGCAATCTCCACTGCTGGGCTATAGTTGCCCTCAGCTCTGCCAGCCACATCCTATTCAAATGTCTTTAAGAGTACCCAGTTCCCAAATCTTTCAGTCTTTCATTTCTGGGATCTGAGAGAAATGTGAAAGTTGAAAATTCAGTTCTTGGTTGCCTGTGCCTTGTTTAGTTATGTCACGGTTCTCAAACAACAGATACTGACTTAAGGGTTCAGTGGCCTTTATAATTTATCCACGGAATAGTTACATGACTCAAGATGCTCTATTGAAGGAAAAGCATTAAGGAAAGAAAAAGCATAAGTAAACGTGCTGGTTTTCTTTTCTTATCAGTCTTTATAGTGATTAGAGTTATTCCTGTCCTCAGTTGATTGCTTTCTTGCATCAGCCTGGTCCTCATCCTGTAAGGTGCTCTGGTTGGTTGCCTTTGGCTGTCTACCAGGTGTTTAGCATGGTGCTCTATCACTTCCCCTCCTCAGCAGAAGAGGGAGAGAAATTACAGTGGAAAGTTCATGGATTGAGGTAAGGACAGGGAGATCACTTGCCAACTACTGTCAACGTAGGGAAATTAAATTAAAATATTGCCAGTTAATAAGATGGTAGGATAATGCAAAATAAGAAGAAAACAAAAAAATCTTCACCCCACCCTTCCCTTCTTCCCAGTTTCAGCTTCACTTCTAACTCTTCTACCTCTTCTCACTCAAGTGGCACAGGGGGATGGGAAGTGGGTTTGCAGTCAGTTCATAATGCTGTCTCTGTTGCTTCTTCCTCTTCATACTGCTCCAGCATGGGGACCCTCCCAAGGGAGACAGCCCTTATGAGCTTTTTCAATACGGGACCTTCCCCCAGGCTGTTGTTCTTCAACAGCTGTTCTAGCCTGGCTCCTTCTCACAGGTAGGGTCTTAGAGTAACAGCTTCCTCTGGTCTGGGTCCTTCCTGGGGTCACAGGTCCTACCAGAAAACCTGCATTGTGTGGGCTCCTCTCCACAACTGCAGTTCCCACCAGGAGCCTGCTCTAGTGTGGCACACCGTGGCCCTCATCTTCATTCAGGGCATGTCCACCTGCTGTGGCTGGAGGTCCTCCACAGGCTGCAGTATGGATATCTGCTCTGCCATGGTCCTTCATGAGCTGCAGGGGAATCTCTGCTCTGGCATCTGGAACATCTCTCCCTCCTTCAATACCGACCTTGGAGTTTGCAGGGTTATATCACTTATATTTTCCTACTCCTCTTTAAAGCTGCTGTGCAGCATTTTTTACCCTTTCTTAGTGTGTTGTCACAGAGGTGCCACCAGCACTGTCAGTGGTCTCAGCTTTGGCCAGCACCAGGTCCATCTTGGAGTCAGTTTGAACTCCTGTCTCTCTCTGGGAAGAGCTTCCTTCTCACCCCTGCAGCCACACTGCCCTCCCCCCCAAACCTTGTCACAAAATCCAATACAGGTGCACAGAAACCCAGAGAACTGATAGGACTACTTGTGTGTTTAAAGTTTGGCCCTAGTCTGAACCCTGGTTGTATGTGTTCAGTACCACAGTTCTGAACTGTGCAAGCCTTTGCAGGCTTGAGCCTCTTAATAAAAGAAAGTTTCTAGTTCTTGTCTCTGGTAGCATCCATGGCAGACACCCTTTTATACTGCTTCTTTCCCTGCAAAGGAACAGATTTATGAGGGAGAGGGTATGAGAGAGAAGCTGTGTCTTCCCCATTGCTCAGCACTGCTGGTGTGTGATCCTGTCCTCACACTGCCCTCTTGCAACAAGTGCTGCCTTCGACTGTCATGCAGCACGTACCTATTTTCCTTGTCTCAGTGCACTTCCTCAGATCTCTTAAGGTTAGGTAAGACTTGAGTTTTCTCAGTGCAGTAGAAGTTGAAAGAAAAATGGAGAAACACTGAGCCAAAAAGTTGATCATGTACCTAACCATAACCTGGTTTTGCACTAGATAACACCCAACAACTCCTGTAGTATTAGTTACCTAAGCCAAAGAAAGAAGGCTTTCAAGATTTAACATTCAGGAATTTCTCAACATCAAACTTTGTTTCCCTCTCTATATCTCACAGGCTACATTATTTTTTATGTTTAAGATACAACCATGTTTATTAGCTGATGACTTAATATGAAATGTAAATGATGAGGTCATCAGAACTTCTGATGAGCATAGACTGAAGTGTATGTTTTAGCATATACAGGATTAGAGTTCTGAACTCTTTTTAGTTACTTCTAAGGTATAGATTCAGATTTTTTGCAAGTCATGAGCGATTGTTATAGAGTTATTTGCAAACACAATATGAAAGAGCATTTGGTTTCAACCATTCCTGGCTTTGAAATTAACTTCTTGTTTGTGGTATTTTTCTTTCAGATGGAGCAAACCTGTGATGATATCGATGAAATGTTCAGCAATTTACTTGGGGAGATGGACATGCTGACTCAGGTAAATAATTTTGTGTTTCCATCAAGATTAGAAAAATAACTATTATGTGTTAGAGAAAAGAGGGAGCTTCTCTACATTTTTCATGCACTTCCACTCTGAATAAATACATTATTGTGGTAAACCTTCAGCTAAATTTCTCTGTTTGACAGTTAAAACAAGAATAAGGTAATATCAGTACAGGGAAGGTTGTTAAAGAGACCTAACTGCTTGTGAAAGACATTTTCTGAAAAAAACCCAGCTCAGCAATGTAAATTCCTCTGGATTTAGTCCAAAGAAATTAAAGGATTCTGTGAAAACAGGAAGAGTTTGAGTCTGAATTTTCAGGTATGAATGCTTAGCATACATGGGTAAATAGGATGTAGCCTGAGTGTCAAATATGAACTTTGGAAATGAAAGCAACATTTTGAATGTGTATTTAAAGGATTCTTTAGATATGGCTAAATAGTAAGCTGCAGTGAGGGTGGCATTCAGGAATTCATGGAGGTAATATTCCCAATGCAGAATACACTCCTGAGAGTGTAAAACAGCATGAGCCTTTTTCTAAAGCTCTAATCATGAAATACTTCCTGCAAAACCTGATGAAAGGAAATTTTTATTTCTATAAAAAAATCTACAAAGGAAATAAATTTGCTGCATTTTAATAAATGCATGATTGAAAACACTTAAGTTGTCATGTTGGGTGTGTGAGTTTGGTTACAGCCTCTGTTTTGAGGGCGTCTTTCTTCTTGGTGAATACCAGTGCTTGACAAATTAAATACCAATAATTCTGAGGCACAGAATAGAAATTGTGTTTAAACTGGGTGAAAGCCAAGATTTCATGTGGTTTTGTTACTACCTTGTCCCTCAGTAGCCTTTCTGCTCTTTAGGGCTTTTTGTAAATATGCATTTTTATTTTATGTATTTATATACATGGAGGGATTTATGGTAATCTCATTTCATTATTATGCCTTCAAAAGAAAAAAAGACTGCTTGTGATAAATTTTACCTCCTCAGACTTGACACAGCAGTGTTACAAGGGCATGTAGTGCAAAGAATGAAAGAGAGTCTCTTGTCTCTGTGCTCCCTGGTGCAGTACTGGGTGGGATGGAGTGTTCCTGAGATTGAGATAGGCTTCTCCTCTCTGAAGTTCTGGCATCACCTCTTACATCAGCACTGAGAACAGAGGGAGAAGGAGGCAGGGATATCTGCAAGTCTGAAGGCTTTCAGTTGACTGAACTGGATCTGTTAATTCCCTCAGACTCTTAACTGTCCAAACAAGACTGGAGATAGTTTTTCACAGTTTTTCACCAGTCTTTCTGTTTCTAAAGTAAGTGTAAATGATAGAAGCTCACAGAGATACCTCTACACAGCATAACAGGGCTGAAAAAGAAATGCAAATTCAGAATTAGCCTTTTCTGCCAAACTAGGAATTCTCTATTTACACAGATTTGCAGTTAACATTGCAACAGCATGGGGCTTTGTTTTTGTATTTGGGTTTGGATTTTTTTCAAACAATAGGAGAAAGCAACAGCTAGATTTCATTTATATTGGTAAATAAAGCATTCTGGAAAGAAAATGGCACTGTGGCTCAAATGTGTACATAGCTAAACTCTTTCCACATCCTTCTTCAAAAAACCCAAGAAAGCTAAAAAACAGTCTGGCTTTGCCTGCTGTCTCTATAAGAAACAGTCCAATTCTCTGCTGTTCCCCACACCAAGCCCAGGTGTTGCCTGAAAGGAGTTGCTGCCTTCGACATTGTATTGAGAAGCATGCAAAACCCTTTCTGTGATTGTGAGACAGTGCTTGAACCCTTGTCCTGGCCCTAGTTAGTTTACCAGTCCAACATAATCTCAGAAACCAGTGTGTCATTCTCTTATTGAAAAAGAATTTAATTAATTAGATAAACTCAGGTAATTGATTTTCAAATGTTAATGTATATAATAGTAATTATATCATCTGATACCCATTTTTTTCTTCTACCTTAACAGAGTTTAGGAGTGGAGACTGTACCACCTCCGTGCCCCAAGGTGTCCAACAATGACTTTAGCTTTACAGTTGGTTTTAAAGATTTAAATGGTAAGTAGCCAAATGGACTCTTTCATGCCTTTTATTCTTGCTTAAAAGACTTCACAGCAGCAAATGAGAAGAAAATCTTTACATACCTTGATCAAAAACCCCAAACCAAACAAAATAACCCTGTTTTGCTAGAGGAGGGGGTATATTTTTGTATCTTAATTTAGGAAACTTCAAAGGGAACAATTTTTTGGGGCATTACTCAGTTTCAATAAAAGTCAGACTTTTAAAAATGTCTGAGTGTAGAGGAAAACAAAAATGAGGAGTCTTCCAAATAACTTTCTAAAATGTAGTCTTTTTAATGTAAAAATTTAACTTGGTGGAAGACAAAGTTCCTCAATGTGATGTCAGAGTTGCATAAGCATTTCTGTCCAGTGGAAGTACCAGCTTCAGCTGCTTCCACTTTTCAGTGCTTATCCTCATGTAGGTTTGCACTGTTACTTTTGCATGTACAGCCACTTGCTGAGGCTGTATGGCAAACCAAATGAGGGGGTTTATCTGAGTTTGAAGTAAGAACCCTTCTTTTGATTTTTTTTGTGATTAGGGTTTTTTTGCTTTGGTTTGGTTTTGATGTTTAGTTTGGGATTTTTTTGTTTGGTTTTGGTTTTGGGTGTTGTTTGTTTTTTGTTGTTGTTTGGTTTATTGGGTTTTTTTTTGACTCAGGGCTGGTTGTTTACAGTAATCTGAGTTGGTGTTAACCTCTGGCTTTGTCCCAGGATCAGTTCCCTGTTGGGCTTTCCTAAAGATTCTATCTGTAAAGTGGGTAGAGCTATGTTAATAGAGAGGATCATAAGCCAGCTTCCCTAGTGTAAAGAAAATCATATTAAATACTATATTAACAGGGAGAGCAGAGTTAACTGCAGTGGCCTAGTGACATGTTCACACTTAGTCTTGTGAATGACTTTTCTTTAGTGGACTATGTTGGCATTTTTGAGTATCTAATTCAGTGCCATTCATCCCTCTCAAAATCTCACTTAAAAGTTTTCCCAGTTGGTGATTTATTTATTTCTTAACTGGACTCTTTAGAGAGATTTAAACCACTGACTGTTCAATCCTAAAGAACATTTCTCTTCTAGAAAGCTAAAACATCCTACAGGGTTTTGCTTCACAGTATGTCTTTACACCCTTGCTAGTTAAAACAACCACAAATTACATGTGAAGTTCTGGAATAGAATTTTATCTTATACTCTATCAGAGTAAAATAAAACAGAAAGAAAAAAATTAATTGTTTCTATCTGTAGAAACAGATATATAGTTTTATAAGATGCTTTTGAAAGAGACTTTCTTGTTTGTTCCTTGCTTAAAGGATCCTCAAATGTGTGGAAATGTGTGATGTACCATCCATGTGGTATGTCACAGATCACACATTACTGATGTGCTACAGATGATACCATGCAGTTTATTGTGTCTCAATATTCTTTGATTCTACTTAATTTTCATTTTACTGTTGTATAATAGTATGTATAATAAGGAGATATTCTTGATCTAGGCCTCAGTTACATGGTTTGTTGTATGCAGTTCCAGAATTTGCTAAGCATTTATGTATGCACTTACAGCCTAATGGGAGCTCATGGAATTTCTTACACTCATATCACTAAGCTTGTACCCAGTAACCTGGCAGGATCAGGGCCATATTTTGTAACATCATAAGGGCCTGAGACTGTGTCACTGGAACTGAAGCTTCCTGTCCTGTTTAGTTTGTATTCTAGAGTTCCTTGTACTCTGAACTTCAGTACAACCAGATTAATGCCTATTCCAAAAGCATGTTTGTTTCTTGAACCCATGTAAAATGTTGTTTCCTTTCCCATAACCCTGTAACCATGCCTTCTGCAATTTAATGTCTGCTGAACTGGAAACAGTGCTTTGCATTGCATTCACTCTCTGACACATTTTGTGGTTTTCTTTACAGAATCACTAAATGCCCTAGAGGACAAAGACCTGGATGCTTTAATGGCTGATCTTGTAGCAGACCTTAATGATGTTGAACAGAAAACCTTACAAACCCAGAAAACAACTTCTTGCAACCAGCAAAGTACAGTCACTCAGCCTTCAACAGGCTTGAATAGTGACATTTATTCTAAAGTAAGTCCCTATGTTACCATTACTGGACAGTTTGAGGATGATTTAGCCCCTCCGCCTCCAGATCCTGAACCAGAACTTCCACCACCACCGCCACCACCTCCTCCTGAGCCACTTACTCAGGTGAGTCTGGGTGGAACCTTATTCTAAGCATTCACTAGTTCTTGTCATTTAGTAAGGGATATTTGATACTGGAACACCAGTGGATGTCCCAGGCAGATACATCTTGGGAAGGTTGTGCAATGCTGAAACATGCATGAACTCTGGAGTGAAATTTCTACTGTTGTGGTCTCAACAGTTTCTGCTTGTTCCTTGAACTATTGCCTATTCTTTCATCTTTCTAATCATCATTTTGATAGCCCAATATAGGCATAATCATTGCAAATGGTTTATTGTAACAGAAAATTTATCACTGAATCATTTTAAGAAGCACTGATCAGTTAATATCTTGTTATAGAGAGTTTGGTTTTGGCATCAGTGAACAGCATAGCCAATGATCTCTACTTTGTGAAGATGTCACTGTGTGTGTTCATTGCAGTCTGTGCTATTTGTACTGATGACAAAAATTGCTGTATGTTTCCTGGCTCCATCCTTGGCCTAAGTGATTTCTTGCAATAGGAAAGGCTGTTCATGTGTGTAAAACTCAGTATTTGCTAGGTGACCATATCCAGGGACAAAAACAAGTACCTCTCCTGGTCCTAATACAGAATTAGTGCTCTTCTTGGTCTTACCCTTGAAAGAAAGTAATGAGGACTATCTGCAATAGGGGACAAATGCTCTTAGGAGGTGCCAAAGTTACCAGTAGGTAACTATTTATAACTATTTATAAACAACTGGCTTTACCTGTATCTAAAATTTCAGATTTATCACAACCTTCTCCATGTCTGTGTTTCTTGCAGAGCTGTTTTAACAACTGAAATAAAATGTGATATTTTTCTAGTATTTTTATGATGTGAGATTGTGGAGAGGTAGTGTGAGAATTCTGCCCTGTCACAGCCCTGTGAAGAGAAGGCATTAAAGGAGTGATGCAGCCCCCCCCAAAAATGAATCTGAAATCATGAAATACACAAATGTATCTCTTTCAGTATTCATGGTCATAGTAACTGTGATTGAAAGAAGATGTTTACATTTGGGGAATGGAAATATTTTAGGGAACATGAAAAGTATCAGTCAGTTTTCCTTAAAACCATGGTGAATTCATTGCTGTTTAAAAGCCCACACAAACTGAATATGAATCACCTCAGCATCACTGCTGCCCCTGTGTTTGGAATCATACAGCAGACATATTCAGCAAAAGGAACAGAAAATTAGATAGAAAAATTGTGTATGTCTAATGGTATAAGAAGTGATTCACTGGATAAAGCTTCATTTAATGCATGGGACCCTTCAACGCTGTTTGAAGAATGAAACTGATAAACATATGGGAGAAGCTTTGCCATTGTTCTGCATCTCAAAATAATAGCTAACGTCCTCTCTTAAAGAAATATAAACATTTGCAAAATATCAGCTTTTTGAAGCTAAATAGCTAAATAGCTTCAAAAGCTGAAGTGTTTTTTTTAAACTAGTATGACTGGTACAGGAGAGATGCCATCAAGATGAGTTCTATCCATTTCCTTCAAGCATTTCCCCATCTTGATTTAGACTCATGATCTTTAAGGAAGTACCAAGCTTCTAAGTTCCAAGTCTGGCTTGTCAGCTGACAAGTATGCTCTGGAAGCATAGCTGGTTAGGTGGGCTGAGACTGGCCAGACTCAAGGGCTAGTAAGTTAATGGTTTGCTGGCTGGTAGCAAGTGGGATCAGCATGGGGGTTTATATTGTTTAACATTTTCATCTGTGACCCGAGTGATGATATAAAAACCCACCTGCAGATGTGCTGAAGATGTTTTTAATTGAGGGCATTGACTGTTAAGATCACTGGCAGACCTTCAATGCAAGGAGACTTAAAACATGAGGACTAGGCCAGCAAAACTCTCAGAAAACCAGCAAGGTACAAGGTCCTGCACCTGGGGTGTAATTACCATTTGTACAATTTGGGAGAGGACAGGCTGAGCAGCAGCCCTGCTGGAAAGGAGATTCTGCTGGATACCACAGTGAATAAGAACCATTAGTGAAAGGTCATCTCAGTAGAGGAAACTGGCCTCGGTTGGGAGGAGTATGGCCAGCAAACTAAGGGAGTTACTGTTGCTTTCACTTGGCATTGGTGGTCCCACTCCTGGAATATTGCACTGTGGAGATATTGGAGAGTGTCCAGCAGAGAGCTGATGGAATGTCCAGAGGTGTGCAGTGATCAGGAGCCAGCAAGGACAGGCTGAGGGAGCTGTGCTTGTTTAGTCTGACAGAGGAGACTGGGGAGTGATCTAATGACAGCCTACAAATACCTGAAGGATAGATGCAAAGTTGGTGGTGGCAAATCCTTCCATGATAGTGTTAGGTCACTAACATGGAAGGGACAAGAGCTACATGTTGTAGCTTTGTAGTTTCAGACAGGACATTAGGAAAATTTTTTCCTCTTCAGATGGTGGTGCAGCACTGGAACAGGTGACCCAGAGAGATCCCAGATTCCCATTCTTTAAAGGTTTTCCGAACTTTGCTAGGAAAAATCATGACTGACATGATCTAAGGTTGGTGACCATCCTGCTTGGGGCAGGAGCTTGACTGTGGACCCTCAGGCCTCCCTTCCGGACAGCATTTTTATGATGCTGGGTTCTAAAGCTCACTGAAATCAACTGTGCTGAAGTTCTTTCCATTGAGTGTTGTTCTTTCCATTGAGTGTTGAGCTAATTCTTTATTAGCTGACATTGGGCATTACCTGAGAGTCAAAGATTTTAGAGTGGGAAGAGTATGTTCTTGCTAAACACAACTGGAATTCTATATGAAAAAAAAATGTAGCCAAAAGTCACTTCTCCCTCAGCTGAACTGTTCCTCTGAGACTGATCTCTAACGATATTCCCTGATCTCTTTCCAGATTCAGGGAGTGTCAGAGGAGGATAGGAACAGGTTGTAGAAGCATTTTTAAGGACTATAACAACAATACTTTATGTCCCCATTAAGGCATTGGTTTGTCTTTTTCCTGCAGCCTTTGTCTCATTTTATGATACAGTTTGTATTCAAATACTAATGGCATACACACTGTGGCTTACTGTCCACAAAATTGCCCATAGGGCTATTACACAGGTTGAATGATGGAGGTAATAACCATTTAAAATTAATATGGAAAGAATTGATTTCAAATTAATTTTCTCGATTAGTATTTGTTTTGACATGACATTTCTGCTCAGTAGAATGAAATTCAGCTGTAAGTGGAATGTATTTTGTGTCATCAAAATCCACATTCCTGTTAGCCAGGATTCTTGATAAGTGATTCTTGAGCCAATGAAGGCTGACATTGTGTTTAAGGATTAACACTTCTGGTTATCCACAGTCAAATAAGAACAGTGTTAGTAATTCCCAATGCAACCATGATATTAAGACCCTATTTTCTAACCTTTAGGTGTGCCAAAGTAAAGTAGGGCCTTTCTTTCAGGGAAGCATAGAGCTGTGTCGTTAGTTTCCATAAACTCTGACATTTCTTTTTAAAACTGTCCTTCAGCTAAATAAGGCTTCATTTTCTATTGACATGATGACTTTATGTGCTTTTGTTAGAAGATCCAGAAAATGTGGTGATGATACTGTAGCAGGAAAACAAATCCTGTAGCTTGTCAAAGCATTTCTAACACTGCTAAAATTTTTCATCTGATAGCTTATTTCCTTTTTCTGCATTAAGTCAAAGCTTATGAAACTATGAAGGCTGTCAGGTGAGAGTTCTATTGCACAGATTTATACAGTGTGTGAACTCTGTTCAACACAAGTCACATGCAGGTGAAGCCTGAATTATCGCTGCCTAAAATTTTCATCAGAAAGCCTGCCCACACCACACTCAACCACTTTGGTTAAGATGCTTTTCCTGCTTGCTGCAGAGAGGTGGTAAGGGGAGGGCCACAGTGTGAGAAGTGTGTGCTTTTCCCTCTAAACACTCAGCCTTACTGCAGCAGCCACCTTTGTGCAACTGCTTGTGTTCAACTACAGAATCTTTTTTTTTTTATTCTCTGAGTTAAGCACTGCTAAGCTATAGCAATGCAAATTTCCACACCTGCAGAGAAAAAAAGGAGATACTTTTAACTGATTGCATGGTATTTATAGTAGATAATTTGATAACAGGAAACATGCTTGAAGCAGTGATAAAACAAAAGATGTTTAATTCAGCAGGAGGGATGTCAGTCAGGAATATTTTAGGTGCTGTAGAACATCCCTCAAAACTTGGGATGAACAAGATAGCCTTCTTTGCTCTTTTTTGCTATGATTGTATGGTATCTCAGCAACAGGGAAGTAATGGCTTAGTTAGGCTTAGTTTCTTGCAAGTACATCTTCCATGAGTTGTAGCCAGTTCTCTTGGTGCAAAGGCCACTAAAAAATTTGACTATAGGGTAGCAAGTGGGGGCTGATGGTAATAGAAATCTGGGGTGGAAGCAGAACAAGAAGTTTCTCCCCCAGTCCTTGACTGGAAGTTGGTAGGCAGTGAGTAGTGTATAGCATAGCACAAAATCCTACCCCTTTTAAACAAAGGAAGCTGATAGTAAGAGAGCAACAGGGACAGCAAAAATCAGCAGAGAGGCAAAAAAGCATTGACAAAACAGACTTCA
Organism: Parus major; assembly: GCF_001522545.3. Lineage (NCBI taxonomy): Eukaryota > Metazoa > Chordata > Aves > Passeriformes > Paridae > Parus > Parus major. The sequence goes on along the minus strand of NC_031769.1, from coordinate 16,181,610 downwards.
GTAGAGGCAACAGAGACTTCAGAAGAGGCAACAGGGATGGTAAGTTGGAAAGAAACTGAATGCTCAAGTAGTACTGGAGGAGTCCAAGGCAGCCCCAGGAACCACCGTCACTTGCTGTCCAAAATGTGCTTTTCCAGCTCCTAATATGACAGGAGGAGACTTCTGGAACAGAGAGGGCATAAAGGAACAGTCCCAATCTATAGAGCAGTCACAGAGGCAGCACTAGGCACTGGCATTTGGTACATGTAGCTAAAATTCTCAGCACCTGGGGATCCAGAGTCTTCTTGGATCACAAATGCCTTTGATCTTAAGAGAGAGGCATGATATTGATAGAGCTGCTTTGTTAAAGGAGAGCCAGGTGATACTAAGATTTTTGGGGTTCTTACTGTGGCTGTGGCATTCAGCAAAAGCTGGAATGAACTTGTGTGCTCTATCTAACTGTCTGTTAATATGAATAGCTCCATTAGTAGAATAAAAAGCCATGGGATCATTCAATTAATGGAGGTGTTCTTCTCAGTAAGTATCTGTGCAATAAGAGATCATATGTGGCAATCCAAAGTAAACTAGTGTACTGAACACAGAGTATAAATTATAAGTGGTGTAATTGCAAGCCAAAATTTCAGTAAAACCCTACAAATACTAGTTCTCTTACCCTAATTAGAAGCGAGTTTTCTTCCTACCACAATGTTACTTCACTCAAGCTAGATCTTCCTTCACCTTCTCTTTTGTATCAGCTGTACACACAGAAACCTAGAAGAATCCAGTTTTCAGGAATTCCTGTAGCATTTGAGGAACAGATCATGTAAGAACTATATGACTGAGCAACTGGAGGGAACATTTGACTTGTAAATCAATCCAATGATTCAGCTTTGGCTGGAGGATATTAGGTCAAGGAAGGCTGGAGATTATCTGTATGTATGAAGTTTGCTGTGACAAGCCTTATCTCTTATCAAGAAAACAACCCTCTTCAAGTAAATATAAATTGCTGAGATTACTTAACAAGAAATATATCAAATATCTTGTGTCTTTCCAGGAAGAACTAGAAGCAAAGGCTAAAGCTGACAAGATTAAACTTGCATTGGAGAAACTGAAGGAAGCCAAAGTTAAAAAGGTGAGCTATAATCATAAGAGCTACCACCTACATAACTGTTAACATTCTTCTTAATAATAAATTTCTTACTAAAATGACTAGGCTCTTCCATATTTTATCTGTAAAGATACTCAGTGGACCTCTCATCACCCACCCCAAAAGATGTCTCTAGGAGAATGCTGCCTCCAAGGGACTTATTTTTTGGAGGACTTGGAAAATGCTGCCACTTTCTCTTTTTATCAGTGTTGGGGCAAAGCCCACTGTTCTGATAAGTTGCTTTAGAGAAAGCAGAGTGTACGTAAAAATGTTGCTTACTTATGCTGTGGTGATTCCAGGAGTATTAAACTTTTCATTATAGTGGATGTGGATTTAGCTAATCCCTATTAAATTAATGAGGATTTCACCAATGTTGACTCTGTAACTAAAGTTATGAGTGCTCACTGATCACCCTCTTTTCTTTGATATGCTGGAATTCTCCTTTGGGAGACTTTTCTTCCACCCAACCCCGCCCAAAAAAAATTTGGAATCATACAGTAGAAGTAAGGTTCAATCTTGTGACTGTCACTATAATGAAATTACCGAGTCATTCGTGAATTCTAAATTGACTAAACATTGTCAAGAAAACTGGTTTTCTCTCTTCTCCTAAAAGCAGAGGGCAGAGGGCAGGGGTTGTAAATGCAGTCTCAAAGTTCTGGACTTCAGGAGAGCAGACTTTGGCTTCTTCAGAGATCTGCTTGGAAGAATCCCATGTGGGACTTCCTGGTGGGAAGAAGGGGTCAAGAAAGCTGGTTAATATTTAAAGATCACCTCCTTCAAACTCAAGAGAGTTCCATTCCAATGGAAGATGATCAGAAAGTATCATGAAGATGACAGGAGTATCTCTCCTGTGAGGAAAGGCTGAGATTGCCTAGCAAAGAGAGTGGTGCTTGTCTATCTCTAGAAAAACCTCAGAAAAGGGTGCAAAGAGAATGGACCCAGGCCCTCTTCAGTGCTGCCCAGTGACAGGACCAGAGGCAATGGGCACAAACAGGAAACACTTCTTCACTGTGAGGTTGGGTAAGCCTGGCACAGGTTTCCCAGGCAGATTGTAGAGTCTCCCTCCCTGGAGATGGTAACAAACCATCTGGGCAGGGTCCTGGCCATCAGTCTCTAGGTGACCCTGCTTGCCCAGGCAACTGGACTGGATGACCACTGGAGGTGCCTTCCAATCTTGGCTGTTTTGTGATTCTGTGAAGATGGAAGCTGAATGCATGTTCCTGAGCAGCCAATTAGAACCAGACAAAAATTCCCTTTTACCTTAAATGTGTTAGATTATGCATGCACAACACTTCTCTCTAATCTGCACTACGGCTCAGCTGCTTATTTTACAGAAGTTTCTTCTTACAAGGATTGGAATCAAAAAAAGTTCATGGCTTTTGTTACATTTGTTTTTTTCTTTTCAGAAGTAGTGTAGATTTTTTCTTGGGGATCATAATTCTGCTTCTACCTGACCTTTTATGCAGAGCCAAAGATTCTTATGCACACAATTTAAAATAAAGAGCTATTTAAACAAGACTACATGGAAAGTAGTTCCAACTCACCAGCAATGTACAGACCTTGTAGAGAATTATTCTACTGTTTTCAGTACTAATGGAGCATTTTAAGTACTTTCTTACAATGTACTTCCAGTTCTTTATTGCATTTTATTTACTTCAGCATTTTCTCGCATTGTTCCTCTCTGAGGAAAGTTCACTGTGTTTCATGTTTAACAAATACTTCACCATACCAAAAAGTAATGGGTGTCTCAGGTTAATTTGGTCTATGTTAGTAACTAATGAGGGGAAGAGGAGGGGCATTCACTGATCTTTTCTCAGTGGTAGCCAGTGGCAGAACCCAAGAGAATGGCCTGGAACAGGCCCTCCAGTAAAGTGGTCACAGGACAAACCCTGACAGAGTTCAAGAAACATTTGGACAATGCTCTCAGGCGCATGGTGTGACTCTTGGGGTTGTCCTGTGCGGGGCCAGGAGTTGTACTTGATGATTTTGATGGGTCCCTTACAACTCAGCATATTCTGTGAACTCGTCTGTTTTCTTATTGATGACTATTGGACTATCTTGATGTCCAAGACCTTGGCCCATCTTAATACAATCCAGTTTCACTATTCTTTTGGCATGGCAAGATTCTTCCATTCTTTTTCTATTTAAAACTGAATTTTCCACATTTCTAATTTGCATTAAGGACGTTCTGTCCTTTTGTACTTGGTTTCCCTAACAAGCATTTTCCTTAATTGCATATGTAGTAGATTCAGAGAAGAGATTAGCTTCTGCTTTTTCTTCATGGCAATTTCATCTTTCCTGAAATCATGCATAGGACAAGGCTCAATTTTATTTTTAGAGAAAAGATCTTTATTTTGTTGGCATTGTAATGTGAAAATTTTGGAGCTGTTTTATTCTCTCAGCTTGCTGTAGGACAGGATGCCTTTGAATCAGCCTTTGACCTTCAGCCCTTATCTTTCTTATCTGTGTTTGCAGATTCAGACTAGGCTTTTTCTTGCTTCTGAAATTAAGTGACTCTTGTGTGACTCTGTTCTCAGCTTGTTATCAAGGTGCACATGAACGATAACAGCACAAAGTCTCTAATGGTGGATGAGCGTCAGGTGGCGCGGGATGTTTTGGACAATCTCTTTGAGAAAACCCATTGTGACTGCAACGTTGACTGGTGTCTGTATGAGATGTACCCAGAGCTGCAAATTGGTAAGTGTAGTAACAGCACATAGCAAATAGATAGAGGGCTGGTCATCTTGAATGATCAGATAAGTGTTGGTAGTCTTGAAAAGATAGTAACATTTCTCCTGCCCATGTGTCGCCTGGCAATGTGACATCACAGATTCTAAGATGAGGGATGCTGAAGGAATATAGTTGGGTTGTTCTTGCTGTGGAAATGAGTCCATTCAGCTGTGCTGTGACCTGTGGAAGGCTCCTTGCTTTTCACCATTTTCATTATTTTATTTTACACCAAATGAAGGAGCGATGTGAATTTCAAGGTGATGACAATCCTAAACACACCAGTACTCAAATCCACTTTTTGAAGAGAGGATGCAGTGCTGGAGTGCTGTCAGCAGGCATGTATTACGTACTGGCTAAACAAATGTCATTAAACAAGTCTCTGTGAGAAGTGTTTCAGTCATTTCTAATGCTTTTCATTTGTGGTAATCATTTTCATAAGTGTAGCTGTGTCCAGAATACTGCTCTGTGATGGGGCTACAGCTCTGCTGATGGTAAGTTATGACTTATGGAGTAATTAACCTGGCCTCCAGGTCCTGAGAAACAGCTGTGCAAAACTTAGAAATTGCTCTGTGCAACATAATGAGTCTTGTTTGAAAAAGGCTTCAAGGTTTCTTTCATTAAGAACAGAGTATTCTCTAATTGTGAAATATTTCAGAATCTTTTTATTTTCCAGACTGAAAAGGTATGACATCAAAAGGAGAAGGAAAATTGCCATGACTTTCTTTCAGAGTCACATTTAACCTAGCAAAATGGGAAATTGTCAAATAGCCTTTAACATTCTCAGTTTACAGTCTCCCAGCAGAGATGTGAAAATTCACATATTAAGTCAAATATCAATATTGCACTTCAAAAGAGCTTCAGGTGTAGTCACTCTGCTAAACTAAATGATAGAAATTTAAAAATAACTGGAAAAAAGCCTGACTTGTCATGAGCAAGGAGATGCTCATCTGCTTGTAGGAGTGATACATAAATTTACTGCCAGTCTGTTCTTGCTATGAACATGCTATTATCTTGCTAAGATAATGGTGCTGCATTCTTTTGTACCTGCTTATCTTAACTAAGGAAATACTGGAAATGTCATTTGACCCTAGATCAAAAATCTGACAAAAGTCACTAAATAATTTTGGAGTATTTTCCTATCTTAGAATGTTGCTCCCTTTTTGTCCAGTATGACCTGAACAAACATGTCTGAGTATTAGAATGACAGCACATAAATGTATTGTTTTCTTAATCTCCATAGTCATTAAAAAGAATATGTTTCTTCATAATCTGGATAGATACTTGAACCTCCCATCATGCCATTAAAACTAAAGGTATCAGTTTGCTACAAACATTGGGGTTAATGGTTAGAAGTTTTTTTGGTAAAAATTACTTATGCTTCTTTTGTCCCAGCTAATGCTAGGTGATTTTAGTTAGTGTTAGGATATTGGTACAGTAAGGAATTACTCTAATCATGAATTAAAAATATTTTAAAAGCCAGGACACAAGAAAAGTACCAAAGGAAATAAACTTGTATCTGGTTCAAGAAAGATGGAAAAATCTATTAACTCCTGATGCAGTGATCTATTACCAGGTCCAGATCTGCTGTGGCTGGAGCCTTTTTGTTTGCAGAAGGCAGTTTCAATATGTGTGGAACAGTACATGTTCTTTCTTCTGCTTCCAATGCACAGCAACATGCAGCTAATTTTGTTCAAAATCAGAACAATGTGAGCCATTCTTTATTTTTGTCAGTATACTTCTTGGCTGCTCTAGATGGCTTTATTACTATCAGCACAAAGACAGAACTTTTCTGCACTTCATCTATCTGCCACATTATTCCACGTTAGTATTAAATAGAATAAAATTACCTTTAATTTAAGAAACAAATCTGAGCAGCAAATATTTCTTGCTCAACTGAAAGTCCAAACTACTTTTATATCACAGAATACTTGACAGGTTGTCTTACATATATGGTTATTTTGAAAGACTACCATTGTAAATAAAATAAACTACAGTTTAAAATTAAATACATTTTTCACAATCTCAGTAGTGAGATGGTGGTGTAACACTGGGCTGTATAGACCAGCATCTATTTTGCAATAAAAACTATTATAGTCTTATAATAGGCATCTAGATTTGTCTTTTTTAAGGTAAAAATTAAAAATTTAAATATATATATTTATATAATAAATATATAAATTAAATAATTAAAAAATCAATTATTGAAAAGACTCTCCTGGTAATCATAAAATCACATTTGTCATACCAGGAAATCCTGGTTCAGCAAATGAACAAATGAAAATATATGTGGCAAAAATTAGTGTTGCTGTCTGAGAATTGTTTCATGCCTATCTTAAAGTATAAGGTACTGTTCACCCTTCAAACCATTAATGGGGTTTTATATAGTGCTTTCTATTTCCAGTGCATTGCAGAAGTACCAGCTGCTAAATGAAGAGTGTTTTGCTGTTGATGTTAAAAGTTGCCGTGTACATGCAAATGGGTCATGAAGCTAATCCCATTCTGTGAAATTAATTAATTCACAAGATATGGGTTGGATGGGATGTACTTAACCCTTGTCAAAAGTAACAAGTGACACAGAAAGCCTACAGAATGTGTGCTCTGTTACCTCCTCTGATGTGGAGGCTTCCAGTGGCCAGTCTGGGCCATTGGAAGATGTGATCACCATGGACCACAGAAAGGGGTACGGCTGTTCCCAGGAAATTTCCAAAAACCTACTGAAAATTGGAGCTGAGTTAATTCCCTATCTCATTTTGTAAATTTGTAAAAAAGTGCAGGTTGGGACCCTCCAAAATGAACTGTCAAGTTATGCTGAATTCCTTTTCCTTTAAAAGGGGTTCTGTGTTACCGTTGAGCAATCTTGTATAAATGAAACTGAAGCAGAAAAGATCCGTTTCCTAGTCTCAGCACACCCTGTGGTTTTTCTGGGTGGAGGACTGGGGTTCAGAGCAGATCAGGAGGGGAAAGAGTTAACATTAGGTCTCTCACATCCCTGGTAAGGTTTTTAGCTACAGAGATGCTGGGTGAACCAGTATATCTTGACATCAGTTCTCAGTCTACCTTCGTATTTTCTGTTTTGATATTTGTGGTTTTAAATACAGTTGCTTGAAACCAAACATTTTCTTTTCAGTGCATAGAATTCTTCCTGCTGACAAAAAAATAAATCTTCATTGTAAAAGAAGTAAAGCAAAAGGACAAATAAATAAATTTTTACTTTTTTTTTTTTCATTTCATTAGCTATCATTTGTATATACCCCTTCTCCCGCACCTCAATCTGTAATAGTGCAAACCTTAAAAAAACCAAAATCAATCAAAAGCAGAAAGCCATGAAAAACATGGGTGTAACCATCTACTCCTGGCAGGTCACTGTTTCCATCTCCTGCAGTCTTCAAGTGACAGCACAGAGATGCAGGGGGAATCCTGCATGGCACAGGTATATAAGGCATCTGGAGCTGCTCTGCCCTTCCATGTGACACAATTTCATGTGGGTTTTGCACCCATCTGTGCAGTGGGAAAAGAGTGCTGAGCTGTCCAGCACTGAGTGACTGAACATCAGATAATGATTACATTCTTACACAGGAATTTCTGCAGCCTCTGTAGAGGGCAGGAACAGTTTGAATGTCTTACATTATCTTCTCTTTCTCTCCAGAAAGGTTTTTTGAAGACCATGAAAATGTTGTTGAAGTGTTATCAGACTGGACACGAGACACTGAGAATAAGATTCTGTTTTTGGAAAAAAGTCAAAAATATGCTTTATTTAAAAATCCCCAGGTAAGCTAACATGGTATTTAGATAAATGTCTAAACTAAGGTCGTTTAGTCTGCATTCTGCCTATTGCATTAACAATTTGGTTTCAGCTCTCTCAGTTCAGAGTAAGCAAAAATTGTATTTTTGACCAAAAAACCCACCAGGATGTTGAATGCAAGGATTTGAAAATGAGTGTTTTCTACTTTTTTTTCTGATACTATTTTAGAGTCCTGTCTGTAGAGGTAAAAACTGAAGCATGTAGTTCACCTGCAGTACAAGCTACTGTTTGGTACAGCTTTTAGAACTGGGTGAGCTGAAACAGTTGTAAAAACCTGGCCTTTGTTATTACTACAGCTTCTCCACTATTTCTGCTGATGATTTCCTTGAAGGCCCAGTTTTTGCCAGTTGTACATGAAACTTCATAAAGGGTATATTGAATATTACAGAGGATTTACTGGATTTTGTTGATGCTGAGGAGAGGAATTGGGTTATCAGTAACTGATGCACATTAACTTTGTAAAGGAGGGTCTGCACACTGAATTGCATCAAATTTTTCAGATAGGTGTATACACAAATAGTTTTATTTCTTGTGTTATGTGGTCAAACCTGTATATACAAACATCCTGGAACATACAGCTGCTGGATTCTGGGGCAGAAGATCTTTTCCCCATGTCAGCTGACTGTTAGCTCATTGAGCATCTGGTTTGTTCCTAAGGGCCGCAAGAGATAAATGAGCAATTCAGCATTGCTGGAAAAAATGAGTCAAATAAGTAATTTGGCAGTAAATCTCACCAAGCTGCTCATTAGGAAGTTATTTTTTATAGAATGAGCCAATTTTTGAAATAAAACCTGCAGAAAAGAAGTTTCCTTCATTGACAATAGATATCCACAGTCAGGAAAGGAAAACTTATCCTGCAGTGTACATGGATTAATGTTAATTTTTAGTATGAAACAGCAAAGTCAAATTTGAAAATACAATGTGCTGGCTCCAAGTCCTCCTTTCTAGAGCACATAAACCTACCCAGCAGCAGAGATTCAACTCCACATTTGATTCATACACTGTAGTATAGTGTTATTTAGGTAAGTGGCTTAGAACAAGTCTCTGAACCTCAAACAGGAAATAAAACTAAGATGAATATTCTGCTCTGATGAATATCGCATTTTGGTTGCAATGAAATTTAGAAATAAATGTGGCCTAAACCAAAAACCAAACAAATGTGTAGCTCTGTCCTCTTTTCTCAGCTGGATCTGGAGTTACTGAACTTTATCCCCTGCATGATAAGCTCTAAAATGAGCAGTCTAAGGAAATTGGATCAGTTGTGACTATCACACTGTTGAAATATTTTGCCAGTAATAAAGTCTGACCATCTGTCAGGCGTGGTAAACTGAAACACTGTGAATGGGGAAAACAGTACAGTCATATTGTGGCAGAAATTAATCAGTACTGTACAGAGCTCACACTAAATACTGAAACATGATAAAATACATGATCTGCAGTGAGTCCCTGAAAAGGTAAACCAAGCGGAAATGCTGAGTTGGGGGGTGGAGGGTGTGTGATTACCTAGCTAGCTACTTGCGGAAATTATAATGTAACCAATGGGAAACTGAAATCTTGTGCTGTGAGACTGTGTGCTCAGTACATTCAGCCTCCTTTTAGCTCAGTCAAGGCTGCCACATAAAACTCATTTTGGGAGTACACAAATTGCAGAATGCTTTTTTTGACACACCTGGTGGTGTTAACGCTGCAACAGTTGAATTCCTTGTTTTATTTTGTGCTCATTCTGTTGGAAGGGTTTTGTGGAGATCTCACCTTTTTTTAACCTGCATTTTTTAACTTTTCTGGGGATAAAAAAATTCCAAAGGTGGCCAGGTGCCTACAGTTTATTCTAAGACAAATTAGCAATGCAAAATTTTCATCACAAAGATTTGACACAATTAAGAGTCGAGCGGTTTTTTTAAAAAAAATCTTATGAAGATGGGCAGATGCCTTCCTAAAACAAGTGGACTGCTGAAGAAGGTCTGTGACCTGTGATAATGTTTATTGTTTCTTTCTGTGAACTAGTTATAGACCAATTTAACAACAATTAATTACAAGTGTTTCATTTTCTAAGAGGGAATTGAGATTCTGAAATGCAGGATTTATTCTCTATGTGCTGGCAATATGTTGCTCAGTTAATGCCTGTGGCTTTTTTTTAAGATTCTCATTCTTGTCATGCAGCACTTGGTAGTTTTTCTGCAGCTTTGCTTTCTGAAATATTTTTTCAAGTGTTTGGAATACCTTATAGAAAAAAAACTATTATAAAATTCTCAGGTGTCCTTCTCACCACGAAGACAGGCACACTTTGCCCTCTGCTCACTGTGATATAATAGACCCTGCAGGGAACTTGCAGTAAAGGACTGTTCCATGAATGCCATCAGTGACTCATCTGCAGAGAAGTAGCTTCTTCTTTAGTCTGTGACTAAAGAGTGAAACAAAAATACATACTGGTACATGGGCAAATAAAGAGAACTTCTGTAACATTGGAATGGTGGTGCTTTGTCATATGGTTAAGTGACGCTGGTTTTCTCTTGAAAGGAAAGGTTGTCAGGTCTCAACACCTCTTTTCAAAAAACTCAAAGAATAACTCAGCTAAAAGATACTACAAAAGGAAGAAAAATGAAGGAAAATGGTTGTTTTTAAGGTGTAGCTGAATCTAAACTCCTTGCTTTAAATGCTGGTCATGCTCTTAGAACACTTTATTTTACTTCTGTTTGCATGAACTTTGATTTCCTGTTTTGATTTTTTTGATTTTTCTTTTGATAAAATCAAACAGTGTGGGCTACACCACCTGCATATGCTTTTGTTTGTTTGTTTTCTTATTATTGGACAGTATTCATGAAAATTACTGAAAATCTGTCAAGTACTTAATGTTTTTGCTTCCTCATATGCACACCAAAAGCTAGAGCTACACCATCCAATGGAGGACCCAAACACTGTATGATTCTTTATTTCTTCTGAAGAGCAAGAGTTCTCAACAGCCTCAGGAAGTGGAGTGTTTGTAGTGGATTTGTAATGTCTTTCATAACAAGACAGCTATAGCAAGTTTCATGCTTGTATATTTATCTACTATCCACCAGGTGATACTTTTGTTTTTCACCAGCTTGGCCACATTTATTAATCCAGGTTTTCCTTTTGTCTCCACTGTTACCCAGTGATGAAAACATAAAAGGGTGACAGGGACCTGGTTATTGAGTATGCTGGCAAAAGTGCAAAGAAATAGAAGTGAGAAAAGAGAGGTGTTTTTCACTGTACTCCCACTGTTTAGTAGTCCTAATTCATCTTTTTTGGGGTTTTAAAAGAGCCTTGCCTTTAGCTTCATGTATTTTTTTACTTTTATGATCTTCAGAGCAATTATAAGTATCTTCTAATACTTCTAATGTGCAGTTTTCTAGGGGACACACCATGATATAAATTGCAGATATGACCTGGTTCTGTTTTATTTTTTTTTGCATAAATCATGCTGCATTGAGTAGCAGTTGCAATGATCTGAAATGGGATGTGAGCTGGCCAGTTCTTGTCTCATATTGGGTGCAGGTTGGATGAGCATAAGCAGGCAGCCCATTGCTCAAAGAAGCTAGTCATCAGTATGAAGCATCTGCCTTGTTTTTTGCACACTGTTTTATCTGTGCTGTTGTGGATTTTTCAGATCTGGAAAATCAGTTACAAGAGCTTGGTAGCAAAAATACGACCTAAGTGTAGGAGGAGGCACAGGGAGCATGCTGTCTTGGAGCACCTGTTTTTTGCCATGCAACAAGTAGTTGCTGCTGCATTCCCACTTGGATGGGCCTGTGTATGAAAAAAAGTGAAAGGTGTGAGAGAGGTGCTGCCACAGTGGGGTTCTGAGACCTCGCATCCATTTCAGCCGGGTCGAGCATGGGGGAATAAATCGGGATGGGTACAATGGAGTGCCCAGAGATAGATTTTAATGTTCACAGAGACTGCATGGTCCAGGGGGCTGCTTCTAAAGACCAGGGGGTGTGGTGAGCTTCACAATGTAAAGAGGTACCTGAGGGCAGAGGCCCAATTGTGAACATGTTCCACAGACATGACCTATTTTGGGATGACTCCAGTAGCATCCCCCCAGCACCCCACATCCCTGGGCCTTAGGTTTATTCCCTCCATGTTAGGAACCTGGTCCAAGGTATTAAATATCCCAGCTAATTCTGTTCCCACAAGGTGCTATTTCATTCAGGAAATTAATTTTTTGAGTCTAGAGACATAAATACCAATCAGAGAGTTTGATAGTGCAGTAGTTTAGTACTATTTCTATCATGGTCCAGGTTTGTATTGCTTGCATGCCAACACAGATATTCTTGGACACTACTGAAAACACTTTCTGTTTTCCACTGTTTGAGGGCTACACAGTGCAGAGAGATACAGCCTGATTTATTTTTTTTTTACCTGCCTTTCCACACAAAAGGAGAAGGCTGTGTCCCTAAGTGGAAAGGCTTTTCTTTTGAATGTAAGAAGCAGTTAATTCTCAAATCTGTAGATATATGTAGAAAGCTGCCCTGCAGCTACATCTTGTCCCATTAATGACCTGACATCCCAAATCAAACATGCATTTCCCAGTGGTGTCCTCACACAGGAAAAAGCTTGCCTTTTATCATGACCTTTGACTACTAGACTTGAAATGACCTCTTCTGGACACATGTGGCTTGCCTCTTCTAGGATGAATGCTTCTGATCAAAAATAGAAGACCACACAGTGATGAAACAAGTAGAGTGTTCAGTCTGCTCCCCAGGTTTTTAGCCACTGACAACTAATAAATACCATGTACTTCCAGATTTCAGAGCAGAGACATAAAGGAGGTAATCAGTAATAAATGAAGTGTGTGTTGACAGGTGAAAGATAACAGTGTACATCTGTGTAACATTGGGTTAGGTGACAGAGCCCCGCTTCCCTAATGAAAAAGCTGTGGCACTAGAGATCCAGCATGGATATCCTTGCAAACTTTCTCTCTTTACGATTGATTATGTCAGTACAGGGTGGTCTGGGCTTCTGCTAAATAAATGCCAGATGCCTGAATGTGAATCAGTTGTAGTCAGAGGAGCGTTGTTTTTGTATTATCAGTCCACAGAAGGCTGACTAAGTCAGATGGATTCTCTCCCCACTAGTAGTAAATTTGATGAACCAAGCCTTGTTGAGACAGTGATAAGGTGTACTTACCTTGATAAATCTTCATTGTGTATTTTAGGGGTTGTACTATGTCTTTATAATGGTCTAGAGAAGAAGCCTTACAGCTTGCATGTCCCTCTACTTTCCAAATCCATCCCAAGGTCTGGAGGCCCAGCCCAGCCTAACAGTGCCCTCGGAGGCTTCAGGGCTGCAGTAGTGCTGGCTGTCAAGAAAAGCTGTTGCTCATGCACAAATCACTGGGCTGCAGCTGCTCAGAACTTTTAACTGGGTTTTGTTTTGAGCTGATTGGAGGTTTTTTCCACTCTGAATATTGTCTTTAGATGTAATTGAAAAGCTGTGGTCCTTAGTGTTTGCTTACCTTCAGCTGTGGACTAAAAATATATCCAGGCAGTCTGAAGCCATCTGTGTTTCCAGGATAACTGTCTATTGTATTGAATGTTAAAGTTTCTCACACCATAGACATGGCATGAGTATAGGCCACATTGCAGGTGTCTGTTTCTGAGCTCCCCTGTCTGACTTACTGTGAACTTTAAAGAAAGCGGTTTTTAAAGAACTGGTTTTGAGATCCAGACCTCTTCTGCTTCCTCTCCTGGTGCCCCTCCAAAAACAGTCTGCTCTGAGGCTTGCATTCTGGCAGACAGCTGTTCACAGCACTGTTTGGAAAAGAAGATGTGGTTGTGTGGAAGAGCAGGTTTTCACTTCAGATAAATTGCATTGCTGTAAATGTGGTCTGCTGGCAGGGTAGATTTGCTGCTTTTTTGATTGTTTCTTTCTTATACTATGGCAACAGCCTGTCCCTTCATTTACACACTTCTCACTTGTATTTTGGTAATGTTTGCATTTATGTTGCAGTTTAGGTGTTGAGGAGTTCTAGGCATGTAAATATGTTGTCACTTTCTCATAGTCTTGAGACATGAAAAAATAGAGAGAGATGAAAAGTCAGATAAACTGAAAAACCACAAGAACTCTTATGTATAACCATTCTAGCTTCAAGGCCATGGATCCAAATGCTATTCGATGCATCCATCCTTGATCTCCCCTCTTCCTTCACACACACCTGCCTTACAGTCTGCAGGCAGCCGGCTCTGCCTGTGTGGCCCTGCCTGCTGTGGAGCAAAGCCACTGCACATGCTCCAGCACACAAGTGCTAGCATCTTTCCCACTTCAGAAATTCAGAATTTGCATATATGTCCAGGTGCTGTCCTTTTGTCCATCTGTACAATGCAGAGGCATGCAGGCTCATTATTGCTGTTTAACAGTGGGCAAATTTGTTTTTATGGCTGAACATGTCTTTGAGGCACTGTGGTTCCTTATTTGTGGGGCAGGCAGGCACTGGCTCCTCCAAGGGCAGCTGCAGCTTCACAGAAACAGGAGTGCAGGCTTTATTTTCAGTAGGCTGGAGCACATGTGCCAAAATATCATGGTGATGACTTCTTCAGATTTCTTCTAGATTTTTGAACAGTTTCTTCACTGCATAAAAGTACATGAGCAGAGGTACAAAAGTAGAAAGTAGTAACTTTGAATAAAGGCTTTGGTATATAAGCACTTCAACTAAAAATTGAGTTATATCCAGAGTGCAAGATGTGAAGCATGCAAATGACCAGATTGGGCTGTAGGGAAGGTGCTTTCTAGTCTTTTGATACTGCATTGTATTCACTGTATATCATCATGCAAATGCTAAGTTCTCTGCAACCTGTATGTAATAATACAGGCAGCAGTGAAAATTGGAATGCTAAAACCCAAACCTTTTGATCCAGAAAAACAGCCAAAAACATAAGCCACTGGTTTTACTTTTTGGAGGCCATTTACATGGGCAAAAATAATCTTGTATTACGTTTTAATTTTTTTCAGAATAAAGAATTAGAAATTCATGAGCAGGCAGATGTGATTAAACTTTTCTCTAAGAGTCCATAAGCATCTGTCTCTTGCACCTGCTGATTGGGTACTCAGTATTGAAGGACCCAGTGACTATTGAGTGAGTTTGTACCAATCTAGTTACTTATATTGCTGGCTTTATAATGAATGTGAACTTCTTTTGTGTCTTCATCAGAATTTCTACCTGGCAAACAAAGGGAAGAAAGAAAGCAAAGAAATGAATGATAAAAACAAAGAGGCTTTGCTGGAGGTAAGCCAAATTATTAAGGCGATGATGCAAATGTCACCAAAACTCTGCCACCATCTGCATCTGCTCTGTAATAACAACATTTAGTTCTTTGTGGGAAATAGAGTAACAACAGGAATTTCTGTGATCATTGGTGTCTTTGTATCTCAGGTTTAATATGTAGACTTTCTTCTTCATCTGCTGTTCCTCATTAAAAATGCAGATTGTTCACTCTTAGGCCAACCCTTTTATTTGGGCCTTCATTTAATCCCAAATAATTTGGGCCTTTATTTAGGCCTGGACTTTTTATTGTTAGTAAGGTTGATCAGTACTGAACAATTATCTTTAGGTTAGAAGTGGATTTACTTCTCAACTTATTAGCTGTACTACAGCAGAAAAAGATCTGTTCACTTTTCCAGAAAGTCTGTTTAATCTCTTGCCTTTCCTGCTCAAGTTTTGCTTCAGATGTACACTTGAAAGAGAAAAATCCAAAGCTATTTGAAAGAAAAGATTACCACAGTTCTCCAGGCAAGCAATTTGGTAAAAGCTCACAAAGGAAATGCATTTCTCAGGTGACTGAGAACTCACATTTCAAAATTAGTGCATCTCATGAAGACACCAGATGTTAACCAGCAGAAGTCCTGGTGAATTCTAAATGAAAGCATTAAGTGATGAGTGTGTTGGCATTAAAAATTACCCAGCAGTAAGTCCCTCAAGCAAACAATTAGTATATCTGATTAAATAGTATTTTAAATGCTAGCATATATTTCAAAATGAAGGCATAGATTGACGTATGCAGAGAGCCCTAAGCAGTTTCTAAGGAATCTCTCTACTGAAGTATTTCTCTACAGAACCTATAAACACTGCAGTACAGGAAAAAACCCAACAACAGTACCAACCATTCTGTTCTATAGTCTTTGCTGAGCACGTATATGTCTAAATAAAAGCCTTTGTAGGTTTTTGCTTGACCCTAAGGGATGGAGATTTTGCAATCCTTCTTTATCAGTGTGTGAGCACCCAGCATTAGCTTGGAAAAGTTTCCTTTACCTGTCTATGGTATTCATCTCCCTAATAACTGCATTCCCCATGTTCATATGTTCACTGTCACAAGAAATGTCTTTATTTTTCAAAGGAGCATTTCCTTCTCTATACTGATAGGATTGTGCCTAAATGGATTTGTTTTGTGCATTATTATTCTTGTTGCACAGGAAAGCTTCTGTGGGACATCTGTCATTGTGCCAGAGCTTGAAGGGGCCCTTTATTTAAAAGAAGATGGAAAAAAGTCCTGGAAGAGGCGTTATTTTCTTCTACGAGCTTCTGGAATTTATTATGTACCCAGAGGAAAAACCAAGGTCAGGAAGCCAAATAATCCTTTTAGCAATGAAACAATTCATGGCGGTGAAAGTGTAGAACTCCCAAGGTGACATTTGAAGATCACTGTCTGATGCATCTGTGAGGGCTGAGATTTCCATGGTTCAACTTTACTACACCACTTGTGCAAATACTAGAATGCAGTCACTGAATCCTGTCACGTTTCTCTCCTTTTGATTTCTAGGGATAGATAAAAGCATTAATAAAACAGTACTCCTCCGGAAGGCAGGAGGGGAAAGAAAAACAGCATAGCACCCGTCAGCTGGTGGTGTGCTGCCAAAATGCTTCACTGTTATATGGGTTCCCTGTGAAAGAATATCTTAAAAAGTTGTCAAGTAAACTAATTTCTTGTCACAAAAAAGGTAGAATTTTACTTTGCTTGATACTGACTTTCTGTGCCAGTAACCAGCATGTGAAATGCCGTACTTTTTAAATACAGTGATCTGTACCTAGAGAATGTATTGTATCTTTTATGGCTTTTTAAGACCACCCTTTGTGTAGAAAGAAGTGAGTCAGAAGCATCTACCCAGCTGAATCAAATTTACTTACACTTAGTATTACAAAACACTTAAAGAGTCTAAATTGCCAGCACTAGATGTATTTGCACATCAGGGCAGCTGGCTTTTCATTTCCACAGTGATGAGGCAGAGCAGTGGATTCTGGGACCAGTGGTATGGGGGTTTTTTTGTGTTCTGAAAACCACTTCTGTTACCACTTACAGCTCTGCTAATGCTTCATATTTAGAAATGCTGCTGCTGGTGAAGCTTTACTGTTGGGATTTGTGCTTTGAAACTTAACTCTTCTGCTATTTCCTGACTAAAGTCCAAAGGAAAAAAACTTTTTATGTTAGAAAGGGATGTTGTGCTGCTGCTCCAGTGACCTGTTTTTATAACCAAACAACAGTGAAAAACAGATCACCTTGCTGCTTTCACAGCAATTTATTTTGACTTTATCTGATCCTGAGATAATGGCTTTCATGGCTCAAATCAGGTTGTACACACAACATCCTATCAATTAGGATCTAGAATGCTATTTAGAAGGCACTTAAGTTGGAAACAGTGTAAGAGTAGTCAAATGCAAAGTCCATCTTGGACATTACCTTGTAGCATGCCTCCAGTGATGACCAGTAGTACAGTGCCAAAGCAAAGCAAGCATGCCCTGATAGTTACTCAGCCTTTCTTCATCATCCAGCAATACCTGTTCCAGTGACTTTTCATCACAGTGCAAATGAGGGATGTGCTTTCTTTTTTCAGGTGGTAAGCTGTAAACATAGGCTCAAATGAAGCCACACAGTCCCCTTGTAACAGCTCTTTAACACTTTACTGCCTGTTCATCATTACAGCCTGTGTAACAGCCTGTGTACCACCCTGCCTATAACCAAGCATTTTTAGGAATTGTGTGCTTTAAAGTCACTATATTACCACGAATCAAGTTCTTTAGGAGTTAGTCAACAGCTCTTAAAAATGGTAGCCCAGTTATCTGTTTGCTCCTGCATCTGTAACAGCCTTCAGCAAAAGGATGCCTGTGTCCATGTCTTAGCCATTCCAGAGAAAGTCAAGACTCTTAGCTCAAATCTGTGCTTAATGGTGATCTGTGTGATTACTGCACCCTGTATTGGAACAGCTGAGGATGAGGTACACGTGTCTTTTGCTCTGAGACATGAGCAGGATGCAGTGAGGGTGTTAAACATCTTAAAGCTCTGCAGTAGAATTCCGTAGAGCTCTTCAGTTAAAGCCCTCAAATTATGAGAGTTCCTTCCTTGTCAAGTTAGCATGAAAAGTGCACGTGCACCTACAATTCAGTTGTGGGCAGAGTAGTCTTTCTTTGAGGTACAGAAACAAACAGTCGTCAGACAACAGTATCTTCAGCTGCTGCAGGTGTTTTAAAATTCATCATATATATTCTTGTTTTCACTTGTTACAAAAAAGCAGACATCTGGCCTACCTTTGGCACTTTGTGCTGGTTGTAAAATACATGGTGAAGGTGAAAATACAGGGGCATGCTCATATAATTTTACACACATGCTTCTAGTGGCTTTTGTTTCAGGGTTATTTGTTAACAAACCAGTCAGCACTGCTGTCTTAATTTCTTACTTCAGCATTGCTCTACTTACATGCCATTCAAAAATGTGATGTTAATGGACAGGGTCACAAAACAAAAGCATCAGAATTACAGATAATTTTAAAAATCTATATCTGTTAATTGTGTTGCTTTGTCATGTTAACGTTGCTATGTCATGTTAACATTGCACAAATACTTCCAATAAGTGCCTTTGTCCCTTGCATAAAAATCTGTTCCTCAGAAGATAATAACAACTGCATTCATATTGGTCTTAATCTCTGTTGCCTGGTTCCTAAAGGAAAGGAACACATTATACTGGATGGATTTGAGCACATTTAGGAACTTTAAGGGATTTGAAAAACTGAGGTCCACACACTCACTGACAAATCTCTGGCATCATCAGCTGCAGCAGAGACAGGAGAGAGAGAGAGAGAGAGAAGCCCTGTCTAAATCTAGTAGGAAGTGTTTCCCCACAAATCTTACTTGCAAACTCAATTTGTAAATAAAGCTGACTCAAGGGTATATTGTAATGAAATATCATTAATAATGAGAACAGCAGACTAGAACCATCATATGCATATTTTAACATACCATCATATATCATATCATACCCCATTTTTAGGGGTAGAGGGAGCTTGTGGTATGTTGGTTTATTTTTCTTTATTTCCTCCACAATTTCTTGATTGTTCGGTTTAGCCAAGGATGACCGTGTGAAATGGCTATTTTTGTATTTCCACACAAAAGATTGCAGAAGTTACTGTATGCAGACTTCATCACTGAGAAACATGCCAGCAACAGAAACCTTGTTACTTTAGCAATATATTTTGATAAATATAATAAATATATTTTATTTAAGCAAATGTTAATATAAACAGAAATGGAATGATGCCAGGAAATTTGAGAAAATTCAAAGCAAAACAGATTAAATGTGTGCTTATTTCCTGATGAGGGTTTGTTTGTTACATGTATAAAAGAAAAACAAGCTCTCAAAGCAATTTAGAGCCCCAAACCTGCTTTCTCAACTCAGAATTTTAAGTGTGTGGTTTATTACTATGATGTTTTCTTTGGTCATATTAGACATAAGCTAAAATCTCCACACAAAGCAATGAAGAACAACATAACCAGAACAAGAGCAAAATGTTGAACTGTGTTATTGATTATTCATAATATGTAGTGACCCTCTTCCAATTTTTATTTTAAGAAAGCAGATGCTTAAAATTAATCCTTGTTTTTTCAGTCAGCTTCATGAGAGTTACAGGAATAAAAATCGTTGGCATTTACGCACTTGATAAAGGTCCTATTAATGAGTTTCACATCAAAATTCAATTTGTTCTAATAATGATGGGTTTGGTTTTCATTTGTAGACATCACGGGATCTGGCATGCTTCCTTCAGTTTGAGAATGTGAACGTGTATTATGGTTATCAACACAAAGTGAAATATAAGGCACCTACAGATCACTGCTTTGTCTTAAAGGTAATGTACAAAAAACCCAAAAAGTTCTGCAAATGTCACATATGTCACATAGTTTCTTTTATATGGAAACATGTTTAAGTTTGAATCTCCAAGGATCCTAATAAGATAGAGTAACTCTTGCAAAATCATGTGTAATTTCTTCTTTGCTTTATTGTTATCATCAACATGTATTTAGAACCTTAATTTTATTGCTGCTAGTCCTGTGATACATGTCTACAGTGCATCCTAAAGTTGTCTTCAAAACAGGGTTGAATATGCTGACTGTTCAGGTGACTGGACACGTTTGGGCAGCTGACACCCAGGGCAGATGTATGTTAAGTCTGGCAGTCCCTAATTTTGATGTTATGAGCACTATGGATTATACACTAAAAAGCATATCTCCTTTTTTTTTGGTGTAGTCATAACTGTTGAGGGGTTTGTTGAATGGAGATGCAAAATTTTGCAGGAACATGCATTTTATTTGTCATATTTTATTGCACTGCTGTTTCTGGCAGGAAGGCAAAATACATTGCTCATCCACTCAAGAAAATCAATGCTTGTTCTTGAATAAGTATCTCATTGCTGCCTCTCCAGGTAATAGCACTGCAAATCAGCTGAGAATTCTGCATTCCTCTCAGGAAAGGAAAAGAAATCCACACTTTTCACCTAGTTCAGACAGCAGAAATGAAGCTTGGAGGTTGCAGTAATTTGGCCTTGCTTGCTATCTGTCATATCATTGTGTACAAGACAGAAGATAACCTTGCTGCTGCTTTTCTTTTTGTAGGTGTGCAGTGCAAACAAAGTATTAGAAAACACAGTATCTTGCCATCTCAGAAAAAAAAGTACAGGAAACATTGACATCAGAGGTCACTTAACAGTACCACATTTCTGACTGTAGTTGCACACTTAAAGCACTTTTTTATTCATTCCCAAAATGTCTGCTAGCCTAATTTCTATATGGCCAAGCAGTCTATGGTTTATAGATATAGGTTTATTTTCTGAAATAGATATATCTAATTAACACAGATGAACAGTTTTAATACTCTAGTCCTCCACAAAACACTCTACAAGAAACACAGGTGAGCTTTCAGAACCTAACAGGTAATGAAATTGCTTCTGGAAAGTACAACCTCTAATGAAGAAAAAAAAAAAAGAAAAAATGGAGCTGATGTAAAAAATAAGGGGAAATGATTTTCTAAATAGATAGCTGGTCTAAGAACTGTCTGACTAATTTAATAACAGTTATTCACATTCTGTCCAGATGAAAATAAAAGCATGATTTTTGAATGCATGTAGCAATGAGTTTAACTGTTCACAATAGTTAAGTAAAATTTCTGGACTTGCTGTCATCTTTTCTGAAAAGAGGTATGCTGTTTACACTAGCAAAAAGTCACACCTCAAGTGAAATTCTTGCTTTATTTCATGTGTGATGTTAGTGCGGTACCTTCAATGTGAAATGGGAAGAACAAGATCAAAAGCTCACATGGGAAAGCTTTATGTGTAATAAGTTTATAAATGTATGAAACCTACTTAACAAATCCAGTTTGCTCTGATGCTTGTAAAATGTATTTGTGGTACACTAGAAAAAACATTGTATCAATAATTATTTCTGAGCAATGTAACTTTGTGATGAATAGATTTTGTTACAGTGCTTGTTTTTCATTTTCATTCCTACAAATCATTGTTTGGTAGATTCTTTACCTACTCAGTTTCAGGCTTGGGGTTTTTTTTAATGGCTGACTTGCAGTGCTGGAGTTGGTCAGGTAGTACAGGTAAATACTGATATCTTCATATCTTCTGTTATATCAGAAATGAAAGTCTCCTACTTAGGGTGGCTTTCTGAGGGTGGTGGAGAGTTTAATATTTATGATAATTTCTGTACATAATTTGAATTTTTATATATATATATATATATATATATATATATTTGATATATAAATAGAGTATTAATTCTTCTTTTTTAAGCCATGCTGCTGAAATGAGTTCTCTTGTATCTTTGTTTTACCTTTGGAGGTTGAGGATGTGGAGGAACTGAGGATGTAATATACATTGAGATCTGTGGGCTGAAGGAAAGAGCAAAGTTAAATGTCAGTCTCTCTGATTGGATCCCTGGTGATACAAAAGTGTGTGGACAGTAACACTGAGCCATTTATCACACTTAGTCACATTTTTGTCCTGTCTGGTTTGATCTGGAAGTCTCCCAGAAGAAAATATCTCTCTTGCTGGGAGATACTTGTCCTGACATGTCAGTGGAAAACAAGCCATCATTCTTGAGATATTTCTCATTCTGCCACATTTTGAGAATGAAGTTGTCAAGAAGAAACAACAGGTACCCTTGCAGTGAGCAAAAGGAAATGGATTTAATGGGTAAACATTTGTTTTTATAACAGAGAAAGCCTAGTGTCCTGAGGTGACTTTATGATTCTGGTATCCCTATTCATCTGTTCTGTTTATGCTGGATATTAAATTCTGCACCTTTAAGACTGGTTCTGAGAGCAAAGTGGGGGAAAGAAGAAACACACAGTTTGTTTTCAGAAACAGCATTCCTCTGCATGCTTCTCTGGGCTGTGTTCTCAGTAATTTTGAAGGAATTTGGATGCCCAGTTTAGTCTAAGCCAGTTGGAAATTTCTCCACTGCCAAAGTTCTGCTGTGTCTTCACAGCTCTTCCATCCCCCTATGTGTGCCTTGCCACAGAGGACAGGATAAGATTATTTGTTTTACAACAAATGAGAGAAGGTAATTGGAAGAGTAGCAGCCACAGCCCATGCTAGCTTTTCACTGAGATGGTTGTAAAGCAAAGGAAATATTTTGTGAAAAAAGGTTAGTCTGGTAGCCCTTATTATCTCCAGCATGCTGTAATACCACTTAGAAAGTTTTTGAATTCAGTTTTGAATTCAGCATTGGAATTACATTTTTAAAGAATTATTTCTTTTTGAGGATCCCCTTAGGAACTGCTACGTCAAAACAATGAGCAGTCATCAGCCAAGTTACTTGCTCTGCTATGTTTCAGAGGAAACAGGAACAAAGAACATGCCTAGCTCAGAGGCAAGAGACCAGTTTATATTTTGTAGTACTGGAGAAATGCAAGGGTGTAGCAGCCTCAGCAATACCTTGGTTCCGTGCTAGGTGGAAAACCCTGCTGAATTCAGAACTCTATTTTCCCAGCTTGGAGAACTGAGTTGAAAAATTACCATATTAATTTCTCAGTGGTTAAGCTGTTGGCATATTTACTTCAAGAACAGGTACATGCCCTTTGTTCATTCAAATGGCTGCAAATGGCCTGTAAGGTAGACTGGTTTGGAGTTGAATATGGCCAAATGTTTGAAGAAAGTGTTCTTTCTTTTCCTCCAGTCTCCAGTTGTATGATGAGCTTTCAAAACAAATAGTACATTATATTTGTGATATTTGTTCCTGCTTTGAAGGTCTTGTCTCACATTAGCAGGGGAAAAGAGAAAACATTTCCTTTTGCCTCCCCCCAGTCTTGCTCATCTTTATGGTGTGTTTTTATGGAGGGAAGAGCACTCAGGAAAAATTTTAAGAATGAGCACAGCACTCCTGCCATTTTTACATCTGTGTTCCAGGCATTGCCAATAATGTAAAGAAAATGTTAATGCTGTAATGTTAACCACAATCCTGGTGACCTGATTGCTCTGGTTAGCCAGCAACGAGACTTTTCAGGTTGTCTGACACAGCCCTGAATAATATGGGTGTTGCCTCGAAGTCTTCATGACATTTCTTCAAATGTTGCTTCACTTTGTTCTCCCTAAATGGGGTGTGGGCTTTTTTTTCAGTTTCTTCTCAGCTACAATCAGTTATGGGGCTTGCAGGACAGTGAGCTTTCAGTGATAGTGCCTCTCCCAGCTAACATATATCCAGTCCCCAGGAGCTGGCAGCACCCTCTGTCCTGTTTCTTTTATAATGTAGGTGTTTCATTTCAACTTCAGGGATCATAACTGAGTTATGTAGCTAATGCTGGCTTGGGTGCTGGTATTAGTGAAGCAAGAAGATCATGTACATCATGGGCAGGTTGCTTTGATACTTAGTCTGAAGCTGTGGTGGGTTTTGCAGCCTGGGATATTGGAGCTGTACCTAAACTAGCTCAAATATATTATCTGCAGATCCATGTTGTAGGATATTCTTCTTACAGCTAGAGAGGCACAATGTGTTGTGAGTGCTCCTTGTGTTATCACTTGTTCCCATTATGTCAGCACCCCACTGTGCTATACCTCAGGACAAAAATGGGGTGTGCTTTGCTTGTTTGTTAATAACTGAGGAGATAATGGTGGGGTGCCAGAAACAATTAAATATCACAGTGTTTACTAGCAAAAGAGGGAGCATTTTGCTGAGCTTATTCAGAAGTTTCCTTTCAGGATGATTCAGGAAACAACTGCAATAACAGAACAAAGCAGCTACTTCTTCATATCAGGCAGCAGAAAGCCCAGCTGTGACCAGCCAGAAAGAGCACAGCTGGCTGGTTGGTGGCTGAGAGCAGGGTCACCTTTAGCTGTGCAGCAGACCAGGACCGACGTGGCTGGGTCCTGAGGACAAGACTGCAGCCTGGCACAGAGCCTCTGATGGAGCTGGCATTCAGGAATCCTTTGGCTTTGGAGCAACTAAAAACCTGAAGAACTGTGTTTTATTTCTCAGCAGCTAATTGGTCTGTGCTGAGCTTTAACCTTCTTAAATGCACTTGTTCTATACCACTGTTAAACAAACCTTCCTCCCTCAAAGGAAATCCCACATTTAAAAACCCAGAAACAGCACAAAGAACTCTCAGAATATTAAAAACAGAGCCCCTGAGTACAAGAAATACTTTTTGGACATCTGCTCCTGTAAATATGCAGATTCTTCCTATTTTGTACTCAGCCTGTCTAATACTTCCATAAATTTAAAGATCCCGCCCTTCTCTTTGACACTGGATAAAGTGAGTCTTTTAATAATAGACACCTCCATATGCAGAGGAGAGGCAAGGTCAGCCAAGTTTGAAAAAGAGACCCTCACTCAAACCTGCATCTCTCAAGTTCAGATTTGTCACTCTGTTGCCAGCAGAGTAGGCAGGAGAGGATCACAGCACAGCTCTCCCTGCCACCCTGGATTACACCTGCACAGAGTGCTGGCCACTCCTGGGAGAGCAATGGTGATGGAACACAATTCTCTACTTTCTAGCAAAAATATATTCACGCTCTGCACACAGCAAGTAGGAAAGGTTTGGTTCTTCAGAGCCACCTTTACATTTACAAATGTGTGGTTTTATATATAAATTCCCTGCAAATTTTCTCATTCACCATTTACTATGTTATATGGGAAATGCTGTGGAAATAAAGGAGACCTTTAATGATTTATTTCATATTCTGAAACTGAAAGCTCACAAAAATAAGGTATTTCACCAAGAGGGATCTGTCCACCATGCTAGCAACAGCATCTATTGTACTGAGCAGAAATTGTGAATGTAATGTTTATTTTCTGGATTTTCTCTGTGTGTGCATGCGCACGCATGCTCATCCAGGAGCTGATTTTGTCACACCATGTTGAAAAATCTTTCAAAGCAGACAAATAGCAAGGTAATCTATATGCAAATTTGCTGGTTTAGTCAGTCTGATGTGCCTGTGACAAAGAGTGGATTTAATTATAGTTTATGAGTACTGGTTATGCTTGAGTAATCTGGAGGTAATGGTGCATAATGCTGAATTAATCTAGGATGAAAAAATTGGTTTCCTGGGGATAAACTGAGACAAAGGCGAATCATCCTCTATTTCTACAGCTGGGTACATTTTTCTGTGCAGTCAAAACAGTTAAGTTTTCCTGGCATAATTTGGCACTGTGATTTAAAAAAAAATAAAAATCTAATGACGTAAAGAATTTTGGAAGTAAATTTTCAAAAAGAATAGCTTGTTTGCAATAGCAGCATCGTTTTAGCAGATAATTTTGTATTTATCTGCTTCTCTCCTGATTCCCTCCTCCCTCACACCCCATGTGCTTCATGTAGGCTGAATCATGTATGTAATGAACTCAACACAAAGACAGTTTAAAAGGTAGAAGGTGAGAATTAGCAGTGTTTGAGATAGAAAACACTATGAATAATAACTATGTAGAACAAATGGCTAATGCAGGAAACAAAGATAGAAAGCAAGAAATTTATTTTTTATGTGAAAGATTTGGAAATTGTGTTAGTATGAGTGCTTCAGATAAGTGTTTCAGAGTAAATTCATTGCTAGATTAACTGAGAAAGAAGAAGTAGCAGTACTTTTTATGGCAGAACACTTTCAGGTACATGAGATTACAGTCATGTACATGCACAGTTTTACTACATTAATGTATAAACAGGAGGGAGAATAAGGACAGAGAATGACAGGGAGAAATTGAATATGATAGCTTTGGAAAATATTACTTCCTGCATAAAGCAGACCTCTTTGGTAAAAATGGCTATTATATATATATATTAATGACCTAAAAATTTTGCCTCAGGTCATTAGAGAAATGTAGGTCAAAATAATAATTTCCTTATAATAGGGCAATTATTGTTTTATACATAGAGTTCACACATCTTCAAAAGATCAGTTAAGTATGATTATCTTCTTGCAAGGGTTGCATAGCATCTGAGTTTGACCATGATGAATAGTAGATTGCAAATCTCAACAATTTCAATGTGGCTTTTGGAAGGTAGTGATTATTAATTCTGCTTTCAGTCACAGGAGCCAGAAGAGTCTCAGCTTTTCAGAGAAGCTAGTTTAACACAGCAGAAATTCATTGGTAGTAGTTAAGGTATACAAAAGCATTGAGGATTTTGTGAAAATTCTGCCAAAAGCCAAAGCTTGTGATCCAAAGTTAGTCACTCTTTATGCTTCTGGCTATTGTTTCTGCCTCAGAGACTGAGCAATGATCCATATATTTTGGGGCAAGGAATGCAATGAGATGCCTGAATAACTTCAATTTACTTTTCATCTTCAGTGTTGGAAGAAGGCAACGCAAAAGAACATTTTATTGGGATAATCTCCAATTTCATGCACACATGGCCTTCAGTCATTTTTTTTGGCAGACACCATAGAAACCACATCATTCAGTTCCCATTTCTTCAGGTTCTCAATGTGTTTTATCTTCTTTTTCCTTAGGCAAAGAGTTTACTTTATATCTGAAAATGTTATCTGTGGACAAATATTTTTTTCAACCTCTCCAGAAAACAAACTCATTGTATTCAAGTGCTTCTGCTTTTTTTTATCTCTAGACAATTGATACTTACAGAGGAGACAGTGGGACAGGGGAGAATACTAGGTTCTGTTCCAAGCCTTTACAGTGCTTTTCTGGGTGAAACACAGCACATCCTTTTGCAGCCTCATGTTTGAGAAGCTCAGATCTTAAATACCTGCAAAATCAGGCTCAATGATGCAACTAATTCATCATTATTTAGCTGAAAGTTCACTGTAGTCCATATTATTTCAAAGCACTATTCAATGCTTTTAGTGTGAGAAAAATTCTGGAGAACCTTTCTACTTGCATATTTCCACTTTTCTTTTAAACTATCATTTCTAGAGTTGTTGCTGTTTGAACAGTTGTCTTTCACAATTCATTTTGGTGCTGCATGTTTCAGAGGCAAAGGTGCTGAACCTTTCCAGAGAAGATATTTTCACTTTGCTATCAGATGATTTTAATGATCTTTTCAGGACATGGTATTCACCCTATAACAAAATACTTTATCTGCGTCTATGTGTGAGGTGTGACATACTGAGGTTAGTGTTATTTTCCCTTAAAGTACAGTATTTCTCACATGACTGTCATGATTGATGTAGTTGACCTCTGCTAGTCTCATAGAGAAGTTACTACAGAGACTCTGAATCTAGTTTAGTAAAACCAGACTTGCATAGTGACTACAGCTGCTTATGTCTGTGTGCTAGACTAAACACTCTCCTGAGACACCAGAGCTGTGAAAGGAGGAAATTGGTCCACTCAGAATCATAGAATTGTTTAGGGATCTTCATACCAAGTCAGCATTTCCAGGCACTTCCAGCTGCTTAGGTTTTTCTTCAGATTGCTTACTCCAAATCACCATTTTTATGCACTATGTAGTAGATTTTCTGTGAAGTTTTAAGTGGAAAATTGAGCTTGTAAAGGTCAGCATTGAGATCTGAGACTTCTTCTGTTTATACTGCTGAAGCAATTCCACTATCATACTCATTTCAAATCATATCATCACTCCAAGTGAGCAAATGGTGGGGTGGGTGGGCTGTGACAATTCTTGGCTGGAACATTTCACCTTCCTAGCTAAAGTAGCATGCTTCATGCATCTAAAAACCCAGGAAGCCAAATGTCTCCATCTGAGCCAGTTACTATTAATCTTGTATGGGTATAAACCTTGAGGGCTAAGCTTGGTGCTGCTGGTGTTTGTACCTGTGGTCTGGCCTTGTGGACAGCTGCTGTAGGCAGCCTCTGTAGGCAGCCTGGAACAGTCCTCCTTAGGCCTGACCCTTGTGAGGTGAAGGGGATATTTCCAGCTGACCTCAGTGGGCTGTGGATCAGTAATGACTTAAGCTTCACTTATCATTCATAAAGTTACATGTAAAAAGAGCCAGTGCTACTGCTGCTTCTTGGAAAATGAGAGACAATGCAGTTCTCAGCTGTAACAAAGAGATTATACAGGGTGCCTGATAGCTCTGAGGTGTCTGACCTTCCTTCACAGAGCTGGGGTTCTGCAGCTTGCTGCTTTGGTCCCTAATTGACAGCACATATTTGTGACTGCGTGCTTAATCATGGTTGCTGATTGGAGTAATTTAATCAAGAAACTGATTGGGGCAATTTGGAATAGGTCCCACTGGTGAATATCAGTAGTTAAGATGGATTGTCTAGTGGAGACAATAGCCAGCAAAAGATAGGGTAAAGGCTAGCCAGAAAGTAACTCACATGTTATCCAGCAAGGGACACTGTCACCTTGTTCACTGACAGTTCCCCCTCAACTTCTCAGGATTATGAGACCCCCTCAGTCTGAAAATATTCATAGTCAGGGTAAGGAGGGAGGTGAGGAAACTTGCTGATGATATTATTTTATTCAGATCATCATGGAAAGGGCAGAATGAGGAATTCTGGAAGGCCATTGTGAGTCTGAGGTTCAGTGCTAAGTAGTTGTCGGATATATGAATCAAGTATTAGGAACGATTAGGAAAGACATAGATGATAAAACAGCAAATGTTGCTTTACCATGGCACAAGTTCATGGTTTCTGTGCAGTTCTGGTCCTCTCATGTCAAAGAGAATATATAATAAACTTGGAAAAGTATCAAGCAGGGGCAACAAGGATAAGCAAAGGTAAGGAATTACTTTGACTTGAAAAATGACTGAAGAGACTGGAAGCCCATAGGCTGAAAAGGAGAGACAGCTTGCCGTGAGTATGATGTGGATCTCTAGGCTCAGGAGTGACATGGAAAGGTGTGGCTAGGGCTTAGGCATTCAGTGTCTCTTCCAAAACAAGAATGTTACACAAAGCTAGTGGCAGTCAGGTTCAGAGAAGGAAATCATAGAGTTTATCATAGAGTGTGTGACAGACTTACTAAAGTTGTTGCTAAAAGGTGTTGTGGATGCCAGAACTCTCTTTGTGCTCAATAAAAAACTGAAGAAGTACCTGGAAGAGAACCTATTTATGGAGAAACCCCATGAATCTCAGAAAATTGCTGAAAATCACTGTAGACAGAGAGTGTACAGAGAAGGAAGTATCATATATGCTTATCTTGTACTTTCTCTTCCCCCATTTCTGGCCACTTTCAGAGTCCAGATTCTGGGTTCAGAGACCTTTGTTCTGACACAGTACAGGTGTTCTTGTGAAACTGATAGTTCTATAAGGTGCCCCAGAGGAGAGGTCTGCAACAGCCTCTCTTGAGCACCCCAGAACCAGATCCCAGTGGCAGGGCTGTGTCTATGTGCAGAATCATTACCTAGCTTGCTCTATGCCATGACCTCTTCTGCCTTGTTATGCAGTGTGGACAGATTCCAGATGTTTGCATCAACCATTTGTTAAATTATGGAAGTTCTCTATTTTTTCTTGTAATAAAAACACATATGAGTAAATGTGGTGTTTAAAAATGGAGGGGAATATGTAGATGCAGTGGACTTCTTGCCATGAAAAAGAAGGGGAAGGAAAAGCTTTTTCCTTTTTGAAAGGTTTGGGTGCCATCTGCTGGGTTCAGTAGGACCTTACACACTGGAGCAAAATTGCTAGTTGCTGGTTGAAAAGTGCCTGAAGAACTGAATTTATGGATGATTGCAGTGTCTTTGCACCTCCTGGTTCTTTTGTCTCCATTGGTGATAACGTAACCCAGGTATATGGGATGTATTCTGTCACACAAAAGAAGTGTCTGCTTACAGTTCCCTTTTAAAGGTACCATTCTGGCTGAATTTTCTATTGATTTTCACTGTGTTTGATCACCTAATGGAGAAATAGTGTAAGGAAATAAGGATTTTTGGGCATTGTGTCCTAGGCACATCTTGTGCTAGCAGAGCTCACTCGGAGCAGCATTCAGGCTCTCTAAGGCTGTGGGAGACAAGGACAGGCAGATGCTGGGAGCTGGAGCAGGCTGTTTGTCCAGGGGCCTGGTTACTGCCTTGGTTTGATACGTGGCAGAGGTGTACAGACACAAGATACAGCCCTATACATTGAGCTGTGTGCAGGGGTGATGGGTGAGAGTCCATGAGGTGCTCTGCCGTTAAGGTACGTGGTGACAGTGAGCTGGTACCTCTGGGCTTACAGTCTGAGCTGTCCCTCACTCAATTTGGGAGTGCCCCAGAGCAAGGTAATGGAATAACGTAGCCACAGGCAATTCCAGAGGTGGAAGCAGACTTGGTGTATCCATTGTCCAGGGGAGATGGCCAGCTGTGTGTTTGCAGAAAAATGGCCAAAATTGTGTGAGCAGCTGAGTGCAAACATGCAAGGACTTGTAACATGGTTACCCACAGGACTGCCTTGGGATATCCCTCACAATTATCTCCATGGTATGTTCCCTCTCACTCTATAATTTGATGATACAGGGCTTTGGCAGCAATAATGGCTTGTGCAGTGCCATCCTCTCATCCATCCCTTGCTACTCATTCTCTCCCCAAGCTATAATGTGCCTTATTCCCTCACTGTATGTGAGGTCATGCTGTGAACTGCTGGGTTTACAAACATATAAACCAAAACTACAGCACGATGAAATGGGTTATATTTAACCCAGACCAGTTCTGTTTTTGGTGGTTATTTTAATCAGAATGTGGCCTCCTGAGCAGCTGGGTCAGCACAAACAGGGGAAGCCTGGTGTTTGCAGTGCTGAGCGGGGAGCAAGGGACACGTGGCTGAGGAGCAAGTCCGCTGTATTTGGCTCTGCTTGTGAGCCCTTGGGTCACCCAGCTGTGGGCAGGTTTGGCCTCTGCAGCAGGATGTCCCACCCACCAGCAGATATTTATGAGGATGTGGCACCTACATGAGCCAGAGGCTGGCAGCACTCCACGCTGGGAGGGACCTTGCTGAGTTCCCCATGTCCAGCATTGCTCTGCTTTGGGGGCTTAATGATACCTATAAACCCGGTGTCCTTGCTAGGTGGAGGTGTGCCTTGAATTTTTAACTGTACAGGCTGAAAAGAGAGTGATTCCTTGGAGCATATTTAGCCACTCTTTGTGCATTCACAGTATTCCACTTACTGTGCACTTACAATTTTTAAGAATATAGATAGAAATGAACACATAAATAAGGGATAATGAAGCAGTTTTCCTTTGGGTCCATTCTTTCCTTTGCATATCGAGAGATGGCAGTATGTTATTCCACCCAAGTTACTAAAGACTTACATCCTTCTCCACTTCATCAGGGGAAACCTAATTCCTTCTGAGTCTTAGAGAGAATGTTCAGTCCTAGGCAGGTAGGAAGCCTGGCATTTTGATGGTCTTTGAGTTGCAAAGGTATCTCAACACATACCCATACTACCTTGATCAATAAAGGAAACAGATCTTAAATCTTGTTCAAAATGAAAGAAAAAAGATTTTAAAATGGTAGAGGTTTCTAGTACAAACAAATGAAAAAGAATACTTCTGATAGTGCTGGATTTGGAATGATCCTCTGTCTAGAACATATCATATATATATATATATATATATATATGTATGTATTTTTTTCCAAAACAGCAAGAGTAAAACTGAATAAAAATATATAAGAAGAAACCTAGAATTGAGCCCAAAGAAAAGCAGTCAGTTAGGAGGAAAAATCTGTTTCAGCTGAAAGTTTATACTTAAATTTAACATACTCTTTTAAAAACTTTTCAACTTTGAAAAAATTTCAACTTTTGAAATTATGTTCAATGTTCAGTCTGGGTGCCTCACATGTGACAAGCCACAAAATGAGAAACAGACTTCCTTCTAGTGTTTGTACATTGCATGTTAGACCTTGAACCAGAACAATTGTAGATGTCATTGTACTCTAGATCACTGTTACATTTCTGAAACCCTTGAATTCATATTACACTGCACTTAAATTATTTCAAGTAAAAGCTGCCAATGGCAACTCATGTATTGTTCATAATCACCATATTTTTTATATTTTCTTATGCTCTTTTTGCTGCCTTTTTTTGTTTTTCAGATCATGATGTGTTTTCACAGGGTCATTGTGCCTTCAGACATTTGTATAGTGATTTAATTTCTGTGTTTGTCTCATTTTATAAATAAATATCTTTCAGCACCCCCAGATTCAAAAGGAGTCACAATATATCAAGTACTTGTGCTGTGATGATAAAACAACCCTGCATCAGTGGGTAACAGGAATAAGGATTGCCAAGGTGAGATTAAAAGTAAATTTACTTTAATATGTTTTCTGTAAAATCAGGCCTTCCTGAGGTTACTGACTGTAATCACCTCAACTGGAAATGCTGTGACAAGAATGAACATTCATGCTAGTTTTACCATAGAAACAAAGATCGGAAATGCTTGATGAGGATGGATTTGCTAAATGTCCCTGTACCTTAGCTATCAGTATGTTTTTCTTATTAACACAGGAGTGAGTTCAGTAGCTATAAAACTCATGTCCTCATAAAACTTGCTGCACACTTATCTGGCTCAATAACTGTATATATATATATATATATATAAGATATTTATATATATATATAAATAATTAGCTGTGGCTATAATGTGCAAGCTCTAGGTATTGGCTGTCTTTTCCCACACAGACCTACTCCTCTTAACTGTTACTTTGGGCTTTTTCCTGACAGGAAAAAGCCCAAAGTAACAGTTTTGGGTTTATTTTTGCTGCAGGGTGGCATCTAACAAAGGTGTGGGGTGAACATAAAATTATGTCATGTCTTACAGTGACAGAGCTGTTTCCTCTAGAGCCTGGGATTTGGTGTCTCAAGTTTCCAGTTTGAAAATGTAATACTTGGAAAAAGATACTGAGAACAGTTGATTTTAAAGCTAGGTTTCAAGAAGTTTACAAATACTGAAACAAACATCAAATGTAAGCATTATATCAGTAGGACTGTGTTTGGTCATGGGGATTCATGTTTTACTATGCTTTTTACCTGACTCTACACAGAAAAGACACACTACTTCTAGAAAGACACTTTTTAACAAAACTAGGTAGGAAGAAACAGGGTCAGAAAAGTTATCCAAGAGCAAAATGAATGCTTGGCCGTTGTCAAGCCTATGTCAAGCTCATGTAATTGTTTTTATTCTTTTGCAGTATGGCAAGACACTCTATGACAATTACAAATGTGCAGTCAAGAAAGCTGGCTTGTCCTCTAGGTGGGCGAATCAAAAAGTGGTGGAACCAGCTGCCCCTGCAGGATCCTCATCAGCAGGTATTGACACTGTCGTGGCAGTTGAAGTCACATTTTTTGCTCCCTTCTATTATCATCAGTATTGCATAGAGTCTTTGTTCAGAAAACTATCCCAGGGATTCAGCAAGAAGTCTTTTTATAGACAGGCCAGTGTAGCAGCAAAGCTCTCACTTTACAGTTAGAACTTGGAAAGTACAAAGACAGTTCACTGAAAATCAGTTTAAATCTGCATAACTTAATAAGGCATTTTTCTGTTGGCATCTGAATCCTTTATCCTCCATCTACATTTTGCAGACTGATAGTCCATGTCTTGAAACTTTCTGTTTGCCCATCTCTACACTGTATTGGAGATTTTCTTCCAATTAGTAAAAGGGATGAGTGGGATATTCTGAGATTGATCATTATAGAAAGATTATTACAGGGTGAGCCACTCTGTCCTAGCCTTTCACTCATTTGCATGGTAACAATGTGGGTGTTAGGACACAAGAGTAAGAAAGGATTGTGTTACTTTCTAACCCTACTTTTCCAGCAGCTTCATTGTATTGCTGTTACTGATCTAATCATGATGCCAGTACAACAGTGCATGATACGAGCTGTAACTTGCATGACTATTTTTAGTCTATATGCTTAAGATATGCTTTACTAGGAAGGGCATGCTGGTCAAGTACTCACTGTCATAAGGCAGGCAAAGTAGAAATCACTGTTGGCAGTTAATATTCTGACTTTCATGTTGACAGCTCAAATACCTTTCTAGGGCTTCAGTTCACCTTTTTTGAGTACATGGGAGATAGAGGGTGGTCTTCCTACTGTTCCATGTTAATAAATACACATCTGGAGTGGGGACATCCATAACAGACTGTTTTGAGATCAGGGATGTTTCTGATGGGGAAAGGTGTTTTTAAGGGCTTGTTTTACTTCTCATTATCCTGCTCTGATTTTGTTGGCAGTAAGTTGACTTTATATCTCTAAGTTGTGCCTGTTTTGCCCTTGATGGTATTTGGTGAGTGATCTCTCCCAGTTCTTATCTGAACCCCTGAACTGTTAGTTAAATTTTCTCTCCTCTGCCCAACAGCAGAGAGGAGTGAGCAAGCAGCTTTTGCGGGTGCCTGGCATCCGGACAGCATCAGTCCTTGACAGGAGGAAGTTTACTTGATTGAGGGTGTGTTTGACAGTCATGGAACATTTGTGCAGGTGCTGACAGCAGTAGAGAAGTGGCTGGCCATGGGGCTCCATGCTGGTGCTGCCATCTGTCCTGGATATGGGCAGGACTGAGGCCTTATAAAGGCTGTATATACATCTGTGACTTCAGCTCCTGACTGGAATCCAGGAACACTGCATGTGTTCAATAGAATATACTGCTAATTTTAACTAATGGATTGCATTACATGGTTAAGTAGCCTGGAAAGGTTTTAGTCATGTATACTGTCTCTATGGAAATATCTCTGAAGGATCATTAGTGTTGTAATTGAGGCAAGTCACTGTGATTCTGGGTTTCTTACATTTGTTGTAGAGGCCCTGTATAAAACCTGGGCCTGACTATGCTACTAGAACTGCCTAAGTGTGAGCAGCTGTTGGTTTGTGTTTTGGAAATGGAACAAAGCATGTCCATTCTGTTTTCAGATGGCTCCATAGCCATTTGTATGGGCTAACTTCAGTATAGGCTAAAATCTGCTATAG
The DNA here is from genome assembly GCF_001522545.3 of Parus major. Taxonomy (NCBI): domain Eukaryota; kingdom Metazoa; phylum Chordata; class Aves; order Passeriformes; family Paridae; genus Parus; species Parus major. The sequence goes on along the minus strand of NC_031769.1, from coordinate 16,146,392 downwards.
AAAAATACAGTCCTGTGGGAACTGGGCAGGGGATGTACTCTGTCAACTGCAGTGGCAGCCAAGGAAGGCAGGTGAAACTTTGGTTCTCACGTGTAGCCACTATTCCCTGGACACACTACTGTAATGAGCATTGGTATGTTCACACATACCCTAACCTGTGTAGTCTTTGGCTCTGAAGCATCCCAGGTGCATCTCAGTCAAAATATGTTGTTTCCCTCTCTGCCTTACTGTGTGCCTTTGAACACTAAAAAAGTCAGTGTACGTGTGCTCCTGCACAATATCATGATGTTAGAAAGACAGAAGATATTTCTTTATGCATGTGTTCCTTGTCACTGCAAGGATAAATATTTTGCATTTGGGTAGCTATATTTTGCATTATTTGGACTACCTTTTTTTTTTTTCTTAAAACAAATGCTAATTCACTATAAAATTTTGAAGAAATTAACTTGTAAAGAATACTGTAACATTTAAATTAAAAATAAATCTTGAAAATAGAATGCATGGGCTCACATGGGCATGGGCTTACTATATTGTCTGGGAGTCCATTAGCTGGCTGACAAGAGATAATGCTTCAAGTGCTTCTTTCAAGTCTTACATAGTTTATGAAATCCATTAACAGAAGAAGAAACAGATTACCCTGTCCCAGCATTCTGTTACAACATTTTTGCCAAGTAGAACACCATATATTTTACTAGATAGAGTGGATCTCTCTTCTCTCCTTCATTTAGTTAAATCTCAGTATGACAGGAGGCAGCATCATCTTTGAGCAGTGTGAAAACCAAACTCGTGCTCTGCTATGAAGAGCAGAAAAAGGGAGGTAAGACAGTAACTTGCTCCGCTTAGGAAGCATAATCCCTTTGGGCTGCAGAACCCAGGTATTTACATCTCCTTCCTCTGAGGAAGGAGAGCCACAAGATTGATTTTATCTCTTTGTTGACTTCCATGTTTGTCCTTCAACAAATACAAGATTGTAGCTTGAATGATCCAAATAATACTTTGGATCAAATACGCTGAACACTGCACAGGCATAGGCATAAAACCTGACATTAGACCACCCCTTGAAGCTTAAATAGCCTTAGTAAATTAGGCACACTGCAGAGTTTGTTTTACCTCTCTTCCAGTCATGGGATCTGCAGGTATGGCAGTTAAAATACTTTATTCTATTTCTTATAATTTTCCTGGAACCTCTTTGCTGACCAATAAAGTACATGTTATGATTAAAGCCATTGTTGTGCTTAGTCTACACTGTAGACAGCTAAGGGTTCACTAACATCTAGGAAGTACATGAGTGGAACTTTACTGGATCTCAGAACTGTAAATTATAATAGAGCTAAGGCAGTCATTAAGGTTTGCAAATGTACATCTCTAAGCAGCAAACTCTGTCTACTACTTCGACACATACAGGTTTCAAAAATGCTGCATTAAACTGGAGAGTATTTAATCCTCATCAGACTACACAGGGGCAGGGGATTTTTTATAATTAAACTTGTAAATTTGTTCTTTGGTCTCACATTCACTTACTCCATTTGACAGTACTGGGTTATTTATGCATATCCCTTGCACAAGCAGAAATGGTGGGCAGATATTTTGCAGAGCTTTAACTTAGCCAGCTTCCAGATCCACACTAATCTGAGAACACAGGGAAGTTCACAGATCTTTGTGATTCTAAATGGGGTAGGGGAGATGCTTTAGCTCATTTACTAAAGAAAGTGAGTGGATCAGCCCCTCTGTAGGATTTCAGACCTTCCATTCCCATGACTGATTGGTATGAATCCATGGTGCTTTTAGTCTTTAGCCTAAATTAAACAAAACAAAAGCAATAAAAACTGGGAACGTAGCAATACTACAGCACACTGCAAACTTCAAAATGCTGTTATGAAACACAAGTGTTTTAATGTAAGGTACTTTATTTTCTTTAAATAATGAACAGAATATAAAAATATGAATATGAAAAGTCACAAAATGAGCTTGAAGTAGAAAACTGATTTTATTATGTATAAAAACCGAGTAACTTGTGGAAGTTGTGAAGAAATTTGTATAGCCTTTTTCTTAGTTGGTTATTCCCTGATCTAGTTAATATCACAAAAACATAACACTCTCTTCCCTCTGACTCCTCTCGTTGTCACAGGTACTGTTCAGTCAAATGGACAGATTCCCCAAAGTGTTCCTTGTTCCAGTGCAGAATTTCCAGACCCTCAGAAGAAAGCCGATACATCCGAGGTACAGGTGAGCAGTTACTACAGTTAAATGTCACCTGTGAACAAGTTCTCCAAGTTTGTTTTCCTTCACCTTCTATCTTCCCCCTCAAAGTGCCAATGAGAAGGATTTGTTCCTGGGAAAAGTGGCTGCCCCTCCTCATGTTTTACACACTGCAAACAGTGTGTGTGCTGTGCAGAACCAGGACCCTTCAGTGGGAGGTGAAGGCACAGCCACCCACTGCTTCTGGTCTTCAGAAAAAGCATCCATGAGTTCATGTAGCAAGAATAGGAATGTGCCTGCTAGGATAGTCTCAAAGTGTGCTGCCAGAGCCTTGGTGCCATGTTCTGTCTCTGCCAAAAAAAAAAGTCTTGCCTTTTACAAGGCATGCAGTAGTGTTTTCAGTAGGGAACACTGCACAGCTGAAGATGAGTGTGTAAGAAAGGAGAAACTATGAAGAACAAAGAGAAAACATTACATGTTTTCCTTGGGCTCTAAATATATTTCTTAGTTAAACTTCATGTACTTGAACCAAATCTGGCTGTAAAAATAGCAATGGGTACAGTTAAGAGAACCTCAAGAACATCATACAGAAAAAAAGTAAGCATTTGTTTGCAGTTAATTATTCAATCTCTCCATCATGCATGAAGTGCACAGAACAAATGATATTAAATTCCTAGGATTTTTCTGTCACCAGCATTATATGTTCTACACTTCCCATTTCTGTCTTTGAGTTCCTCCTGTTTCTCTGTTCTGAGCCTCACTTCCTCTGGACCAGATCACATTTAGAGAACTCAGCCAGTGGCTCCCTCCTCCTGTGTCTGATTTACTTCCATGTTTGTAGGCAAGGAGTGAGGAAGAAGAGGCATGGCATTAGCTCATGCCAGAATTAATGCTGCTGACTGCAGAGATGCAGAGCTCTTTTCTCAAGAAGCAGCAAAGAAACAGGAGGAGCTAGAGATCTGTGTGTATCCACTGGGCTTCGATCTCATTGCAGTTATGCATGTGGTGAGATAGCTCCCGTGACTGGAATGTTGTCATGAAGGGCCACAGGCTGTTTAGGAGAGAGACCAGGAAGGTGGAGTCACCCTTGATGTGAGGCAACACTTGGAGCATACTGAGCTCTGCCCTGGTGGGGATAAAAGGGCAGGTTAGTAAGGGTGACACAGTGATGGGTGTTTGCCACAGGCCGCCTGGTCAGGAGGGAGTGGATGAGGCTTCTACAGGCAGCTGGAAGCAGCTCCACAGTCACAGGCCATGGTTCTTGGGGTCCTTAACTATCCTGACATCTTCTGGAGAAGCAAAACAGCAAAGCACAAGCAGTGCAGGGGGTTCCTGGAAAGCAGTGATGACAACTTCCTCTCACAGGTAGTGGAGGATCCCACAAGGAATGCTGGGCTGCCCAAGCTTATACTAACAAACAGGGAAGGCCTTGTTGGACATGTGAAGGTTGGGGCAGCCTTGGCTGCAGTGGCCATGGGATTGTAGAGTTCAGTACTGAAGGAAGAAGTGGCAGGACAGAGAGCACAATTACAAACAGGGACTCCAGGAAAGCTAACTTTAGCATCTTTAGGGATATTCTTGGAAGAATCTCATGGGAGAAGGCCTGAAGGGAAGAGGGGTCCAAGAGAGGTGGTCAAAATTCAAGGATCATTTCTTCCAGGCTCAAGGACAATGCATCCCAAAGACACTTTCTTGATGTTAGTCTTACTAATTGTAATTATTTGAAATTTTAAAAGTACTTGTTGTCCGTGGACAGCATTCAAAGAAGCACTATGAATACTGTCAACAGGGAGGTTTCCACTGTCAAACCTCTGTGGCAGCTCCAGAAAGAAAACAAAATACCATTTTCATGTTTCTGGCAAAATGTACTCTACCTAATTTCCCTGTCACTACACTGATGTATTTTCACATTTTTTTATGTTCTTAGGCAGTGGCATTAGTTTACACATTTATTATGTCTGTCCTTTTATTTTTCTGCTTATTAAAGGCTGAAACAAATAATGCCAGTGTACGAAGCCTGGCCCAGCCATTGCTGAGGCCACAGAAAGTCCAGAGTAAGAGGACATCACTGCAGCCTCCTCCTCCACCTGAAAGGCGTTCATCTGCTATTTCTGCTTCACCAGTTCTGCCCTCCAAAGTGAAACGAGACAGTGGCATTTTCCTAACAGATCCAGAGAGCTTTCCAGCACCACCACCTACACTGAAGGTTGATTTTCCTCCACCACCACCACCTGATTTCTGTGAACCACCTCCTGATTTTGTGCCTCCACCACCACCAGTCTCCAGCAGCAGTAATGGAGATGTGCCATTACCCCCTCCACCTCCACCTGTCTCCAGTAAGCCACCACCACCTCCAGCGAAGAAACCTGTACCACTTCCTCCAAAAAGGCTGGAAAGCACAGGACAAGATGGAGAGCCACAGTCAGTGGGGCCACCTCTGATGGCAGGGGGAGGCAAGCAAGCTGATTTCATGTCTGACCTAATGAAGGCTCTTGAGAAGAAAAGGGGTAATAGCTCCTGAACTCTGGGAATGGGTAGACTTTAAGACATAGCTGGTTTTTTGAGGCATCGCGGAAGGTCATGCTGGATCAGGCTTCTCCAGGAGGAATTCTCCTTCAGAGTTCCTCTTGGGGTGGGGGGGTGTCTTGAGAAGGTGGGGCACCCTTTGTCTTCCATTCTGTCCCTATAACCTGCTCTTTTCCTCCCTACACCTCACCATCCCCTGCTCTTAATTCCCATTCCACCACCAGGCCAAGGTAAGAATTAGCTGGAGTCTTGCTTCCCTCCACAAGGACAGCCAGGCATGGTGGAGCAGCACTCTGGAGCCAGCCATTTCAGAAAGTGAAATGCAGCTACTCTGGCTGCCTTTTTAGTAGAAATTGAGTTAAAGGAAAAATACCGTGTCCTCATGCAAATTTTGAGAAGTGGGAAGGAAGATCCTTTTTCACAGAATTGCCCTTAAAAGTACTTCATCAGAAAACTCCCAGCTATGGGGGATTTTCTTCCAATACAAAGATGCTTTTAATTTTTTATTTTTTTTTTAAATAGTAGGTCTTAAAAATTAAAACCTCAGCTAGATTATTGGGAGATGCAAGTTAGGGCCAGGACCATTTCCAGACAGTGTCACTCCAAATGTTACATATTCCTGTTTCTATATGCAATTCAGTCATACCTGTCAGCATTCACAACTGCTACTTTGAAATCTCATTGATTTGGTTGCCGTAGACAAAGAAAAATATTTTATTTTGAAATCATATATGCTTCCATGGTAAGAAGAGATTTTTTTTCTGTTGGTTAACATTTGTCTTCAAACTGTACCTAGAAATGATCTGTCTTGTGAAAGGCTTTGTAATTATCTTGTATCTGATAGGAATGTCTCCTCCTCCATTTGTTCTCCCCATTTAATTCTCCACTGTTCGTTTAGGAAGCATTCATTGTTAGCTCTTAAATAAAAATAGCTTCTATTTTATATCTGTACAAAGTGTCACAGTTAATGAACAGCCTTTTTCTGGCAATTGGAACTTCAAATATTTTAAAGAATTTTTGCCTATACCTTCTAGACTTTGTTTTTATTTTTTCTGGTTTTTGCCTCTTCTCATGCACACTTGACCTTCTAAGATATCAGCGGTATATCTCTGTATTTTGAATGATAAAAAAGCAAAGTGTGTGGTCTAAATAAATAAATACATGAAAGCAGCTGACAGAGCAGGGGATGAGCCTGCTGTTTTTGTCAGAATGGATTGCTAGATCCAGAAGTGGTGTTGGAGGTGAGAGAAAAACAAGCTGCTGGCAGTGCCACAGTCTGTGTTTTGGGTCATCTCTAGTCTTATTTGTGGCATAAGGTTGGTTTGGCAATACTTAGATATCTGCATAACAAGATCAGCAGAAATAAGAAAGCTGTAACCATGTCTTCATAAAGAACCTTTCCCTTTGAAATTACTACTTTTAAAAAAATTCTATTTTATTTTATTTAAAGCTGAAAACAGTGTTTGGAATCACATGCATTTCTTCCTGAAATGATTTTGCTTTAAATACCATGTTAAGCTGACACAGAGAGAGTCCATCCAGCTCTTACTGGTTTCTGAGCTGCCTTGCTTTCAGCTGAACTGAGCAAAAAGCTCTCACCAAGAAAACTATGCCCACCACTAAGAAAAGTGTCACCTGGAAGTCTTGAATTGACATGCTGAGACATTGAAAAGGTATCTCAGCACCCTCAAATTGCCAAACTGAGAAACTCCCTTGCAGCCAGTGCAAAGCTCATACAGGCCTCAATTCAAAGTGGAGTGGAAAAATACCAACAGCCTAAAAGTGAGAGGGTTAAAACTAGAAGTTTAAAAAAAAAAAAAAATTAAAAATGAGGAAAGGATTACTGTTTCCCAATCCCTTTCCATATATAACTGAAGGAAGCATTATGCAGAATCATTGAAGAGCTGGACAGTTTCTGACTAGGTATTAGGAGTGCACATATTTGACATACTAAGGTGACAACAGCTGTCTGCAAGTCAACTATTTTTAAATCAAATTAATTTTATGAAATATACACCCAGCATCAAAATAAAGCAGAGTATATCCTTGGAAAAATGTTGCACAATAAGGTCACAAAGCACTGAGACTTTTACAATGGATTTTCTAGCATTCACTCTTTTCACCAGAATGCCCAGCCTCCCACCTTATTTCCTTCCTCCCTTCTCTTTTGTTACAACACAAAAAAACCAATTTTATACATTTTTTATATCTGCAGTCGATCATAATTCACACACTTAAACAAAAGAAGTTGAACTTTCTTAAAAAAAAAAACATAAACAAAAACAAAGTCTACAGAAAATTCCAGAAATCAATTAAAATGCTGTGATGATTAGACCTCTAGCAACTATTTTGTGTATGTACATGGCTACATGGAATTTTTAAAACGTAAGATTTAAACTTCATTCAAAGAACAAAGCTGCCCCTTATTGATACACAATTATGTGGCTTGATCTGGTACCAAAATATGCTGCAAAATACAGAAAGATGTTCCAATGCTGTAATTCAAAGTCTTTGTAAAAAGAAACCAATCCTTCCACCTCTACCTAACCTACTGCCCTCTAAATGGTCTTTAGATCACTTAGACCTTACAGCATTTTAGCCTGCAAATATCTGAAATTGCAGCACATCCTTTTTAACCTCCCTCCATACCAGAAATGGAAGCAGTCTCAGCTGACACACAGTCCAACACAGTCCTTTTCCAGGTCCAAACAGTGAATTTTTCCTGAGACTTCATATCTATGCAGCAATAATCTTTCTACTCCTATCAAAAGATAGTTTCAAAGTGCAATGGTCCTCTGGATAGGCACCTGACACCAGCAAAGACACCAAAACTTACTCTGGAGTAAGTCACTCCCAAGACCTTTGCTAAGTATTTAACTGCATTTCCTTTAAATCTTTTGTCAACTTAATGGTACAAAACATAATCAGAATGAGAAAAGGTCTATGATGATCCTCTATGCCAGGTCTGCAAGATTTAACATTTATGTCTGCAGAACACAGCTATATTTGAGTGTGTAACAGCAAGAGGAAAATTCATCAAAATACTGCATTATTAAAACTAGCTTAGATGGATTTTAAATTGATCAGTCACTAAAAGATACTAAGACCCACCTGATCAGCCATGAATTTTGAAAGGTTAAGTGTGGCAGAACTTAAATATTGGGACTCAAAGTAATGCACAGCTGAATGTGAGAAACAGAGTTGTCAATGCCAGCATGATCTGCTGGTGCAACCATACATAGTGATGCACTTCTTTAATCTTAAAACTTCATAAAGTGGTCAAGAACAGTAGCAGATTCCAGCCCACAAAGTCTAAGGGGAGAGAAGTTCCTGTGGCTTGATCCATTAGCCCTGTTTGAAGGCTTGAGCTTTGACCTTGATCATTCTTCTTGCTTGTTTGAATTTCCCTCAGGATGAACAGCTGACTTTCAGATGCTTGGCCCAAGCTGGGGGGCGCAGGGAGTACCCTGCTCTCTCTGCAGCCTCCTGCCTCTGAAAGGGGTGTTGTAAAACCTGCCCTAGGAGCTGAACCTGGAAGCAGTTAAAAATGGGTAAGTTTTAATACAAAATGCTTTCTGGTAAACAAGGAAAGTTTTTTCCATTTTGCCTTATGCCCTCCTGGCTCCAGAAAATACCACATTAATTGCTTACTATTATTAGTACTGCTATTAATACAGTCACTACTATGTATGTTATAATTAATATTATTAATAATTTTGTTAATATTTTAAATAGCAATTGGTGTTGTATAGTACAATTTGGGTCAAAATGTAGTACAGTTCAAAGTGTAAATGTAAAAATTGTTTCTTTAGCTGTTATGACAGTTATTATTAAATCTGCCACAAAAAAAAAGATAATTTTACCTCTGAGAAATCATTCAAATTAGCTTTTTGCACTGCTGATTCTGCCATCCAATTCCTAAGTATGTATCTAGGATTAACAGCTGAAACCAAGAGTAAATAATGTTAAATTTAGTTAGACATATTCAACAAAATGGAAACAGTCATTGAAACATGTCACTGAAATCTTCAAGAAGATTTAAATTTGCAGATCAAGAAAAAAACACATAAAATGGAAAAGGAATTAATCAATCTACTTAATTCTATGAGTTGCTAAAAGGATTTTAAAACTTGCAGTATCAGTAGTGCCAAAGTGCCAAGCAGAAATTGGAGTAGCCCAGAACATGACATTGATACGGGAAGGATTTCCTGTCAGGAACACCTGCAGGCTTTTCAAGTGTGATGAGTTTATCATGTGATGAGTTATTCCTGCTGTGTTGATGGAAAACATTTCAATGTTCAACCTTTCTGGAAATCACAAAAATTAATACTGTATTGTTTAATTTAAAAAGAAATTACTAAGATATATTTTAAAGTATATGCACTTAGATACTCCTTCTATGTCATGTAACAGAAGTTTAGTCATAAAAGTCTTTAATGTTACATTTCAGCTGTGTATTTCAGAAACTACTTTGTCAACTTCCCTTTTAATCTCCTGGCTGGGGGTAGGCAGAAGCTCTTCAGATTTTTCCACAGCTGTCTGTTGTATCTTTTTGGAAACCCTCATGACAACTGCACTGTTTCCCTGCCTTGTTTCAGGCTGCTTTTGTCTAGCGAGCAGTAGAGAGAATTTAGCTAAACTGAAGATGAAACTGCTAAATTAGTAGACCAGGATATATCCTACAGCAGAGCTACTAACAACTTGTAAAAGGAATTTTGTCAAACTGTATGCCAGGGACAATTCTTATCAGCACACATGGCTCTAATTATCAATTTCTTAGCAGATTATGTCAATGAAATTACTATTTTTGTTCTGCAATTAAAGCCTAGAATTCTACTTCAGTAAGTTTTCCTGTTACCTAATGCTCAAAACAACATTACAGAATAATTGTAACACTTCAAGCCTGTTTTGAAGTCTTAATTTGCCATTGGTCTGTATATTTTTCCCAATACAGTTAGCATTTATTACATTAAGGTATTAGTGATACCAAAGGTTTTTCATCCAGGCACTTGAAACCAAAAGTCTGAGATTTATGGACATACACAAACTTTATCTCCTTCTCTTTGCACTGATGTCCCAGTAGGTTTTATATGAAAAAATGTTAGCTTTAGATATGAATAAATGTTAGTTTTATATATTTCTTTTTAAAAATCCACAGAGATTTATAAAATATTCTTATAAATACCCTTACAGCATATTTGAAAGAGGGTATTAGAAAAAGCAGAGCAATCATCAAAATTACCATCTCAAACTATCCTCTACTCAATTCCTTTAATCAATTAGTTATTAAATTATTTTATTTACAAATAATATATTACAAGGGGCCGCAGACATTCTTCTTTTTCACATCCCCACTGTCCAGTATGTACTCAGACATATTAAAAAAGCCAGTAAATACAACTGTCTACTGGGAATCCTGATAACCTCTACACAGGCATAACAACACTGCCCTAACTGCTAAAAACCAGTGTTTTATCACTTGGCAAAACAATTTGCACTGGCCAAGTATTTGATTTAATCCAGTAAATGGCTTATCAATAGTAAAGTGTGATAACTATTTTTAAAAATATTTTTAAAGGTGAAAAAGTTAAGATATGACTCATTCAAAAAATGGTAATTCACATTACAGCTGTGAGTCATTTTATCAGGAGAATATTTGTCCCAGAAATAAATTCTTAACAATTGCAAATTGACACGCTTCACAGTGGTTTTAAAAATACTGGTATTTAACACAAGTGACAAGATAATTATGAAAGAGTAATACAAGCCAGGTAAGAAAAGGGCAAAGCAAAAGAACTTTCGTGCCCTTATAAGTATGATCTGGTCTACTTTTTTTACATGCTTCTTTTGTAAAGAAATACAATTTTAGACTTGGATTGTCAAAACTTTTTGATCAACTCCAGAAGAACTAAGTTTAGGCAGTGCAAGATAAAATGCTAAGAATTGAAAACTACATAAAGGGAGAATAAAATAAAAATAATGAATAAGTGATGACATCAAATGATTCAAGTTAATGTACTTTGAGAAGTGAGATTTTTTTATGACACTTACTAACAATTAGGGAAGGGTGAGGAATAATGAGGTGTTAATGCCAATATATTCAAAGTCAGTCAAAGACAGCAGTACACAGTTTAGTGGAACTTCCCAACACAGTTGAGAATCTGAAGAGCCATGACAGTTTTGTCTTCAACATGAAATGCTGGGTAAAAATGCAGAATTGACTGAATTGAGCCAAATTTCTGCTGGAAGTTTTGCTGACCAGCACAGCTGTTAAAAGCAAATGCTCAAACAAACAACAAAACAAAAACTGAAATAATTTTAAAAAGACCACAGGGGCATCTAATCAATCTATTTAAATGCACAGATAAATAAATATAAAATGGAACAAAAAAAATCCCAAAACCTCTGAAAAAAATTTCAGTCACTCTGTAACATGGAGCAGCTAGCAAAAATCCAACTAGAAGTGTTGATTTTAAATAAAACAATAACAAACCAACATTAGTAGCCTATTATAAATTTTTGCATCTCTGCAGTATGAATAGAGTGATAGTTGATTATATGGAAGAAAACTAACTGAACCATTAATCTTTGCAGATCAAGTTTTGACTGCTACCAAAACTAAGACCATTAGCACAAGTGTGATTTTGGAGGCAAAACCTTTTCTGTGTTTCATCCATCTTCTGTACTATGAGATCTTCTGAGATGCATATGGAAAAACATAATGATAGTTTACAGAAGAGCATTGACAAACTAGGATCCTTTCTGATTTGGAATGAACCTCAGAATGTCATGATTTTCTCTAAAAGCAGAGTCAAAAATACAGAAGAATAAGAAGTGTGTTTAGACAGTTTTCAGCATCCAATTTTAGCTGAGGAAAACAGGAGCTTGAAAACTCAAAATGATAATTGAGCAAAGGGCCTCAGAAACTCACAGATGAAGCTTCTTAACCCTATCAAAAACAATAAAATAAATACCTGTTCTTGGTAGCTCTTTTCATATTAACTTTCTAAAATGCATATAGAATTTTAAGAATTGTTCTTTAAAAAGGATAGAGCCTTTGTTAGAAAATGGGGATGCAAACCTGAAACCATCTGTGCCCTCTGTAGTTTTACTCTCATTACTGAAAGTCAGTGCCAGCTCCTGCCATTTTCCTAGCAAATTGATTGGAGCTCTGGAAGAAAGTGCCCAATCAATACCTGACAAAAGAGTGCAGCCATTTCCATCCTGCTTTGAAGGAAGCACCCTGCAAAGCAGTGTAACAGCAAAGCCTCTTGTGCCGAGTTTGATCAGATCCTCTAGTTCCTGCATGCACTTTGGCCATTGATTTTCAGTTGCTCATTTTCTCTAATAAGCAAATGTCACAAATTTATCACAGCTTATGCATATCAAAAATATCTCCCACTGAACAATTCTTGGAGTTTCATATCTGCTGTTTCTGCTGTGATACCTAACTGCAGTACCTTTGCCATTTTGTGTTTAGAGTAACTTGGAGAATCAAAGCACTTTCCTTTGCCTTCTATGACTAGATAATCCTTTCACAAGGAGTTTTTTCTCTGAGTGACAGAAAGGAAAAGCATGTCCCTATCAGAAATCTGAATTCTCTGTAGCACATAGAAAGGACAGAGACAGACAGAATGAATATATGGTGTTACAAGATTTGCAGCAGCATAATGAGAGCTTCTCTTCTTCAGAAAAATATTTTAGTTCTACCCAAAAAGAAAAATATCTAACACTAAAGAAACATGTAAATAAATATGTGCCATCTGCAAGAGTATAATTCCTTTGGGTTGTTTTACTCACTTGCCATTCTTGTTCTTCTTTTGGCATCTGAGTCATTGTTGTTACTACACATGAAAAACAAATTAAAAGAAGAAAAACAGGAAGCATTTTGGCTAGTGAGGGTTATGCTGATTTATTTTTAGAAATATCTTATTTGACTTCCATTAAAACCATTAAGTGCTCTGCTTTTCTGTTTGACAGAAGCTTGTGTGAATCTCTTAGAATGATCAGACTTGGAAAAAGCTGCACATTCTTGTAGGTTTTGTGCCTTGTATTGATTTTTCCCCTAAGAATTGTATTTTCTGCATAAAATTTCCAATATATGTATTTATTTTCACTATTATTAGCCATGCATACCATATATAACTAAGAAAAAAATGTTATATTTTTTATTGATTTAACACAAAAGAATCCTGTGCATTCCTATCTATGCAACACCATGGTTTTCAAACACAATCTGTGTATTCGCAACTGTTCAACTTCCATCCCCTGCCACCACAATGTTATTACATAGTAAATATTCATATATAAAGAGTAATTAAACACTAGTCATTCCTATGTACTTGCAGAGTCTATTTGTGATTCTTTACTGAGTCTGTAGGATTGGTATTTTAAGAAAAACTGTTAACCAAAGAAAACTGATCAGGTGCTCAGTGAAGGACAAAGAATAGAAATTACTCCTTCCATGTCATTTTTATGTACCTGAGTGTCAAAACAGAACTACGGCAGCAATTATTGTTGAACCCAGCACAATCTAAAACCATGAACACAAAAAAAGGTGTATGAAACCATGCTTGGGGCAGTTTATTAGACCTGCTAAAAGACTATGGAAAATCACTGCAGATCAAAGTTGCCTGCTTCTGGGAAATACACACTTTAAACTGCAATCAGACTTACCTTTTTAACCTCAGGAGGTACATAGTGACCCATTCTGAAAATAATTTGTGTTTACCCAGATCCTGGAGAGCCCAGAACTCCTAAAGAGAAAGAAACATTTATTGACAGATAATCAGAATTCCTGTTAATTCGTGTTAAGAAAAAACCAAAGTAAGCAACAAATAATGTGTTTTAAGCCCATCTGGCAACTAAACCTCACATAACCACTTGCTCATGCTCCCCCTCAATGGGGCTTTAAAGGAAGGTTAAAAGTAAGAAAACTCGTGGATTGAGATAAGAACATTTTAATAACTGAAACAATTTAATAATAGCAATAATAATAGTAATAATAGCAATGAAAATATGAAAAGGAGAGAGAAATAAAACCTGACAGAAACAATTGATGCCATTGAAAAAACAATTTCTCACCCACCTATGCCCAGCCAGTTCCCAAGCAGTGCTCCCCCCTGGCTCTCCCCTAATTTATTTGCTGAACATGACACCAAATGCTGTGGGATATCCCTCTGGCCAGTTTGGGTCAGCTGTCCTGGCTCTGTCCCCTCCCAGCTCCTTGTGTACCCCCAGTCTCCTTGCTGGCAGAGCACCAGGAGGAGCTGAAAAGTCCTTGACTTAGGGTAAGCCCTGCTCAGCAACAACTAAACCATCAGTTTGTGTGTTATCAGCATTATTCACAATCTAAGTCCAAAACATAGCACTGTACTACTAGGAAAAAAACTAACTCTTTCCCAGCTGAAATCAGGACAATGAACAATAAAATGATTTAAAAGGCAAACATATGCTCACCCTTCCAACAATTTTCTCCCTAAGCATTCTACTAGTCTCTTTTCCTCTGTATTTGAATTATTCCTTTTTGGTAGCATGATACATCCAATGACAAATGGATGACAAATTTTACCTAAACACCTCATGTACTTCACCCTTGTTTTTCCTTGGCTTATTGTCTAACCTATTTCATTCTTTTAAGCTATATAATTACAGGTTTCACTCTCTTCTGAGACTTGTACATGGGTCAGATATATTCACAGAGATTTTTTTTCATCAAAAATTGTACAATAAGCAAAATATATAAATAAAGAAAAGGTGGAGAGAAAGGGAAACTAAAGGCTACAGGGATAGGAGAAAACTGAGAATAGAGACAGCAGGAGAGGAGACAGAACTTGGAAAAGGCCAACAGCAAGAAATGAGAGCTTGGGCTTACTGCCTCCAGTGCTGGCCAGCAAACACAAACCAGGCCTCCCTGGCTGATTACACTGAGCTAACAGCTGCTTCATATTCCTCAGCTGAAAGCAGCCAAAGCTCACAGACTTCAGAGAATGAACAGATTAGGAAGAAATGGACATAGATAAAAGGAGCTAAACAGCACATATTCAAGAAACAAAAAGTAAGGGAAATTAAAAGTAAGAAGAAGAAGTTTTGATCCCATCTGGGTTTTCTTGTTGGTTTTTTTTTTTTGAGGAATAAGAGTAAAAATATATGAAAACTATATTTGATCACAGAAATGAGAACAGAAATGACTAAGAGCTGGGAATCAGGCAGGTGGATAACTGGTGAGTGTGAGAATCTAGAGTTTGTTCAAAGATATGCAGAGGTAGGCTGCTTTAGGAGGAATTTCAGAATGTTTTCAGTTAATACTAAATATAAGGACTCCTGCAGTGTTCCCGAAGGATCCTGGTATTTTTAGGTCAACTTTGGTATGCAGCTGAAAAAAATCTTAAATTATGTACAAATCAATATGAAAACTTACTCATAAAAGTATTGGTGTGTAAAGAAACAGAAGTGAAATTACTTTAAAATTTAAATTCTTTAAAACAATTAAACCTTTTCACCAGCATAAAATTGTACTTGTTTTTCCACATAAGCTTTGGAACTCAGAATTTGTGGGCTAAATAATTTCATTCTGTGGGAAAAAAAAAGATCAGATTGCTACCAAGTGAAAGCTGGAAATGACCCTTGGTGTAGCAGCAGGGTCACAATTCCACCACAATCGCTGGTTCCTCAGCCAACATCTTCAAAGATGGGGAGATGGAGTTGCCATAAATGGAAAAATCCCTTGGGTTCTATGACAAAAATACCTTCTTTCAAACACACCCATCCACTTATCACCCTCCTGTGCAAATGATTAATTCCAAAGCCACAGCTCCTGGGGTTCTTTTTGTTGCTTACCTCTAGAGTATCTAAACTTTTAACATCTTAATGGCTTCAAGTTCATAGAAAAGGTCAGGACAGACTTCTTACTTAACAGAAAAAACCAAGGAGAACCAAAAAATTTGCTCAAAACCACTTAATTATACTTGGAAAAAGAACCATCAACTCCTCATTTTCATTCTGTGTTTTACATTCCTGCTGCATAAAAACAACCTCCAAAGTCCACCTGCCCTCATTTTAAATTGGCTTCAAAAACAGACATAAATCAGATGTATGGGGAAGGCAATGAAGTTTCCCAGGCAAAATGAACAATATTCATCCCATGGAAAAGGCACTATATTAAAGAATAAAAGGAAAAAAAAAATTGGCTCTTGCAAAAAGGCTTTTGCTTCGCAGATTAGGTTGCTTTTCAGAACCAGATTACAAGCTTCCTTTTCAGAATTTCCCTCTTGCTTTTTTACCCAATTATGATTTGCCTAGCACCTCAGTCCAGTTCAAGTATTTCAGCTGTATTTCCACTTTCAAAGATTGCACTCACCCAGGTAAAAAAAATTAAATAGTCTCAAATCTATGGTTATACTTGGTCCTGAAGAATAAGTTCAGGCTAAATTAGCAGCAACACAGGAGGGGATAGCAGGCTGAGCAGGACACAATAGCAAAATGTATTCTTATGCTTTAAATTACATTTGAAACCAATCTTGTGCTCAAGGAAGGGCAGAGGCCAATCTGGGCAGAGAGTTCTAGCAGGAGTTTATGCTGAGAGGGGACCTCCCTTATCAGATACTGAGACAAACAAACATGGCTGAGAGCAGAGGTTTAGGCTGCTGGGTTTACCATGCACAGTTTGGTTGACCTGAGGCTGAAATTTTCCTGATGAGCCCTGTGAAACTGCACTTGTTGGTAAATCAAAAAAAGGGAGATGAGGGGGAAGAAAGTTCTTTGTAGCAGACCCACATCAATGTGAAGAAAATCACATTCCCCATTGTATATCAGTATTTATGACTACCCATATTGAACCTGTACCAAAATCTGACTTCAGCATTCTTCATTAATGCACCTTTCATTAGTACTTTTGATTAACATATCCATCATTACCAGACACAGGCTTAACAAAGGGTGGTAGCCTGACACAGGTATATTAGTCCCTCTGTCCCTTAACAATGATACAATCTTATATTTCCCAGATGAATCATGGCTTGAGGTACTATATTGTGATTACTCTCCACTTGATTTACTCTTTTTTTGTTAAGTATTTCTAAGATTGGGTGCTTGTATTTATACCTCAGGAATATGGAGCTCCTTTAACTGGTCTGCAGTAATTTCACTCAGCTCTCGGAATGTCATTGTAAAATCAGCCTTTGTATCTTCCATAATCTAGTGAATAAAGATACTTCTATGAATGCTTTTCAAGTGTGGGGTGTCAGTTCAGATATTTGCCAACAAAATTAGCAAAGTAAACTCACTTTTAAGAGGAAAGCAATCAAGTAGTTATCATTCTCCTTCTCCCCAAGAAGACCCAATTTTGTTTTGAATAGTTCTGTGAAACTGAAAATGGTAACAAAATACGGAAATTGTGAACTTTACATATTTTACAGTACTGAGACTAGAAGGTTTCAGTTCTGAAAGTGCATACCGAGTGTAATAGTGCTCACCATACCCCTCCAAAATTTGGGAAGCTCTGCAAAACAAAAGAAATGTCAAGTTCTAAGGAGCTACAACACTGCTGCAGGTATAATCCTGCTGTACTTTAACCAGTGAAAACTTCTGCCTGCCATCTCAGAAACACTGATACTCTGAGTCATCAGCGATCTGTTCTTCCTATAAAGATCTTTACAAGAGGCTATTAAAATACTACTTCATTACTTCAGGAGGGTGCATGGTCTTCCTAAGTAAGTGTCTTACAAAACAAGCTAGACAAACTTAGAACAGAAAACTACAGGCAAAGGTCCTACCTTAGTGGAACAGGCAGGATCACACAACATCTAATACCTCTCTGTGGTCCTATTATACTACAATTTATGACCAATAAAAACTTTTCTCCCCACCCTCCAATCTTATTCTGGCCAATAATTAATCCAGAATCAATTTCCAGTTAAAAAGAAAATAAAATATTTTAAAAGCTAATCCCTTTCTTTCCTAAGCATGTGGTGATTACAGTGTCTCCCATCTCACTAGTTCCTTTAAGCATTACGATATTTTAAGGATTACTTACAGCTGCTTTTGCCTGGGATCCAATAAAGGTTTTAGAGCTTGTAACAGCTTGCTCAGATTAAACAGCCCAACACTTGCCTGATTTCCTATTTTATACCTCCTTTCATCATCGGATGTGTTTGGAACAAAATCTGTTTAAAACCAAACATTAGTTTTCTGTAACAGAGTAATTACAATAAACAATCAATGTTGAGATACTGAAATACATTAATTTTTGTATTTAGACAGCAAACTTATAGAAGACCTAAAACTACTAAATATTTAAAATCAGATCACAAGAACACTTATTTAAAGTGAATTAACTCAAGATCTATTATTTCAAAATCTAAGGAATATATCCTTCACACACAAGTTCCCATGTGTCACAAGTGACATTTTCCTACCTGAAGATACAAGGTAAATTCAGATGGTTACAGAGAAAAAGACCATTTTTGCATTAAAAACACTGTCTTTTATACTTAAACCAAATATTTTTACTACATCTAGTGCTACTATTTTGCACATAGATTAAGCAAACAAATGTCCAACTAGACTCAGGATTTAAGTATTTATGGAGAAGTCACACATACAGTGAACAGTACTTAATAGGCCACCTAAACAAGATTTGTTTCAATTGGACAAGCAAGCTTTGTATTCACATAAAAATCAGGCCTAATGTGTTCCACTACGCAAATCCATTATCTGGGAGATAATAAATACCTACCATGCAAGTTACAGGTACCCAGAAGTAAAATGTATACCTACCTACAGCAGCAGTCTGTGCAGGGATCAGTGGGAACCCTCACTCAGGTCACACCCAGGTAAGCTGATCAATGCCCACAGCATCGCCTGAGCCCTCACAGGACACTGACAGCAAGTGGAGCTCTAAGGAGGAGACTGGTACCTCATCTGTCAGATCTGGCGAGTGCTTCAAAGCTGAATTTCAACTCTAACCCTCTCATCTGGCTCCAGGATGCTCTATCTGGCTGGGACAGAGTCAGTTCTCTTCACAGCAGCCTGTCTGGCACTGTGAGTTGGACTTGTGACTGAAACAGTGCTGATAGCACAGCAAAGTTCTCCACACAGCTCAGCAGGGCTGGCCCAGAACCAAAGGCTCTATTCTCACTCTGCAACCCCAGAAAATGAGGCTGGGAT
Organism: Parus major; assembly: GCF_001522545.3. Lineage (NCBI taxonomy): Eukaryota > Metazoa > Chordata > Aves > Passeriformes > Paridae > Parus > Parus major. Next base: position 16,127,501 of record NC_031769.1, on the reverse strand, counting down.
GGGTAAGAGGCTAGGAGGGGATGCAGCTGGAACAGCTGAGCCCAGCTGACCAAAGGGATATTCAACACCTGTAACATCATGATCAGCAATAAAAACTGGGGGTAGTTTTTCCAAGGCAGCTATTACTTGGGGATTGACTTAACATCAGCCTGCTGGTGAGATACGGTGAGTGATTGTCTTTGCACCAGTTGCTGGTTGCTAGTGCCCCTTTTTCCCCTTGACTTATTCAGATGTCTTTATCTTGACTCATAAGCTTTTTCTTAGCCTTGCTTCTCTAATTCTCTCCCTCAGCCCACAGCAAGGAGGAGTGAACAAGTGGCTTGTGGGTCCTTAACTGCCAGCTGGAGTCAAGCCACCCTACAGAGAGAGAGCTAAAAGCAAAAAAAGCCCCATTTTGTTCAATACAATAGAAACAATATGACATTTATTCTCATGACTTTTCCTTAATTTGAGGCTGCAGGCATGAAAACACATAGCAAGGTAACCACTGCTGATTCTGAAGTTTATTCAGTTGGAAACTATAAACAATATTCTAAGAATACACATTTATGTATGTACTGTATGTGTGTCTATCAATCCCAGACTGATTGAGTTAAGACTTTCAAAGAAAGGTTACCATGACTGTGTAGGTTTGATTTCTTTCCTTCCAACATATAATTAGCTGCTGTGACTACAAAGCTAAAGCTTCATGCATGTAAAGTTACTGTCTTCCACTTCTGCTTTTGGCTGCTTCCAGCAATATAAAATTTTTAGTTTTCTTGGCTTCTGTTGTAGCATCTATTGAATTGATGGTGTTCAAGTGGAAACAGTCTCATGGAAATGGGTTTAATAGTAATATATCATTTAAAAAATTCAAGACTTTTAGTTCTTGAATGCATCCTGTATAGTGTGTCATAAAACTGGTCACTGATGCAATTTTTTCCCCTAAAGCTCTTCAAATAGTACATATGCTTATGGTTTTTCTGCTAATAATGAAAAGAGGTTTTCATGCAATGGAAAGCATATAATTTAATATAAAAATATTATCTTAAGTAACAAAAAAATAATAAAAACAGGTGTTACACTCACTTGGATCATAGGACTCCATAAATCCAAATGGACCATAATCTATTGTTATGGACAACAAACTGAAGTTATCTGTATTGCACACACCTACAGTTAAACAGAAAGGAGAGACAGAAGTTAAAATTCCACCTGAACCAAATCTCTAGGCAATTTGCTGTGAAACAGGTCCACTGAATTTAGAGAGCTCTCAGGAGTCAGAGTCTGGAAAATGAACCTGTCCCTGTGCCCCCAGCCCACGCCCTGCAGGACACTGAGGCTCCTGCTCCCACTGCTGTTTTGGGGTTAATCCCACAAATCTGCAGAAAGCTGGACAGCTCTGCCTCCTGTGCACTGTAAAAGGCCAGGGCTTTATGTGGATGGACCCAGTTCAGAGCAGTTAAACTTACATGTGGCATCAGTACCCTGTCTTTGTACATTGTCCTGTTGCAGCAGCTCTGAGAATTCCTGCGCCCCTATTCTTGTCCTGTCACAGCTGAGAGATCAGACAGCATAACCCTTACAAAAGCCCCTTGTGTAACAGATAAAGCTGCAGGTGAAGACATCAGCAGAACTGAAGATGGTGACAAATAAAAGCCATTTTTAAGTACTTTACTGTAAAGTGACCCTCCCCTAAAGCCAATGCCATCTGGCACCTTACCATGTGCAAACCCCACAGACATCCACAAGGAAATGAGATTTGCAGTCTTTGACACAACTGTAGAGAAAAATTCCTAAAATCAAATACATCTTTTAGTTCAAGTTCTCTGTATCAAACATATTGAAATACATAAGCATTCCATTTGCTTTAGAAATATGTAACACATTCTATTTTTCGAATCTATGTATCTGTCAGGATTTGCCATTCCCATTCCTAATTATGTGAATGCATAAGAACCTTATCCAGCAAAGACTGTAGTTAAATAAGTATACACAGATGCTCTTAAAGAAGTTAAGTAAAATAAAAGCAACAAAAAAACCCCAAAGACACTATATATACTAGGCAATATACTAGAATATACTATATAGGCTACATTTACATTAGCAAAAGCACACTTCCTCATTTCATGACCACTGTTCACCGACAACCTGAGCAGTAAGAGAACAAAAAACAACAGAAAATAGAAGCTTCATAATAAATATTTTCATAATGGAAACTGGTGAAAAATGTTCGTATTTGACTTTGAGAAAACAAAAAATATCAAGAAGCAGATTTTTACTGATGAGAATTAACAAACTTTTGATAATAAAACCTGAACCTTACTTCAAATTTTAAAATCCTATAAAACTTGAAATTGTGAAGATCTTACTGTAATTTTTGTTCACATCCTTGTAGGAAATAAAAATGACTCTTAAAAAAGACTTACCAGGTATCTATTTGAATCATTCATAGCTATTGATGGAAAATGTTCCTGGATGATAAAGTCCAGCAATCTTCTGTAATAGCAGAAACAGAATTCTTTAAACAAAACTGGTACTTTGGAACTGATCATTAAAAATTCTTGTTCTCAAACAGCAAAATGCTGATCTACAGCTTGCCACAAATAGTTATTAAAATCTATTTATTCCAATGAATATTAGATTAAGCTCTTCCAAATGCTTAGAGATAAAACCTAAGGTTGTAGTCATACATACAACTGGAGACTGAAACACAGGGTTAAAATTATCCCACCATTAAATCTCCAGAGCATACCAGGACATGGTCTTGCATGCAGCAATATCCATTCTTTAGGGAAAAAAAAATTTGCATTTTAAAAAAAAAACCAGTATAAGATTACAAGGGATTCTACATCAGAATTCTCAAAATAAAAAGTTACAGCTGAATTCCTATGAAGCAGGGTTACTTTCACAGTAACTGACCATTCCAAAACAGTGCTCTACAAGACAGGCTTAGGGAAATGGGACACATGCATTAAAATTTGCAGGAACTCTCACAGAAAACTGGGAAATGTATGAACTTACACTTTCAACTTACAAATCTTTCCAAAACAAACAACTCCTCCCTAGTGCTTAGTTACCAGAACTACTTTGGTATAAAACTTTCCTCATTTTGTGAGATCCAGGCCTTTAGAAACATCTCAAAGAGTTTTAACCCTTGTAAGATCTTTGGTATGCCTGTATAAAAATAGCAGGTTTCCTTTCTAAATTACGTAATCTTACTTGCTCAATAATTTATGTCTAAATTCCAACTGTATAAATGAATTCTAATGCAATTTGATTGTTGAGAAAACTATTACAGTTACTATGAAGATTCAATTCAAACCTTAGTAAGTCCAGTTCCCCTGAGTGAGCTAAGATTTCCAAGGATCCTATACGAAACCATGATTTGGCAAGACGTAGCACTATTGCACCTTAAATACAAAGACAAGTGTGTTTAAATGTAAACAGAGTATCAGCAAAATAAAACAGTTCCATAGCAAAAGCCACCATGTGTTGCTTCTATAGACACAGAGTTTATATATGCACAGTTAAAATGATATTTTGTAAGGATGCCTAACACATAACAGATGAATATGTATAACATTATTTTACTACATATGCATTTTAATGATAAAGCTTGATTTGTTATACCAGCAACCACAGGTAAAATTCTGTTAGTGCATTAATATTAGAATTGCTCCAGAAATGCCAGCCTCAAAGAAAGAACACAAACAGATTTTCTCCATGCTGTGGCATCTGACTCTTTCAGAGCACATATAGGTGATGTAGCAATGACATGGCCACAACTGCATTCCACCCATCCTGGTATTGCTATCAAAACAATGGAAAATTCCTCTAGTTTTTAATAACAGTTCTGCAGTGGGAAATGAAAATAATATTCTTGCAATATGTATGCCACAGTCATAAAAGACTGTTCAGAGGACTTCATTTCTTAAACCAAGATACGTTTCAGATTGATTTTCTCAGGAGAGGTTTTATATCTTAATAAATTAAATTAAGACAATTTATTACTTTTTATTACACATTTTTATGAAGAATTAATTTACAATGTTGTAACATTTTAAAATATGTTCATTACCTCTTTCTTTCTTAATATTTCCATTGTAAAACTGGTCTCTCCACACATCATCATCACTTACAACTAAGCTGTAGCAAACAAGAAATGAACATTAAAATTTATCTCAGCAAAAATAATTAATAACGAAGATCAAAGCAGTATTTTACAGAAATTAATTTTCTTCATAGAAAGAAACATTGTTTTGGTGGCATAGCTTTGTATTTACAGATGACACGGGCAAAGAAGATGCTGAGGCTTACTAAGTTCATGACCAAAATGCATTTATTTTGTATTTAAAGCAATGGTGTCCAATTTCGTTACTCTCACTGTTCTTGGGGAGATGGCTGCCAAAAAGAGCAGTGCAATCACATGGAACCTGAGTGACAGATTAGTGTGACTGCAACATTAACTAAGTCACAATTTCCCTGGGGACAACATGGAAATTTTGAGGAGAGAGAAATTAGAAACCAAATTGTTGCATCAGGTGGAGGTTGCCCATTATATGCACCAAAATTGTCTCAGAAACTTCAGGGACAGGTCTGTGACCCTTAGCAACTGGTACTTGGACTTTTAAAAGCAATCTCTTCCTTTCATTTGCCTTAAAATTCTTCACATTCTATAAATTTTCATGTTTATCCAAATACTGAGGTCTGTGAGAGTTCCGTACAACTTGCTTTAAAATATTTCACAATTTAGATTAATTCTATGAAATAAAGTACATAATTTCATTGTATTTTCTATTCTATCAGGAAGAATCAATCATCACAAACTATGCAAAGGCATCATGTTCCTCCAAGATTAAAGAGTAGGAAGTTTCCTCTCCAAAGAAACTGGGATTACACTGACAATCCAGCTTGTTGCCATCTTCTGAAAGAGATCTTAGCCCCTCAATAGGCTCAGAAGACCCCTAGTTCAAGAATCTAGCAGGAGGATAATTCAGCTCATTTTGTATAATTCTTTTTTTGTTTGTTTTTGATAACTAGAAATTATCACTCTATTCAGGAGAGACATGGATCTACTGGAGAGAGTCCAGAGGAGGGCCACAGAAATGACCAGAGAGCTGGAGCACCTCTCCCACGAGGACAGACTGAGGGAGTTAGGGCTGCACGTGGGGAGTATGGGCAGACCTCACAGCACCCTCCAGTCCCCAAAGCTGGCTGGAACAGATACTCTTTGCCAGGGCCTCTGGCAATAGGACAAAGGGGAATGGCTGTAAACAGAAAAGGGGCAGGTTTAGATAAGACATCAGGAAGAAGTTTTTAATTCTGAGGGTGGTGAGACACTGGAACAGGTTGCCCAAAAAGGTGGTAGATGCCCTATCCATGGAAACATTCAAGGTCAAGTTGGAGTGGCCTTTGAACACCCTGGTTTAGTGAAGATGCCCCTGCTCATTGAGGGGGAATTGGACTAGACCAGTAAAAGTCTCTTCCAATCCAAATTACGATTCCATGATTCAGAATATAGTTGGGTGGCATGCTGCTCGACAATTACTGCAGTTAATTGTATCTGCCACCTATTAGGTAGATGAAGAGAGCAGAGAAGACCAAACTTTTTTTCAAGGTACACAGCAAGGAGCAAAACACAAGCCTAATATTCCATTCATAAATATGACTGAAGTTAGTCACACTGTTAATTCCCAAAAGTTAAATTTTGGAAGTACACTAGATTCTGGTTTTACATACTTTAGCATTGAAATTTTAGAAAGAATTCAATTTAACCAAAAATGTGGGGTATGCATATAAATATGTACAAAAAGGTCATGAAAAGAAATAGCACAAAGTCCTACATAGTGCAGTTGCTTGCAACAGTAACTGTGGGTTTGAAACTAAATTATCATTATTATATTAAGTATTTTTGTAGATATCTAGTAGCTATTAAAACTGAATGTTCTGTTAACTGCAAAGAACAGGCAGTGAATTATTTCAGGAGGGGAAAAATATATAGAAATCAATCTGCTCCTTTTATTGGAGCTGTACTGATACAAGTAGAATTAGGATTTGTTTTTGTCTTTTTAAATACCCATTTGAAACCAATTGGTATGTCTGTAGGATTAAGTACAAAAAGTTCTGACATAAATGAGATGGAAGAAGAAAATCTTAATCCTTCAAGAGAAAAAAAAAAAAAAAGAAAACCAAGGAAGGAACCTCAGACACCTACAATATACTGTGTGCAGCAGAGCACTAGGGGACAGAAGGCACAAAAGTTGTGCTACTAAACTCAACTGTTTTGAACAGATCTATGGCAGAAAGCTTGTTTTCTTTTCACTGTGTAACACTTAGCAGGCTCTCTGCAGAATTCCTACAGAATACCAGCACTTCTATTGCAGATAAAAAACCCATGGGGGCACCAACATTCAGTTAGTATGGACATGCAAGCCTTGAGAGCTGGCCAGGTATCTGAGCAGCCACAGGAACACACTTTTCCACTAGAAAAGCAATTCTCCAATGGTCCCTGTAGGTGGTAAACACCATTACTGGAGAGAAGACCAACTGTATGCTCACCCATAGGAAACAGAGCACTGAAACTGCTCTTACACCAAAGAAACTGGAACAGCGCTCATGGATGGATGGATAGATGGATGGATGGATGGATGGATAGATGGATGGATGGATGGATTATATCCCTCCCTTCCTGGCTCTCACTTAAAGGCATGACTTTACACTCCCAGTGCTCTGCCTGCTGTTCCACATGAACATCAAGCCCTGTGCAAGTAAAGCCACTCGGAAAACTACGCACACTGGTTCCCTTTTTTGACTAAATGCGTAACACTGCTCACTGGTAGTCCCAGTGTGTGACTAAAATGGTACTGTATGAAGTGTTCTGTATCTGGCAGTACAGTCATAAACTGTAGCACCCTATTGGGAACACAGTACTTAAAATTAATAGAGCAAACCAACCTGCTGGGTGTACTGGCATAAGCCATAAGGTTTTTCCTCCCACTTCTGCCAAGACTTGACAAGACCTCTGTTAAGTGCATCCCACCAGCCTCAGTACAACAGCTCCCCATCGGGAAGAATATGGCTGTCAGCTGGGGTTTTTCCAAATTAAGTCTTGCAAACAGTCTGCAGAGCTTGTACAACAGTTAAGAGAGCCAGGCATTTAACCAATCTGCCAGCAGAGAACTAAAGCACACTGTGTGCTCAGTAGAATTTGTGCACAGTAAAGAGGTAATTTCATACTGGTTTTGCACTGAACAATTTGTTGAGATGACAGCAAAGAGAGGCTCTAACCTGCCAAATGATTTCCTACTAATTTTCAGACATATTTAAAGTTCTGCATTAACAGCCAACAGCAAAGAGTCTCAAGATGAAGTCAATGAATGAACCATCAAAAATGTCATTTACAAACACTGCACTTTAACAGAGTAAATGAGTTAGAACTAATGCTAAAGAGATTTGCAGACACTTTGCAAATACAGACACCTAGCCATGTGGCAGCTGAGTACAGGCCTTTTCTGCAGAACATTTGCTTTATTTGAAGCCTTAAACACTGCAGTACAGACTTGAGACTACTTGGAACACAAAGTGAACTTGGCATTTTAAACACGATCATCTGAAAATATTCAGTTACTTTATTCTGAGAAAATCATCCAAATGAATAAATATGTTTGTCTCCTAAATGCCTTCATTCAGTTCTACCTCCAATATTAATGTATTGTATATATATATGTATATATAATATATAAATATAATGTATTATTATTATTAATGACTGACAATTTTTCCCAGCAATCTTAAAAATGACAGTACAAAAATATCCACTTTCAACATTATCCTAGTTGGCTAGATTCTAGCATTTGGACTAACTTTACAGAAATTAGTCTTTACTACACTAAAGTAGTTAAGTAGTATTTCTAGAATGCAGCAAACTGTGTGATGCAATTAATTGCTCTAGCTTATTATTATTGGAAAGTTTTACCCAAAAATCTGTGGAGAACGTATTTTGTTCTGATTGCATACATATGAAGAGATCTTTCATCCTGGAAACTAACTGTCCTGCTTTATTGATGTTCAGTGAAACTCAGTCACAAAATTACCTGTAAATTAGTATACTGTGAACAAATGAAAGAAAAATACCTAGCAGCTCTGCTTGTAGGAATTCCAAGATAGTGCATGGCCTCACTACATAAAAACTCTCGAACAGAAGAGCGAAGCACAGCTCTTCCATCACCATTCCTATAGAGAACAGAGAAATAAGGAACAGGTCATAAAATCAAGGGAAATTTCAAAAAGAAAACATTCTGTTTAGAGTACACAGAATAACTGCAACTTACCTGGAGTATGGGGTCTTTCCTGACCCTTTTAACTGCAGTTCCCACCTCTCACCATGCCTGCAAAAATACCATTGGCATTTCTAGCAATAGACCTCAGGTTAATCATGAATCAGCTAAGCTGAACACAGAGTTCAGACACTTAAAAAAAGTCACACCTGTTTGTATATACTCCGATCAAGTGGGCTCTTCCATCCCCCAGCTGACCTGCCCAGCTACCAAACTGACAAAAATTTAAATCAAGTTATTGTCCTCCATCATTTGTAGAAGTTGAAACAATACAGATTAAATCGAGGTCCTTACAAAAGATACATTTGCTTACATTTAAATGTTGATCCCTAAAGCTGTATTTCCACACTCACTCCAGAAATGAATCAGAAAACCGCAGGAAAAGAGTAACAGCAGTAATCCTCTTTTTTTTTAACCTTCCAGCTATGAAGCACAGCTACAGACCTGTCTTTTTTGTATAATGAGCCTTTACATCCACACGGCTTGTTTTGGTTTTTTTTTTTAATTGGAAATTACAAATCAAATTCTTCTCCATGAATAATCATAGCCATTCCAATGAAATGTGAATCTTAGCAATCATGGTGTTGCAGTGAGGCTCTGTCCTTCTCCACTCCTCTGAGCTCTTAGTGTCTATCACAAAGCAGAGCTGGCCAGGCTGTGGGGTGCTACGCAGGCTCTGCAGCTAATGAAAGTTAAAACAATAATTTGCTCCAGGCATAAACAAAAGCAGAGCAAGTAAACAGGGTACTGTGGAAGGATATTATAGTTCTCTTTCACCTGCAGCCTGTTTTGAAGAACAAGTCTGAAATCAAAATGTTAGTAAGCGTTCATGCACTCACAGGCATATACTCAGGTGCTTACAGGTATTATCAAGGTGTAATTCACAAGAAATACACAATTCCACCTGGAAGAACAAGTGCCATACTTACCTGGTGACCCCCATACCTATGGGCCAGTGGAACAGACCCAAATATCACTTTCCCACCACTGACAAACTCCAGAAAATCAGATGATCCTTTGACAGATATATCAAGATCCAAAATATTTTCAAGAACTTCCTGGAGAAAAAAATAATACTTGAACATGATCAAATTTTCAGTGCTAATAAACATGTTTTCTCTATGTATTTCATCATTAAAAGACATCTCACAATATGTTTTGAATGCTCTTTTTGTTTAAAGTATATATTGAGAAAATGTTTTACAATATATAGAGCATGAATATTAAAGTATACTTTAGTAAATGCGTTAGTAATTTCTATGAACTAGAGGAATAAAAAACAATAGCCAACCTTCGAAACAGCTACAAGATGAACTCTAGATTTAAAAGGTGTAGGATAGACAACTGAAAAAATGCAGTTTCTCACATTACGGACATAATTTTCTTGTATCACATCAACTGGAAAAGGATCTGTAAACATGAAACACAACATGGAAAAGAATCTGTAAACATGAAAGACAACAAATGCTGTAGAAAAAACAATTAATTATATTGTTCTTAGTATGTTTCCTCTTAAATCCAGCCAAGATGCTTTATAAACAATTAAAACTTGTAACATTACAACTTTACCAATATATATTAAGCCTTCACAAAAAGCAAGCCCAAATAAATTTAGGATTTCATTGTTTGGAATTTCTGAAAAGGACTGAATTCTGCAGTTAAAGAATCTACCAGAGTATTCTAGTTTTAAGATCTAAACCGTATCTAAGAATAGACTGAATAGACTGTGACTAGAATAGTCTCAGGGCAGTTTGATGTTGCACTCAATTATATACACCCTAAAAAATACCTGCAGGAGACAGAGTTGTTCAGCTTTACTCAGAGCTGAACCATGTAGTGCAACAGATCTAAGTCACTGTGCACCAGTAATTGCTGTGTACAGTCCATATGCAACAATGTGATCACCACACAACCCAAGAAAACAGATGAAGTCTTTTCTGAGTAATGTAAACAGTAAATGAATGAGTTAGGAGATTTAGCTCTTGCTGTAGCATACATCTGTACTCAGAAGTTCATTCTTCCGTCAGACCTACTCTGTGCCCTTTTCCATAGTAACAGAGGACAAATATTGTTTTAAAACAGTGTGGTTTCCCATCTTTATGGACTTTTGCTCGCAACAATCTTACAATTCCACATTAATTATAAAATCCCAGTACCTCATACTCATTGTTCTGTAAAAACTTGAAGTTAGTTAGCATCTCTGGAGCCTTGCTGCTAGCCATGTTCCTTACAGCTTCTAATGACAGATCCTGTTATAGCCAGCTGCCACAAGATTTATCACTATTATTTCTTAATGCTCACAAGTAATTGTGTCACCTAATGAAATTAGTTCTGTAATGTTATCATATCAATTAGCATTATGATTACACGCAGTTTTGTATGCCCGAGAGCTAGCAGAGCTAGAATCCTTTGTGTACTTCCAGAGAAGCGTCAGGTTATCAACTCTGCACTAACACATAATTGGGACTCGGGGAAAAAGAAGCTCCTTATGACCAATCCAGTTTTAATTATAAAAATAATATCTGACTATGTTTTTCTTCGCTTAGTTACTGCTTAGGGAGCTGCTACAACCCAACAAGCAAAAGCAACGGCCAGAAGTACGGAGCCCCGGGACA